>NC_041388.1:54189661-54222026 GCF_002162155.2 Triticum dicoccoides
ATGTGTTCCTTGATGTGTTGCATAATCCTTCTGTTAAATTACCTTCAGAGGAAGATCTTGCTATTCCTGACCCGGAGAGATAGTTGGTGGCGGCTCTTCGTGTAATCCCTGACAGGACGATACATTATCTAGCTTACCTGACCCGAGGCGAGCTACCAAATGATGAAAATCTGGCACGGCAGATCACACGGCGATCAAAGTCCATGACCATTGTCAATGGCGAGTTGCACAGATGTAGTGTGACCGGCGTGTTCCAATGTTATGTCTCTCCTGAAGAAGGACATGAGATTCTACACGAGATTCATGCAGGCCATTATGGTCATCATGTCGGGTCACGATCTTTGGTGGCTAAAGCTTTTCGTCATGGGTTTTTCTGGCTGACGGCTCATGCTGATGCAGAAGACATTGTCAGCAAGTGCGATGGATGTCAGAAATTTGCAAGGCAAGCTCATGTGCCAGCTCGGGAGTTGCGGATGATACCAATTACTTGGTCATTTACGGTCTGGGGGCTTGATATGGTCAGGCCATTCGAGAGGTCTAAAGACAAGAAGACCCACCTTTTGGTGGCGGTTGACAAGTTTACCAAGTGGATTGAGGCAGAGCCAGTTAGCAACTGTGAAGTAGTGACTGCAGTTCAATTTGTTCATAGTATCATCACTGATAATGGCACAAATATGTCTAAGGGTGCTATGAAGGAGTTCTGTCAAAGAGAGCACATCCGTCTATCTTCGGTGGCTCATCCTCGGTCGAATGGTCAGGTAGAACGTGCTAACCAGGAGATATTACAAGGGATAAAGCCCTGGCTTATGGTTCCTTTAGAACGAACACCGGGTTGTTGGGTTGAGGAGCTTTCTTCAGTTCTTTGGAGTATCAGGATCACCCCAACAGATCAACGGGCTATACGCCCTTCTTTATGGTTTATGGTGCAGAGGCAGTTCTCCCAAGTGATATTCGTCATGACTCGCCCAGGGTGGCGGCTTACATTGAAACAGACAACGAGACGATGCGTCATAACTCTCTTGATGCCTTGGATGAAGAACGTTACCTTGCAGTAGCTCGCTCAGTGATTTACCAACAAGACCTGCGTCGCTATCACAGCCGCAGAGTTCGAAGCCGGACGTTCCAGGAGGGCGACTTAGTGCTCCGTTTGATTGAATATCAGACAGGTATGCATAAGTTATTACCCCCTTGGGAGGGCCCCTTTGAGGTTAGCAAAAACTTAAACAATGGGTCTTATTATCTCATCAACATACGTGAACCCAATAAGTCACATACCTCTGAGGAGGAGACAAACATGCCTTAGAAAGTTGCTCATCTTCGGCCTTACTAAACTTGGGTCACTGCCTCCAATCTTTGTACATAAATTATCATGTATATATTTTTATGGTCAACATAATAAGTCGGCATCCCCGAAACTCGGGGCCTCTATCGTTTCATCTCATATTCTCTGTGCATGAGTCTTTATTAATTGATTATAAGGGCACTAGGTGGCTTCCAACTCATTGAGTTTAGCTTACAAAACCCTTTTGACCTAGCAAAATGCCACATTATTGGTTAAACCTGCCCATATGCTTGATGCTACTCCGAATAAGATGACCCATCGTACATTTGACAAGTCAATCCTTACAGACCCTGAACTTGTCAAGTTCAAACCGGTGGCTTAAGTCATGAGAGAGCCCAGCTTACTGATAGCAAGGATAAACCAAGGATATTAAGCCAAACTTCTTTGAAGTAAGATTTGAGTCTTAAAAAGGCCAGTCTTTTTGGTCGAGCCTTACAAGCCGACTTATCAATATTGAGATATAAAATGTCTCTATTTCTGTCTTTACAGATATTTTTATGTTTTTAGTAATATGTATATGCAGGCAACATGACCCTGAATCAAAGACAGTCCGGGTTAACATTGCTCCAAATTGAGCTTATTATGGCGGTGTGCCATAAGACAACAAGTCCCTAGATCAAAGACGGTCCAGGTTAGCATTTTTCAAAATTTGAGCTTATTATGGCCATTATCCATAAGGCGGTCCATTCAATATTTTTCATGACCATGGGTCATTGGGTTATTAACCCCCCTTGGCAGATCCATTATAGATTATATGAAAAATATCAAGAAGGCGCCTGAATTCAAAGATGGTGTAGAGTCAAGCAAAGCTACATGTATAATTTGATCAGGCATACAAAAGAGCTTGATCATATAGTTGTTGGATCATCAGTTAAATACATGCATGAAGGCATGGCAACGCAACCAATTGTTATAAAGCTAAGACTATTACAAGGCTACAAGTTGAGCCCAAAAGTTCTTCACAAAATCTGTAAGGAGTTAAATGACTCCATTGCACCGGCCTCAGAACCGTCCGGGTTATGCCCAGTCGAGTTAACATCATCCTAGCGTCTTGCAGTATAGGCTTCCAGGTTATCCCGTGCCAGCTCTTTGTCGCTTGCAATCTGAAGATTTTCCAATGTCTAGTCGATACAAGTTAAAGCTTTGAAGATTGTTTCATCATTCATGACAAGAGAAAGGTCAATGTCAGAAGCAAAAATATGCTTACTCCTTTGAGGAGTTAAGTCCACAATGTCGAAGGAAGGCGCCTTGATGCGAGTGTTGTCGCTGTCATAAGCCGGCTGGTAATTCGTAAGATCCGGCTCTTATGCCAGTTGACACGCCAAAGGCCGCATCTCTTTGACACATCTGGAAAAATCTGCTTCATTGAAGACAGACAAAATCTGCTTCGTTGAAGGCAGAACCGTCAACATTATATTCTGGACACCCGCCAACCGTTTCAGTTGGATCCAACAATGACAGATAAGCTTTAGCCCGACTTAGTGCAGTGATTCCCCTGACCGGGCGGCTGATAATTTCGACTTGTCAATTTGCTTGGGCATTGTTGACAAATGGTCCAGCACATCTTTTATGAGTTGTGGCGGTTTTTTGCCATTCGATGCAGCCACAAGAGTATGAAGGCTTCTGGCATATAATTTCTCTGTTAAGGAATAGACGGCTTTCAGATTCATCAATACATTTTTCCCAAGGCTGGCACTTCTTGCACCTGAAATATGTTCATGACAAGAGTCGCCATGCGAGTCAGCATTATATTTTTCTAAGATGACGGGCGAGTTATTTCAATTAATTGAAAGTCTTGCTTACCGAAGATAGTGGCGGTCATTTGAGATATGTGATGTTTTAAGCCAGCTAATTCTACAGCCACTAGCTTAAGTTGGTTTTCAACGTCTTCTGTGCGCTTCAATAAGGCGGCCTTTTCAGTTTCCAAGGCAGATCCTTCAGCGTCAAAGTTGGCCTTCATTTTTTATAAATCGTCCAAAGAAGATTTCAAGCTTAATTCAGCCTGGCGCATTCTGCTTATTCAGACTTTAAGTTCTTTCTTAAGCCGGCCAGATCTGACTCGCCCAGGCTTAATGCTTCCTGCAAAGTTAAATAGAAGATTATGATTTAAATAAAACACTGAGTGTGTTGGTTTGGTTAAGACGGCCTTTGACATAGATGTCAGGGCAAGATTATTTAAGTCCCAAGCACATTATGAGCAATATCCTTGGCACTTTGGGGGTAATGTATTTCATTTTCTTTAAAATTATATTGAAGAAGACCTGGATTACCTTATAAAGTTAAGCCGGCCCTTGGGGGATACATGTGATTTCTTAAAAGTGCTTGTGATTAAAGACTCGGCTCACCTTATAAAGCTCAGCTGGCCCTTGGGGGCTACAATTTGGAGTCTACAGATTTTCTCAAGTCTTCACCATACTCAAAAAAATTCCTATGGCTAAGACTTTGGGGCTACATACAGGGACATAATAGGAGAGAAATTAAACATACCTCATACTTTTGCTTCATTATATGTACCAAGCTGGCCTCCATGTCCCGGCTTGTATTCAAGCGGCTCAAATAGCCTGCATATACCTCTTCCGCGCTTGGTGCCTCACAGTTTGGCAGTTCAAGCTTTGTTTTGCCCTTTCCTAGCAAGGGCGACTGTTCTTTTGCTGAGTGCTTAGCTAGCACTGTGGAATTCTTGGGTGTCTTCTGAATCACACCAATAATGGCAACGTCATCAGTATTTTCCTCAAGAGGGGCTTCTTCAGTGATCTTGACAGGAGTTGAAGATGGAATTGGACTTGGCGGGTCACGATTATCCGCCGGGTTAGCTTCAATATCCGTGGCCTTAGAGGCAGTCGCGTCAGCCTATGGAGGCGAGTCATCTTGCTTGTTGTGATGCTCTTCAGGATGTTCGGTGTTGGCTTCCGGGGTTACCAGCAACTATTCCTCCGACTCGGGGACTTGGGGTGCCTTGGAAGAGTTGCCAGCCTTTCTTTTCTTCTCCTTGGCTTTGACCCTGTGATCACATTGGAGTGTTCAGATGTATGTGACAGTAAGTTTTAAAGTTATAAGTAAATGCAAGGACTCACCCTCAGTTTACAATGAAGACAGGTAGCTGGGTTTGAGATGATCCACCTGAAGATGGTGGCGACTCTTGGTAATTGGAGTCAGAAGGGTTAAGAGGATGTCTCATAAGACCGGCTTTGGGTAAAGAAGAAGTTGGACTGTGTGGCACCTCAGCAGGCCGCTTACATGCAGAAGGTTCATGAGTTAGCCCGGCCATTAAATCGCCTGAGCCGCCACTCTGAGTCTGGCATCTTGGCTCATGTTGAGTTTTCTTCAGAATAAAGTGTGGATCTAAGTGAGCATCTGGATGAGAAAACTTTACTTTCCAGACGACCGGCCTCTCTTTGGAGGTGCGGGGTCTGAGCCGGAAGAGATAGAATCACATCAATATCTTCAGCCTGGCTTGTAGCAACCTCATCCTGAGAATAAGAGGTGTCAGCTAATTCAATAAAGAGTCAGCCAAGAGAGTCGACTTCTACCTCTGATTGATTGTCAGCGTCAGCTGAATCACCTACAGCAGCCGACTCAGCTGCGGCAACTAGCTTGTTCTTCGCTAGTCCTGATTTTGGCTACATCGGTCTTTATATTACTGTTCCACAAAGGGGAGCCAGACTGTGTAATAAAGAAGGCTTGACAAGTGAGACACAGATTAAAATCAAAAATATTTAAGACGGGTATAAAATAGTACTTACAGCTGGGGCCTGGTTGAGTTTGAAGAATCATAACAGTCCTATCTTGTTATAGTTTTCTTGAGTCTCCCCAAGCAAGGAGTTCATAGTTTGAAAGATTTCTTCAGCGCTAAAGTTATCAGAGTTGTACCACTGAGGGTCATCTGATTCGCCTGAATATTCACACATTAAGCTGGACCGGTGGCTTAAGGGAAGAACTCTCTACGAGACCCAGCAACGGGCTAAGTCGACTCCGATTAACCCATTGGCTAACAAAACTTTCACCTTTGGATAATATTGAAGTGCTCATGTATGTTCATCCGGAATAATCTTGCTTGGTGGGTAAAAATTGATAGGAAGGTGGTCAGCTCTATAACCCGGCAGAGGGTTCTCATTAGTTGGGGCAGTGTTCTTGCAATAAAACCAAGTTTTTATCCATCCTTTGGGGTGGCTTGGTAAGGTGGCTATAGGAAAGCCATCGTCTCTGCGTCTCAGGATTGAGACCCCACCTAATTCTTGACTTGGACCATTGGTACATTCAGTCTGGCGGTTTATGTAGAAGAATTCTTTGAAGAGAGTGATAGTGGGCTCTACTTGCAGATAAGCTTCACAGAAAATTTGAAAGTGGCAAAGGTTTGTCACTGAGTTTGGGCCTATATCTTGAGGATGAAGGTTGAAATAGTGCAAGGCGTCCCAAAAAAACCTCGACCCAGGTGGTGTAAAGCCTCTGAGGGTATGGTTAGTAAAAACTATCACTTCTCCTTCATCAGGATTGGGAACATTTTCTCCTTGACTAACCCACCGGCCAATCTCTTCCTGAGTCGCCAAGAGACCTTGGCCCACATAATCCTTAAGGATTTCTTCAGTAACTAGGGAAGGGCCCCACTTAAAGAGAGTGGTTTTTTACATACTAAGTCGCCTAAGGATGACGAAAACTGCAGAAACAGAGTTTGGTGGGTTACTTAAAAGAAGTAATGACTTGCTATCACTATCATATGAGTAAGGCAATATAAAGATACGTCACCCTAAACAGAGGCGGGTTATGTAAAAGATGCAGTTTCTAAAGTGCTGGTACATTAAGGAGAAAATGGTAAGTCGCCCAAGATGCAGAGGCGGGTTATTCAAAGTTCAAGATTGTTGAACATTCTACTAAGTGTGGAGCAAACAAGTTTCACAATCAACAACTATATTTATGAATCTATGGGCAGTTCAAAAAAGAAAAATAATTGCTAAACCTAAAAAGTGGTGACAGAAGAACTAGCAGGCTACCCCTTGATTCCAGAGAGAATAAAAGTTGTCCAAGATGTAAGTTGGTGTCAAAACTGCTACCGCAATACTTCTATGGTGTTTCGGATCAAAAACAAGTTCTACTCGAAGATATGATAAACTAAGAAAGGATGAAAGCCGGCCAACTCCACGAACTCAGGTGACCTAATGTAGACCTAAGAAATAAGAATGTTAGTACCTGATGATGACGAAGGAAAGCGGAGGTGTGCCGCTGAGTCCCAACAATGACGGGGTGGCATTGCGACCTTGAGTGAAGAAGGCCGGCGCCGCTCGACGAGTGTCGCAGAGCTCCGGTTGTGAAGGACCTTGCGGAGAAGAAGTGGAGAAGGACAGGTAAACGGTAAATGGAGGGCCCTCGTGCCTATTTATAAGTTAAAGGTAACAGGAAATGGCTAGTGCGAGAATCAAGGAGGCATAATAAATTTTACAACAAAGGGATGCCTCGATTATCGGAATGATAGATTTATACAAAGATTCGTTATGATGTCATGAATGGTTTCCCGAAATCACGGAAATGACATCATCTTTTAATGGCGGGTTACGAAGAATTTTCAAGGCTGTGACTAAGAGAAATGAAGAGAAGACTCGCCAGACAGAAGGGTTTAAGATTGACATGAACGAGTTCAAATCAATCTGTGGCCTAATGTTGGCGATATAACCTCAAAGGGCCAGGTTAGGACGCTGGTGACTCGCTAGGCTAGACTTTAGACGGGCCTGAGTCATTAAGACAAGGGACTTGAGGGGAGGCTCGCAAGATGGGCAGCCTTAGAACCCAAGGTCAGAAGGCGGCCCGGATGTGTAACCCACCATGTGATGACTTGTCTTGTAAGTTAAGGCGAGTTGGAGTAGCGCTCGATCGCCGATTGTAACCCGAACCGAACTCTTATAAGCCAGCGGCCTCAACCTGTATATAAAGGCGAGTCCGGGCATAAAATAGGGCAGGTAACAATCAATCGATAGCTAGGTCAAGCGAATCTGCTCCCATGTGATCGATACTCAAGCAATAGCAACAAGAGTAGGAGTAGGCTTTTACCTCCAGCATGAGGGGACAGACCTGGGTAAACCCGTGTCTCACACCTAAGCGATGGCCTCACACCTAAGTCGTTTCACTAGGACATCTGTCGTGACAAGACCACGACAATGTGCCTAATGAGTTTGCTCACGGGATCTTGTATTATGGAACGAGTAAATAGACTTGCGGGTAACGCGGTTGAACTAGGTACAGAGATACCGACAATCGAATCTCGGGCAAGTAGCATATCGCCCGGACAAAGGGAATTGCATACATGATTGACTAAATCCTTGACATCGTGGTTCAACTGATAAATATCTTCATGGGATATGTGGAAACCAATATGGGCATCCAAGTCCTGCTATTGGTTATTGACCAGAGAGGAGTCTAAGTCATGTCTACATGATTCTCAAACCCATAGGGTCGCACGCTTAACGTTCGGTAGCACTACGCTAGTATTGATATATTAATATGGTGAAGTCCGGAAGTTGTTGGGAGTCCCGGCTAGGATCCAGGACGTCACGAGGAGGTCTGGAATAGTCTGGAGGTAAAGATTCATATATGGAAAGTTGTTTTTAGGGTTTCGGTAAAAGTATAGCTTTTTCGGTATTGTACCGGGAAAGTTCTAGAAGGTTCTGGAGTGGGGCTCACCTGGATGGGGGGACCCACATGAACGTGGGTGGTGGGGAATGTCCCCACAACCCTGGTCTAGGCACACCAAGATCCTCCCTTAAAAGTAATAATATCATATCCCGAAGGGATAAGATCAGGATCCCTAGAAAGGGGGGATAGCGATCGGTGGGGAAGGAAAGGAGGGATTTCCTTCCTCCCCTTTCGCCAACGACCCTAGGGCATTATAGGGAAATCCACCAGCCCCGCCATGCCGAAAAAAGGTGGGGAGATGTCGAGGTAGCCCTTCTTCAGCCCTTGCCCGTCTCCCTCCCATTACACCTCTTACACCTTGCATAGACGCTTGGCAAAGCCCTGCCGGAGTTCCACTGCCGCCACCACCACCACATCGTCGTGTTGGTTCAGATCTCATCTACCTCTTCTCCCTTTCTTGCAGCATAAAATACGAGAGGACACTACCAAGCCATACGTGTGCTAAACTCGGAGGTGTCGCACGTGTGGTACTTGGATCGGATTGCACCGCGACGCGAGTACGACTATGCCAACCACAATCTCTAGATCATTAATGCTTTCGGTCTACAAGCGAATGTAGACACCACTCCCCTCTCATAGCTATACATCTCCTAGATTGGATCTTGGGTGTTTTGTTGAATTTTTATAAATTTCATGCTTTGTTCCCCATCAAAACCGTCATGGATCACTACTGCAGGATGCTGCTAACGCGACACTATGATCAGAGACCCTTGGATGAAACTGTGTGCGATGCAATAATCGCAAATGGTGGTGTATAAAACCATCAAAAAAGGTGCAAAACATTTGCGATGACGGATGCATCAAACACGGTTCAAATTTTAGTTGTGTCTGCGATGCAGGGCATACGATTCAGTTTAATTAACTGTTTGCGATGAGGAGGAACAAAAGAAACGGGCAGCGAGATGAAGGTGTGTGCGATATACTGCATACGGTTCACTCAGATGAACTGTTTGTGATTAGGCAACACAAAAGAAACGGTTAGCCAGGTCAAGGTCTGTGCGATATACGGCATGCGGTTCACTCGGATGAACTGTTTGCGTTGAGACAAGAGAACATAAATGGTTCAACTTAACAAGATGTGTGTGATACGCGGGAAATAGGTCACTAATCGGAAACGTGTGCGAAGGCCGATAGCAACACAGAAGATTGCTGCTAACAAGCCGTGTGTGTTGTGAGCGGACGATTGCTGGCATACAATTTGTGAGTGATTGATGAAAACATCACCGACGGGTTCCATTGTTCAGTCCGTGTGCGATGTGATTTTCATTGTCCGCACAACATCTACGCTCTGTCTACAGAGCATCAACATATATACTTAAAAAGACAACATTGCATAACCAAATTAAGCATACAATTACACAAGTGACTACACACATAACATTTCCACACACCAAACTAAGCAATTACATGCATACTAAACTAGGAGAAACAAGGATTGTAACATCCCAAAATTCTAAATTTTGGAATGTTATATTAAATATATAGTTTTGATTGATTGTTTGATTGTGGTGTGGTTGCTTGTGTGAAATTGAGTGAAATTTGAAAAAATTTGAAAGTTAAATGCGAGGGAATAAAAGGACTTTCCCAAACTTTCACTTTGCATTCTGATCTCCATGAATTCAATTTGTTTTCAAATACAAAACCCTAGAGTGAAGATGATATGACTTCTTCCATTTAAACAAATGAAAAGGGTTTTTAAAATATTTGAATCTCATTTGGAAAAATTTCAAGTTCAAAAACTTTATGCAACTCAATGATTTTCATGAGAGAAGATAAAATGACTTCTTCAAATCATATGAAATATGAGTTGGGAGTTTAAAAGAATCAAATTTAAAGTCCCTTTGAAATTATTTTTCAATTTAGAGTTATTTGGGTCTTATTCAAATTGTTTTTCTCGAAAAATGAAATATATGCAAATTAGGGTAAAATGATTCCCTACAAGAGAAAAATGGAGAGAAATAAATTTGAACTTATTTTGGTATTTGAAAATAATTTTATTTGGTTTTTAAATAAACCAGTAGCACTGTTTGCTTTATTTAATTTTTTTTGTAATTTATTTGACGCTAAAAATGTTCCTGTTGTCGAAAATATTTTTCTGAAAATTTTGATATATAATATGACTATGTAAAATGTTATTTTATTTTCGTTATTCAGTTTTTCCTTTTTTGTTTCTATTTAAAAAAACAGAAAAATGCTTGTCCGTCGTAACTATTTGTCGACCACATGCGCAACGTAGTGGCAGTGGCGCCCCATCAATTTTTATTTCTTCTCTCCTACATGGGCCAGGCTCAGCCAACCATTTTTTTCACTTTCGCCGAATTTTGTTAAAATGAAAAACAGCGCGCGTGGCCGGCCGAACCGCCTAATGCCTATAGGCCCATGCGAGGCGCTTCCTCTATTTCTTTTCTTTTCGTCTACATTTAGTCCCACATTGCCTAGCATTTGACCTCTAAACCTCTTTTTCACCTATAAATATAGACCCATAGAGCCTTAAAAATCATCCGATTTGTGTTAAATCAATATTTTGGTTTGACTAGATTCACTAAAGAAAAATATATTTCTCCTCTCCGACGGGACTTCTAAAAGTTGTCTCTTCTCTCTGAAGTCGTCTTTTCTCTACCTTATAAAGTTATTTTTCTTTGTTTTTTTATACTTCCGTAATTTATTATTTCTAGACTAGTACGATAAAATAATTAGATTATCAATTAGTCTATGTATTTATACATTAGACCTTTTAGTCATAGCTATTTTTCTTCTGTAAAACAGCTTAGCCCTAATTTTTCAAATAGCCATAATTTTTTACTCGTTCATCCAAATTAGATGAAACCAGCGCCTATAGTTTCATCTTGTTTCACCTATCCAGCGAACCTGTCACATCAACTTTTTGAAATTTTCAAATTTTGAAACTTGTTCAGATTCATATTCAAACTTCTTTTGATCATAACTTGAGTTTCATAACTCCGATTTGGTTGATTTTTTTTGCAAATCGAAGCTCTTGACCAAAACTTTCTGATAAGATCAAATCCATCTAATTTTGGTACTGTTAGAAATTGTTTTCTATTGCAAGAGTTAATTACTTATTTTCAAAGTTTGCTGAGATCTTTTCTTTGATTCTTTTGCGTGAGTGCTTATGTTTGCAATTGCTTGGTTGCGATAGATTGACCGGAGTGTGACGAATAGAACTATCAGGAGTTATGAGTGTGAATCATCTTCATCAACAGTACAAGGCAAGTTCACACTTTGATCATACTTTTCATACCCAGTTTTTATGCATTAGTTTCAACCATCAAACATTGCATGAGTAGGATTGATAATGGGTATTAGGAAGTAGTTGATGAGGTAGAACCTATTGTCTTATAATCAAACCTTGGGAGTTACTACGTTATGCTTACTGCTATGCTATGCTCATAGACGTGGTTTGGTTTTGAGAGAATTCATGAAAGATGTGAGAGTTGTTGTTAACTAAGGTTTAACTTAAGGTGGCTACTTTAATACACATCTGGGTGGACTGGTTGGGGCACCCTGGAGCACCCAGTGGTTTAGCCGGGCACCTGGAGAACCCAGTGCTTGCCCAAGGGAATCCCGGAGTACCTGTGTGATCACCCTATGGAATGCCACCCAGGCTCAAAGGGATCATAAAATTATTCATGCTACAAACTTCCGTGTGCAGCCAAGCCATTATGGACTCTAACATAGTTGAGTAAGTTGTGGGAACCCTTTCCATGATGGGCTAGAAGATGTAGCGGATTGTAGGTGTACCAGCCTATCTATCGGTAAAGGGTCGCTCTTCGAAAGACTGTGTCTCCGTCATTCGTTTCTCAAACACCATGCAGTGCGAGAAATACAACAGAGGAGATCGAGTCTTGTGGGGAAAAGTGCACAAACCTCTGCAGAGTGTACAAACTTAGCATGATTAGTCGTGTCCCCGGTTATGGAGATCTTGAGTATTTGGTACTTGAATTATTTGATTGATCTCATCATGCTACTTAAATAATTTGTTGGGTTATATCTATTATTTTGGGATTGAGTTGGAGGAACCTTCTCAATATTTTTTTCAACCAACTTTGTAGTTAAATAAAATATATTTCTTTGTTGTAGGGAAAAATTAGCTTTATGCAAAAGTAATCTTAGAGCCTCCACCAGCCAAATACACATGTAGTGATAGCCATTATTCAGCATTGCTCTACAGTGTGAAATTGCCAGTACATTCAATGTACTGACCTACATGGCTACAACGTCTCATGTTGCAGGAACCTTACGATGAGTAAGTGATACGTTAGGGTTACGATTTCTGCACTCAGTTATGCCGTTGGTGTTGATGGGAATCCGCAATCTTGTTGTTACTTCCGCTATTTGGATTGAGGTAATAGTATTTACACTACTTTATACATGTGATTTACGTCTGTTATAAATCCTCGAGTATTGTGTGTGAGAGCATACCGATCTAGGGATGACACTTAAGCACAAAGACTTCAATTCATTCGGGTCGGGTCGTTACAAGGATCTAATCATCTACTTCTTGTTGCGATGACGCTTGCCATTGCTCTGCTTACGGCTGGATCCTTGACCATCTTGGGGAAGGAGGCACTTCCTCATGTCAACGACCCACTTGTACATGTCGTAGCTCGTGTACGCCTCCTTGGCCGCGTACACGACGTGAGCTTGGTCGAGTTTCTCCATCCAGACCGAGTACCAGGCACGCTTGTCCTTGTTGCAGGAATCCTTAATGTCTCTGTAGTAGGGGTCGGTGATGGCCTCGACGAGGTGAATCAGTGAGTCCTTCTCATGCTCCTCGCTGCCCCAGATCTTGTATTGGCCCTAGATGTCAACAAGATTCTGGCACGCGATGCCCGAATTCTCGAGCGCCTTTACATCGTTGGTGATGTCCACCATAGCGAAAATGTAGTGGGGGCTGTTGACAAACCTGGCGAAACGCTCACAAGGCCTTATGGCCAGACAGTAGTGGTAGACGAGGACGTGGTGGAGCACACACATCTGGGCGACGACGACCTTGGGATGAGACCCGACACGAGTGCGGGTGTACTCAAGGTCGAACCCGACCACCTTGTACTTCTCCTCGGCAAGCAACAACTCCATGATGTGGATGGAGTGCTCCACCCAGACCGGGTCGTTGGTGTACACCACCGAGAGGTCAGTGAACCTTCTGTGGGTGTCCACCACGGCATGCATGGTGAACTGCTGCTCGTCGTCGGCAGCCTCTCGGAGCACCATTAGAGCCACGCAGGATACCCTCTAAGAATTTGTCGTGGTGGGTGTGCTTCTTGCAATGGTGGGGCGCGATCGAAAGCTTGAAGAGACACAAGGGTTAAATGGCCGCTATAATAAATGGGGTCGGCCGGCATGTAATCGTCACATCTTGTCATGACGTTCATAGCGGAGGATTCCAGTGCACGCTTGACAACACCGCACCGCACGCATTTCGTATGACCACGCGTGGGCTCGAAGAGGCGCCAAATGTATCGTCGGTGAGCCTATTCCCGCGCTACCGCGCAGTTTACCGCGTAGTTTACCGCGCAAGCTTCCCGCACGGCTAGTTTGGCCACGCGTCGTCTAGAAGAGGGACAAATCATGGGCGTTTATTGGCAAAAAGCTTTGTAAAAACGAAGTGTGTGGAATGACTTCGGTCAGAAGTTTACCCGTGGGTGATGAGGTCAAATTAACATAGAAGGGTGACGATGGACACTCAAGTGCGATAATTAATTCTGCGCTCTACAGGGCAAACTATTGAAGAAACCAACTATGTGCAATAATGTAGAAGATCATAGTCGAGTTAGCTATACAGATCGTTTGCTGTGAGACCGACAAGGTAAACAGATTCCAGAATGGTTAATAAAATCCAAGACCATTGCATATTAAGGTCAAAATAGTGTTACCAATATTCGAGTCTCATACGATGCCATTTTAACAATTGTACCACAAAAGCTCGAAATATTACAAGGTTCAAATTCTAGAGTTATATGGCTCAAATTCGAAGATTACAAGGTTCAAACTGATATTAGAAATGAAATTTAGCTCATCGGCTGCAAACGCTCGCGCTGATCCGTTGAACATGGATTTCAGAGAGGTTCAAACTAATATTACCACTTCTAAGTCTGGTTTCGAAACCTCATAATTTTTGCAAAGGGCTCTGCCACTGAGAAGTCATGTATGGGGTTGACACGATGACTTCCGATTACTTTGTCATCTGAAGTTCCAAAATGAAATTCAGCATTTTTGGAGCCTATTCCATTCTGCCACAGGTGCTGGTGCTGATCAACAAACCATTCATTTTTTCGGAATAAATGTAGGGAAATCATCATTACCTTTAGAACCTTTGCTCTAAAAACGACGAACTTACTAAATATAATCTTCGATAAGGTCCCTCAGTATGAGTTCAAAGTAATTTATGAGAGATGCGGATCTAGGCATTTGATGTGATTGTTATATTGTATCACATTATCCACCACTTGGCCTAATCTTATCTACAAAATAAGAAAACATGTTAGTGCCTACATGCAGTTTTGAACACTACTACAGGCCTATTTGGTTTCTAGGATTTGTAAAATGCACTAACATGCCATCTTCGATCTGACATGATTAACATGGGCATTTGCTTACATTCTAGAAAAATGTAGCCTTCTTCACAAGAGGTTGGAGTGGACGAAAAGTTCCCTAAGAAAACTAGTACATATGAATCCAAAGGAGAAATGCTTATGGATTGTAACCATATGCATCAAGCAACCAATATGGGGGGACATGTATGTACTGAAATCCTCCAAAAGAATCCTTCAGAAATCTTAATACATTGTCATTGTAAATTTGGAAAAAGGTGTCACAAACTGAACTCCCTTATGGTTATCATTTAGTAGGAAAGGAACATCACCTCGATATATAGCTTCTCCAGGCACGGAAAGCATCTCGGCAAATTGACAACTTGCTCCAGGTTGGGGCCGATAGATTCTAGTGCCAAGACCTTCACTGTGCGCAGTTTTGGGGTCAAGCTTGTCGGAATCATTTCTGGATGACAGATGAACAAACATATTAAAAATTAGAAATAATGTTAATTTGTAGAAGGAAAGGTAAAAGGCGGCTGTTGTACCTGAACAGGTGTGGATCCACTAACAAGTTCAGTGTATTTGTCAGACGAGTAGCCCACCACTATCAATTTCGGCGCAGAAACGACATTGATTCTTGTTGGACCTTCTTGATCAACTACAAGTAATCTCTCAAGTGCAGGAGTGTCCTCGATGACCATACCATGGCACACATCTTGTGATGTCTTCCTGCCGCACCAGGAACACACATAAATAGTCCGGAGAGTCATGGAGGTGATGTGGAAGCTACTCAACCATTGATCGCCTGAAGACGAAGGTACTCGAGTGCAGTACAGCCATAGAGCAAATGATCCATGTCATCGTTTGAGAGGCAGACGGCGACGAGCTCGAGGTGCTTTAGTCGTGGTAGAATAAGAGCGGGCGCGTCATTAAGGGGGATGGCAGTTCCTGAACTTGGTGACGTGCAGCGTGGGCATGAGGTGGGGCGCGGATGTTGGTAGTGAGCGCATATGCCCATCATCAAAAGTGAGCTCCTTGAGCTGATCTAGGGCGGGGGATCGGAACCAGTCATCAAGCTTGGCTTGGTCCTTTCCGTTGGAATGGAACTTTCCCATTCTAAGGCCTCTGGTTGGGCCAAGGTGACTGCCGAGGATCTTGGAGAACGCCTCCAAGCTTTTGCGATAGCCATGGTAGAGCTCGTGGGTGTCGATGAGGTCGAGAGGGTGGAGTTCCAGGAGGAAGATGATGACTGTCAACATATCACCGGGGAGGTTGCTGATGAAGTCTAGGCCTGCTAGAGTTGCTTGCGGTTCTTGCTCGCCCCGCCTCCGCTTGTTGGCAGCCCCGTTCTCCACCTCTGGAGTCTCCTTGTCAGCGGCTCTTTCTGATAGAAGTGGGAGTACATGAAATATTTAGTTAAAATAGGGCAATAGAAAAGTGTATCGGTAACTAGAAGTTATTAGGTAGGAATATAGTAAGAAAATGGAATAACAATTGGTTGCTTAAATACTACACAATGCATTTGATATTGTTGGGTAAGTCAACATGCAGATCTTGAAAAGAAAACTTACTTCGAACAAAGTTTGGACGGATGATATTGTCGGGGAAGTTAGCATATATCTCATGACCAGGCCCTTTTATGTGCAGTGCAATTACAGTGCCAGCTTCCTGTACACAAAACATAAAAATTTCTTTCCAAAGGCCAGTGCCAAAATAGGAGTCATCATGTTCATCAAGTCTTATAGTAGCAACAATTGTAAATCCATGGTTTCTCTTCAGTACGACATCCCTACAGTCTTGATTTATGTAAAGGGAAAGATTGTGCACTGCAGATTCTGTTACATACCAAGGGACGCGCTGCAGAAAATGGTAGGATTGTTAAAGAAAATATGGTAACATGCAAATATGGGCCCAAATTGAATGAACTGTACAACAGTTGAAATCGAAGGACAAAAATCTATGATTAAACAGATAGGGTAAACATGATGTCATGGAAATATGAGAGTAATCAAAAGAACAATACATCATTAATTTGCCTTATATAGAAAGAAGAGGGGAAAATCCCCTTTGATGTATATGGTGCATGTGGCACCTTTTATCCAAATGTAGAAATATTTAGAATATGTTCAGGAAAGTGGGCCATGCCAACCAATTTAGGGTGAGACTAAACATACCGCGCACATCCTCAAGTCATCTGGTACGGTGAGATGGAATGTCTGGCGGAGGCCGCAAAGGTCTGATGTGTCCGTGCACTGTACACTCTATGAATGGAAGAAAACCCTCAAATCAGCTCGAATAAAAATGAATTCACATCGATTTCGGTCGGGTGATTAAAGGAGGCAAATGAATTGGGATAAGAGGTGAGATAATATCTCATTAAATTAGTTACCTTGTTGTCCATGAGAAAGAACCCTCAGTACGGCAGATTCCCCAACTGAGTGGAGCTGGGTCGACCGCGAGTAGTGTCGAGAAAGTCGATGGCAATAGGTGGCGGCAAGCGAAAGTGGCGAAATGCGGTGGGCTTTGCCGGCAGCCTGGAGGTGGCGGCAGGCGTCGAGCTAAGTGGTTACCATCACGATAGGCGGTGCCATGAATAGAGGTGGGGGAGGTTGTGCATGTGTGAATGGGGACCGGAGGGGGTGGCGGGCGGGGTGAGAGTTTTGTGACATGGGGATGGTGAGGGTTTTTGTTTTTCTTTTTTGAATTGGGTGGTGAGGGTTTTCTGTCCCACAAAGTATTTTGGAGGCAAGGGTTTGCTAGAGCCAACCGTGTGTGATTGACGCAACAGGCAAAATGAAAGTCATTGCACATTGTTTCAATTTTGGGAACCGTGTGTGATTGACGTACTACCTCCGTCCTGGTTTATTGGTCCCCTTTGTAATTTGTACCAAATTTTGACCAAATATTTAACTAAGAAATTTTTATGCATGTCACAAAAAATTATATCATTGAACACTATGTTCAAATACGCATCCAACAATATAATTTTTGCTGACCTGCACTAACATTTTGTCAGTTAAATCTTTGGTCAAAATTTAACATAAATTACAAAGGGGGCGAATAAACTAGGACAGAGGTAGATTCCATCAACCGGACTGATTGCATCCATATCCCACATTTAGACATAAGTAAACATAGATTAAACATACTCAGACATAGATAATAAGGATACACAAGCATAGTTCAACCATCAGTACATAGTTGAATCGTCATTAAGCATACTCAAGCGTACATAGTTCGATCCCAGATCTCATCTCATAGGCCGGCATGGTCCTAAAGCTTCTCTAGGTACTCGGCGTACGCGTCGTGCGCCACCCTGCGAGAATACTTCTACTTGAAGGAGCCAACGACCCGTCCTCTTGCATGTGCCAGAACACTTAGATACGCATCATGAAGCTTGTGGTTGCAAAATAGGCATCGATAGCCGCCGTTCCAGGTCCTAATACGCCTGTTATGCATTCCCGCATAAAGATCCCTCGGGATTTTCCTCTTGTACCTCCTCTGGCCATCTTCATCCTCGCTGTCCACATCGTCAGACAGCACCTATACAAATAGTAAAACAAATTTGGCATCAAATCAATGTTTACATGCCGTGAAGTAGGATTAGGACTTTATGGCTATTTATTTATACATATCCAGGAATTATGGTTCGAGTTTTAAGCACGGTCGTCTATGTATAGACCAATCTTGAAGAAAATAATGGCACAAACATATGCAGGTCATTCAAAATCAATTGTCAAGTCTTAGCTAGGAATTATTAGCACGAACACTAACCCTAGTTGGATTACTAGCAGAAATCATTCGCACAGATGAAACAACTAATCACTTATCACATGTACCATTCAAACAATCAATACACTACACAGATCTAACAAAACTTACTCAGATTTCATGGATTGGGAGAACATAACCATAGGATTTCTATTCTAAAAAGGGGGAGGCAGAAGTAATCAGAGAAACCCTAGGATCTATTTGACACATAAATGGGTAGAGATGACTAACCATTTGTCTGTCGTCGTCGGGGTCGTCGCCGGAGTGGTCGTCGGAGTCGTTCCCAGAGTCGGTGTGGAACTCCGCCTCCGACTGTGGAAGCTCGACGCTGTCGACGATGTTAGGGTGCAGCGATAACTCGCCGAAGATGACGTCAACCTCTGTCTCCATCTCCACGCCGTGCTCCGGTGCTTCAGCAGCCCCGGCGTCGCCACTCCCTCCGATGGGCGCTTTGGTGGCATCCTCATACACTGACTACTTTGAGGACTGAGAGCGGCATCGAGGATGCAAGAGGAGAGAGTGGATTGTGTGTGTGGCGAGGATGGGGGAAGCGGCCGCTCGGGCGCACCATTAATATGGAGTTGTGGCAGAGAGGCGGGCGGCGGTCAAACCGCTGGCTCGCCTCCCGGTGAGCCTGTGGACCAGACTGCTGGCATGCCTACCGTCGTTTCACACAGCTACTCGCACACCTCGATGACACTACGCAGCTAGTGTCGGTGTCAAAATCGGCGGATCTCGGGTAGGAGGTTCCGAACTATGTGTCTGAGGTCGATGGTAACAGGAGACAGGGGACACGGTGTTTACCCAGGTTCGGGCCCTCTCTATGGAGGTAACACCCTACTTCCTGCTTGATTGATCTTGATGAATATGAGTATTACAAGAGTTGATCTACCACGAGATCGTAATGGCTAAAACCCTAGAAGTCTAGCCTGTATGATTATGATGATGCCTCTATGGGATAAGCCCTCTGGTTTATATAGACTCCGGAGGGGACTAGGGTTGTACAAAGTCGGTTACAGAGAAAGGAATCTTCACATCAGGGCATCAAGCTTGCCTTCCACGCCAAGGAGAGTCCCGTCCGGATAGGGGAGAGAGTCTTCGGTCTTGTATCTTCACAGCCCATCAATCCGGCCCACGTACTATAGTCTGGACGCCCGAGGACCCCTTAATCCAGGACTCCCTCAGTAGCCCCTGAACCAGGCTTCAATGACGAGGTTTCTGGCGCGCAGATTCTCTTCGGCATTGCAAGGCGGGTTTCTACTCCGAATACTCCAACATAATATTCGAACACAATGAATGTGTCCGGCTCTGCAAAACAAGTACCACACCACCGTAGAGAGTATGATATTTCACGAGTCCAATCAGCCGACAACCTTTTTTGTAGCGTGACATCACGTCCCTGGTCGGTTATTATTTCGAACCGTTTTTGACATGTCGCTCTATGATTCGAGACGCGGTTTTATTGGCACGTCTTGTTGAAGCAGAGATCATGTCCCCTTATTGTGGGATTCTCATCAATACGAGCGTGGGTAACGAAACCATTTGGTTGGCATGATTCCTTAGGAGTAGGCAGGTTTTAAGGCTTAGGAGGAGGCGCTCGATATTCATCGCTTTTATAAAGGGTCTAAGACCCTCCTTCCCCTCTGTGCCAAACATTTCCTCAACCTCTCCAACCTCGAGTTCCATCACCCAAGGTTCAATTTAGTTGCTTCCAGCTTTCCAGTCATGTCCAGACCCAGCCATCAGGGCTGGTGGGTGGCTTCCTCTGTTCCAGATGAGGATATTGCGAAGCTCCGGGCGGCAAGATACCTCACCGCAGAAATCCCCCACAGGCTCTCTGCTCAAGGGTAGGTTATTCCTACTCCCAAATCCGGTGAGAGGGTCGTATTCATCTCCCACTTCCTCCGAGGGCTAGAGTTTTCTCTTCACCCTTTTTGTTCGAGGGCTCATGTTCTATTATAGGCTAGATTTTCACGATCTAGCTCCGGACTCCTTCCTTCATATCTCGTCGTTTATCATCATGTGCGAGGCCTTCCTCCATATTCCCCCACACTTCGGCTTGTGGCTCAAGACCTTTAATGTGAAGCTGAAGGTAGTCGAGGGGAAGCAAGCGGAGTGCAGTGGTGCTACGGTGAGCAAACTCATCAATATGCCTTGGCCAAAAGGCTCTTTCACGGAAACTCCCAACCTATGGCAGCGGAAGTGGCTTTACATCACTGAACCCCGTGGCACCAAGTGGGCGGCTACACCTGCATTCTAATCTGGCTCTCCATTATAGCTTGCATCATGGATTAATAAGGGGCTAGACTGGGATCAATTGATGAAGTGCAGACGCTGCAAAGCCGCATCTGGAGCCTCATTGAAAAGGACACCGACCTTATTAATGTAATCCAAGTAATGCTAGTCCGCTGGGTCCTACCGTGCCAGCGACGGCCTCTCCGCATGTGGGAGTTTAATCTGGAAGGACCACGAACGCTTCAACACTTCTTCGGCACGACACACACGAGAATGTGGTAATTATTCTTCGAGTCACGAAAACAGTGGGCGGATACTACAGAGGACATCGTCCTTGACTCCAACCATCTGGATACCTCGGTAAGCACTCGACTCCTGGACACAGCTTAGTTAAATATCCCATAATAAGATTCCGAGAAAACCATCTTCTTCCAGGGCTGGATAAAGAAGGCGGAGCGAATTAGGTGTTCGGCCCCTCTTCCCAAAGACTCAGCTACTCCCGTACTAGCAAGGATGCTCGTCTCGGCACCACACCAAGTGTCGGTGAAAGAGGGGAATGAGGAGAGCAAGAAGGCCAAAGATGGCCTCCATTCTGAAGGCACACTAGACACTATGTCCGGAGAAGTTAGGGCTCCCTCCTTTGAAGAAAAAAGAGGAAGAGAAGCCGACATCCTTTCTCCCCATGGTAAGAAAAGGAGCGCCTTTGAAGATATGGAGGTAAAGGCTCCCAAGCAAGGGAGAATGTCCCTTTCGGGTGGTTCGGGTTCAGAAGACGGTGCTGCCACGCAGTTCTTCAGCAAGGACAAGCCTTTAGCCGAGTCATAAGTGGACAAGGGTTTCCTAAGTGTAACACCCCAAATTTTTAGCCATGATTTATTAATTAAAATTTTGCCAGAAAATTAAATTTTCATTTTTTGGATTTATCTTTTGATTTCAGAACCACTCCTTCCTTCTGAATGGTGGAGTTTTCCCTCCAAATGGAAACTTTTCAAGAAAAAATAATAATTTTTGGGCTTGAGTGCATACTCAAGAATGTTTTTTTATCAGTGGAATTATTCCTATAATTATTTTCCTAAGCTTTATTTATTTTAAAATGATTTCTCATAAGTTTTAGAGTCCCATTTGCACTACAAACCTTTGATAAATTCATTTAAAAATTCCACCAAAATTTGAGGATGACATGTGATGTTCCTAAATCACTTTTATGCAAAAACCTCTCTTAGTCATTTGGGGATTTTGAGCCCTACCTCAAGTTTTCAAATCTGGTTCAGTTTGTAGTTTGCACTGCAACCTATTTTAATATTTCTTTAAAAATTACATAAAAATTTGGAGATGTCAGTAGATGCATGTAACTCCTTTGTATGCAAAAATCCAGCTTTGTGTTTTATAAATTTTGAACAAACCATCCTATTTTTCATGCTGGTCCAGTTTGGTATTTTTCACTGCAACCCTATTTTAAATTCCTCTAGTGAACTCGGGATTTTTTCCTACTTGTAGTCAAACCTACCAAACCCTTAAGTCCAGGAGATTGGGCCCATTGGAGTATGTTTGGTCCATGCAATAATGCCCTTCACTTTCTGTCCAGAACTGAAGATTTGCAAAACTTGCACTAGCAAGTTTCTGGTTTTGCCCAACTGGCTTTGCCATCATCACATTCACCTAAAGAGACTCTGATCTGGAGATTTTAGCCACCAGAAGAAATGCCCAGATGCCCATGGCATTCTGTCGAGCACCTTGTGTGCATGGCCAGTTTTGGCATAGTTTTTAGTATACATTGTGGACTTGATCCCCTGACCAGCAGCCATGTCCACTAATCTCCTAGCTACCTCTAACCTAGGTCTGTCGATTTGCATTGGCATTCAAGCAAGTTTCGTCGCTCTGGCATTTCATCGAACGATTGTCGTGCGTGCCCGGAGCGTGGCCAGAGCGCGCGTTTTGCACGTGCCGTGCACGAGGCGCCACGCCCCTGGTCTGTTCCCCGAGCTTATCCTGACCCTCTGCCGCTCGCAGCGTAGAGCCAAGCCTCGACTGGTACTCCCTCACGAGCACCACAGCACCTCACCACGTCTCCGGCAAGTCAGAAGCTAGCTGCCATCGCCGCCTGCTGTGGTCGGTGCCGTACGGGCCACCTAGTGCGCCCCCAAGTACCCCCAGACTGCCGTGCTCATCCACAACCCCGTCGCCTACCTCTACAAGCTCTACCAGCCAGCCCCCACCTCCCCTGCTCTACAATAGTACCGCCGCCGTCGTGCTTATCCTCGGGCAGTCGATGAACCGACCTCTGGCGCCTATAAAACGAACCCCCTCGCTCTATCAGCCTCAGGTTGCACCGTATCTTCCCCTTGGACCAATCCCGCGCATCAAATTAATCCGCAGCGGCTATCTTCCTCTCCTCCGGCAATGGTGGCCACTGCGGCCGCGCTATCATATTCGTTGCAGTGCCCTCCCTAACCCCACAACCCACAGAGCCAGGAGACCACCACAACCTCGCGGAGCCACCCCAGCCTATCAATTTCTCTGAAGATGGCCCGTAGAGCGATGCTCCATTTTTGGACCCGCCAAAGCTCTTCGGGAGGGAGCTCGACACCGACGACTCCGTCCATCGCAGCGGCCTTGTAGGGTACCAACGGGTTCGCCTCGAACTCCTGATCATGCCTGCATGATCAAACCCATGGGGGACATCATCGTTCATCGGTGTCGGTCGCCGGAGCCCCGTTCTTGTTCAGGCGAAGGAGGAAGGAGGCGGTTGGACCAGTCAAATATGACCGACGGGCCCGCAGGTCCCACCGTCAGTCCCTCTTGTCCCTGCCCACTAGTTTATTCGAAGATGCATTCCCCGAAGAATTGGAGGGGAGATTAAAACTTTCAAAAAGTTTTGGAGTGCACCTCACCCCTCTGCACCTTGAAGGCTAGCATCTTGAACCCCGTTATGATATAAGATGTGTGTTGTTTGCTAGAACATATGAACTCCATCAATATACTAAAATGGAGTAACGTTCTTTCATGTGGAAGTCATACTCTTGCATATCAACATATGGTGAAAATCATTTTCTGTTATGTATGTGATATTGGTGACAGTAACCACTTCTCATGCCACATATGCCTGGTGACAGTTCGGATGGAGTCCGAAGGAAGGTTGTGTTCCGGTGAACACAACCACGTGACTAACATCTCGTTGTGGCGAGGATGTGCAGTGAGGCAGGATGAAGCATGAGGGGTGGTGACCCTGTCAGGGAACTGTGAAGAGCATTGTGGTGATAACCATGCAGGGAATACATAAACCTCCTGAGTCGACCATAGATCGAGTCTTGCTCCAGTAACCCCCATGCTTGTTTCGTACTACCACTTGTCCCTGCCGCTGCTAGGGTACGGCTTAGTAAGTTGTCAACCCCTTTCTTAGCACACACCGTACAGAGAGGCCATGGTGGAAGATACCGGGTGCATCCGGTAGGCATGCCACTTGGTCCAGGGGCATGGGTGTTTCCGGTTGGGACCGAGAGGGGGGCACCTCTTAGTAGCGCGTGGTATAAATTTGATCCCATGCTAATCGAGGTTGTAGCCTCCCCACTTAGAGTTTTGCTTAACAGGTGTCGTGTGTGATTCCAGACACCGGTAAGTTAAGCTAGTGTGTGCGGGTCAGGTGTGTTTTCAATTAAATGACCGTAAATGGAATTAGTCCCGATGGACTAAACAAATCCGTTACTCATTGGTAAAGAGTACACCCTCTGCAGAGATTATATCTATTCGAATAGCGGTGTCCATGGTTAAGGACTATATTCTAGGATGGGTCAAGTCTCGGTCTTAGTGTCGGTCTTCGGAGGAAAACTTCTAAGCCAGAACATTAATCACAATTTGTGACATATGATGATTTTGATTATTATTAATATGGACTAACCATTTGTATTGTTTGAATTATTGAATATCCCTGCGACGGTTCTACCTCCTGGATATTCACTGTGATTATTCTCATATAAGCCCTTTATGTGGTGTCGCTCAGACGCCTGACTGTGGCATGCTTGTTATTTATTTACTTATAAGCCCTTTATGTGGTGTCGCTCAGATGCCCGACTGTGGCATGCTTGTTATTTATTTACTTATAAGCCCTTTATGTAGTGTCACCCAGACGCCCGACTGTGGCATGCTTATTATTTGTTTTTTTATAAGCCCTTCGGGGGGCGTCGCTCCGACGCCCGACTGTGGCACGCATGTTATTTATCCTTCTCATAAGCCCTTTATGTGGCGTCGCTCAGACGCCCGACTGAGGCATGCTTTATATTACTATTCTTTCGAGGCATCGCTTCAGACACCTGATCGATTTATTTTATCTTCATTCTCTGATTGCTTATTCCTGTTTAATACAAATGACCTGCTTACGTGCATCATGAATTTTATCTTGGGACTGACTAAGTGATCGAGGATTATTTTAATGCATGATTATCACCTGCTTTGTTATACCTGTTTTCATGATGGTTGCCAGTACATTCAAAGTACTCACTGGCTTGTCCCTGGCTATTGTCTTGGCCAGATTTCTTGCTTGGAGAGGAGCACAACGACGACAGCGCCGGAACCAAGGCAATGGAGATAGCAGCCGCGTGAAGATAGGAGTTATCCAGGTCAGTTGTTCCTGTGGGAAATGGACGCTGATGATCCGCAAACCGCTTCCATCGTCAACCATTAGAAAACTTTTGTTGTACTCATAGACCAGAATGGTCAGGTACTGCATAGTTTATTTTTTGCTTGGAATTTATGTATCAAGATTGTGTCCCATCAGCTAATAGTAATCCTGGGGCTGGTGAGCACAAGGACCATTTACTGGGATATTTATATCCTGGAAAACCGGTCCTGACACTAAGCATATCTCGTTCCTTTCAGGCTACAAGGGTAACACATAATATATATATTTGTAGTCCGGCGCAGTCTTCCTTAATAGTCCTCCTCTTCGGGGGATTTGCTTCTGGAGATGATGGAAAACGGAACGCCTCCACAGGCTTCGTCGCCCAATTGGGCAGATGGCTTCAAGGTGTCGTCCTGGAGAATCCTTCCCGATCAACAAGTGGTGCGGGGGACATCGAAGAGAACGCCTGAAGGTGAAACTTTGGTTGCCCAGGACCCGGGGTGTGCGTCCCCAACAGGGATCAACCATAAAGGTCTCGGACTATCCGGTTTACAGCCGGGGACGACTCTAGAGTCGGGTAAACATGCCCCTTAAAACGGAGTCCGCACTCCCACGGCCGCCCCCAGGAATCCGGAGGCGCCGGATACAATGATGGGCATGTTGCAACATGCATCCGTCTCGGAGGAACATCGTACCTTAATGAGTACGGTGGCTGAAAGGATTCTGTCCGCGAAAAGCGGATTGAATGAAGCCTTCATGGGCCTACTAAGAGGCTTTGAGGTACGCACTATAATATTTTCAATTGTGGTCTGTACGCAAAATGCACCTGTGTATAGATAGAAGCCCCTGAGACTCTGATTGGTCGCCCAAAGGGAGGCGATCAGAGGATCAAAAAAGATATGCTCAAAAAATAATCCGATTAATTGGAACACAGGGGGCTACATACATGGCGATTTCCCAAGCTACAGAGGCTGTATGTCTGAAGCGAAAACATGATGCTGTGGGTGATGACATCACGCTTATTAATAAGTGGCTCGACGAGGCGCAAGGTATGTTTTTGGGGGCAGTCAGTAGACGTAAGTATGATAGGATGAGCATAACGCTGATAATTGTGTACTGAGCTATGTGTAACTATAGATAGTGCGGCCGCGGTGGAGACCCTTCGGGCTGAGCTTGCCCAGGCAAAGGAGCAAGCCAGGATAAGCGATGCGGGTGCCGCGAAGGCAGCTGCTGATCTAAAGGCGGAACAGGTTGCTCGGCACCAGTGCAAGGAGAGAATATCCATTATGGCGCGTGAGCTGAAAGATGCCATTTTCCGATGTTAATCCCTCAAAAGGATAACAAAGCTAGAACGGTCGATCTCGGAAAGGCCTTACGAGAGGTGAGAGAAGCCGGGTCCGAGTCCAGAGCGGCTCGGGAGGAGATCCGGTAAGCTGGGGAGATCGCGGCCGGTAAGCCCTTCTTATTACAAACTAAATTCGGGGACCCAAAGTATGCCGCGCTTAATCAAATGTGGAGTTCTACAAACGCATTTTTGGACATGCCGAAGAGTGCCTCAGATGCGACGCAGTTTTTCCAAGCGCAAGAAGGACACGCAACGGAAAAGCTTTTCTGGTCGCGGTTCAGCACGACAAAGCGTCCGTTGTTGCTGAACAAACAGATGGTCCAATGGGCCGAGCTCCACAAGATATCTGGATCTGTCATGAAGGACATCATGGTATGGCTGTGGCCGGCCGAGCCAATTCTAAATAGTTACTTCGGTTGGGTGCAGTGACTTGTTCATGCGGTGCCGCATATCGATGCCGTGAAGCGGTCAATGTGCATTGATGGTGCACGGATGGCCTTGGCCCGCGTCAAGACGTACTGGGCGAAGATGAAGGCCACCGATATTGCAGCACAGAGTCCACCCGAGGGCGAGGACCATCATGCGCCAGGGCATTATTTTGAAGATGTCCTAGAGGGTGCCCGCTTGATAGAGGGTCAGTGCTCGAAGGATATGATATCCGAGTGAATGTGTCGAAATTGTAAAAACAATATTTATTATATATTAAGGCTATGTTTTATATACTATTGCCGGAAAGTTGTGGTTCCTCCTATGGGGCCGTTTTTTGTATAATCTGAAAGTTTGCCAGTCGTCGGCTTCAGCCCCCTCGCATATAGTACGGGGGTGTTCGGAAAAGCAATGGATCACTCTTTACCCAACGTCTTTGTCCGTGAAGGAGGTGTCAATGCGGCGAACTAGGCAATCAGACTATAGGGCTTTAACACTTTCACTTAGCCATAGGACTTTGACGGTGGGTCTACGATATAGCCCCTGGTATGTACGCAGTTATCCCTATACAGTGCATTACATAGGTGACCTTAAGAATGGTCCTTCGTGTAATACAGAAGGAATCGCGAAGATTCCGATGAGTCATCGAGTGGTTGACCAGCTCTCACCGCATCATGACAGTCAGTTTTCGGCTTTCTCTACTGAGGTGCTCGTCCGGATAAACCGGGACACTATCGTAGTAGTTCTCCCTTTACTACCCTAGCCGATAGAGTGGAACGTAAGGTAGTAAGCACAGGAGCCGGGCAACCCAACTATTGACCAAAGACATGATTCAGAGCTGGTGCATATAAGGCCAAACTCGTGATGCCGAAGTGCGCTATAAAGTTGTTCGGACTTGTCGGCAACTCATTTGTTCCCATATCGAGCCCCTGGCAATTTGTGCCGAGGTGCGTGTGTGAAACAACTGAAGAAGCAAAATTCAGTTCTTTTTAAAAGAAGGCAAATGCTTAATGTGGATTTTGTTCATTGGAACCTGATTGATATGTCAATTGTCATTTTGCAGATAATAATGCCACGACCTAGGCTATTTGACATGCCGTGGCCGAAGGCTGAGGGAGAAGGCACTTTACAAGCTCGAAATAGAGAGTGCGGTCTACAAAATTATTTGGACCTCCTGTCGTACATCTGCGCCACCTTGCCTCGGGGAAAGGATTCCTTAACAGGAATAACCTTTCAGTAAGTGTACGAAGCCGAACTCCGAAAGAGTCCGTGAGATGACCAGTCTTTGAGCCACCTGTGATAAAAGATAGAAAATAATTAGAAAAGAAAAGGAGGCTATGGGAGTGCTTATCCGTATTGTGCAATGACTAGGGTATTTTGAGTACATAAGTATGTATGCGCGGTACAAACTTCGTGTGTGTATGAGGTGAATGACGGAGGCCGAACTGCTAATCTAGCTGTGAGATTGAGCGGTTCCATTTAATGGAGACCGGCGGCTTAATGGCCGATGAGTTATGCGGCTTGATGAGGCTGCTTTGTACTTCAGTTGTGGTAGCCGTAGTATGATCCTTTGTACGGAGAGAGTGTTCCGTATTTCAATTTATTGTTATGACACTACATGGACCGGGCATTTTAAGTTTTGAGCGGCCGTAAAGTGGGACCGCATTAAAACGAGCAAAAGCGGTATGCCCCAGGAGTGTATGGTAGCTACTGCGGAACGGGACAATATCAAAGGTCAAGCCTTCGCTTTGGAAGTTGTTCGGTGAACCAAAAACGACGTCCAATGTGATGGAGCCCGTGAAGTGGATCTCTACGCTGGGTACTACTCCCTTGGGGGTAGTTGTGGTGAGCTTGATTCTTGAAGGATCGATGCCCATTTTGCGGACAATGTCTTGGTAGAGTAGATTAAGGCTACTGCAGCCGTCCATAAGGACTTTCGTGAGGTGGAACCCATCGATAATTGGGTCGATGATCAGAGCTACCGAACCTTCGGGATGAATATGTCTAACTTTTGGGGGGACCGGCTCTATGGATTGTGCGTCCCATAGTGTGTGTCTGCTCTTCCCTATAGGGGTGTGCGTCACATATACCATGTTTACGGTTTTCACTTCGGGGGGAAATTGCTTCTGAACCTCAGTATTCGGCTGGCAAGTCTCTTCATCATCGCTATCACTGGGCGGCCCCTTCCCCTTGTGTTCGGCATTAAGCTTGCTGGCTTGTTCGAATACCCAGCAGCTTCTGTTAGTGTGAGTAGCTGGTTTGTCTGGGGTGCCATGAATCTGGCAGGGCCGATCCAGTATCCTATCTAGATTGGATGGTCCGTCTCTATTTGCATTGAGTGGCTTTTTCCGTTGACCAGATTTGGAGCCGCCGAATTCAGCATTGACCGCCATGTCTTGCGTTCTTTCGTTGTGATGCTTGTGTTTATTGCATTGTGGCTTCCCATTGCCGTCTCGGACTTCGGAAGTGCTCAAATCGCTGGCGATGTTGCTTCTACGAGTGAGCCAGCTATCTTCTACCGCGCAAAAGCGGGTCATTAGAGCGGTGAGGGCTGCCATGGATTTTTGTTTTTATTGAACAAGGTGGCGGGCGAGACACTCATCCCGGATGCTGTGTTTGAAGGCCGCGAGGGCTTCGGCGTCTGGACAATTGACAAGTTGGTTCTTATTAATTAAGAACCTAGTATCGGGTTTCCTGGCTAACTGTCCGGGCTGCTGGATGATGTGACTTAAGTCATCGGCATCTGGTGGCTGGACATATTTACCTTGGAAGTTATCACGAAAGGCGTCTTCCAGATCTTCCCAGTTGCCAATGGAGTTCTCTGGAAGATTGTTTAGCCAGTGCCGCGCTGGTCCCTTTAATTTTAGTGGGAGGTATTTGATGGCGTGGAGATCATCACCGCAGGCCATGTGGATATGGAGAATAAAATCTTCAATCCATACTGCGGGATCCGTTGTTCCATCATATGATTCGATATTCATGGGTTTAAACCTTCTGCAAATTCGTGCTCCATTACTTCATCAATGAAGCAGAGGGGGTGTGCGGCGCCTCTGTGTCGGGCCAAGTCGCGACGTAGCTCGGATGTAGTCTGTCTGCGATTTTCGGCCCGGATGTGGTTATGTTTATCATGTCCAGCCGAATGGCCGTCGTCGCGCGTCAGGGCACGCCCCCGCGATCCGTAGATCGATCTGGTCTGACCTGTTCTGTTCTTTAGGTCCTGTCATAGGTCATATGTATAACCCCAAGCCGTTTTATCTCTTCCCTTATGGTGAGGTGGGACGGACTGTTTTTCGGCTTGAGGTGTTGTTTTATCCCGTCTACGTGGTGGTCGGTCAGCCGCATTACGCGTTGATGGTACGGGCTCCAATGCCTCGTCATCGAATTGGGGTAACAATTTGCGCTTCGGGTAACTTTTGGTTGGGCGCTCGGGGCTGTATTCTTCGGCTACCAGGACATTAGTCCACCTGTCATTGAGCAGATCTTGATTAGCTTGAAGCTGCTGCCTCTTTTTCAGGCTCCTTGTAGTGGCAATTAGCCGGCGCTTAAAGCGCTCCTGTTCGAGAGGTTCCTCAGGTACGATGAAGTCTTCGTCACCGAGGCTCACCTCATCCTCGGAGGGCAGTAGATAATTACTATCCTCCGAGTCTTCATTTATAGCCTGTTCATCGGTGCTAACTTGCCCATCTTCCCAATCGTCCTGTTCGGAAGTTTGCTCGTCAGGGTCTTCTATGTCTTCGGCACCGTCTGGAGTGTTACCGTCCCCTATGCCGGTGTTGCTGTCTATTCTGCAGTGTGATTGAGAGTGGCGCCGCTGACGTCGGCGCTTTGGTTGTATCTCAGGAGGTTCGTCCTCAACTGGATCTTCCTTGTCATTGCCGCTATTCTCTTTGGGTGCATCCACCATCTATACGTCGTATGAGGAGGTGGCTGTCCAACATCCGGTAAACGGCGGGTTTTCAGCCAGCTCCTCTCCAGCATCATCGTCCATACCGTCGATGTCCTCGAAGCCATAATCAAGCATGTCGGTTGAGTCTTCGACAGTGGCTATTAAGTGGGAGGTGGGTGGGAAGCAAAATTCCCCGTCACCAGCCCCCGGCTCAAATCGGATATAATTCGCCTATGAGTCCCTTGCTATGGAGAGGGTTTTTAATTAGTTTAGCACATCACCTAAAGGTGAGTGCCAGAAGATGTCCACGACCCTGAATTCAACGATCGGTGCCTGATCAGGCTCGATGGCCGCAGATGCGCGTGGTTCAGAACCTATGGCCGGAGACGAATCTGAGGTTCCAGTGACGCAGATCCCGCTCGAGGTTGGGTCTGTGTGCGGCTCCAACGCCGCTGAGTCTATGGCTTCCGTGGAGGGGTTGAGCTTCTCATCCTCGGATGGCGCGATCTGCTCCAGATCTGGGGCCAGAGCAGTCACAGGCTCTATCTCCTGGGTGTGATCCGATGATAGATTTAAGTCATGTTCATCGTGGTGGCAGGGAGCGACTGCCGTGGGCGCGAATCCATCGAAGATCAAGTCTCCACGGATATCAGCGACGTAGTTCAAGCTTCCAAATCTGACCTGATGGCCAGGGGCGTAGCTGTTGATCTGCTCTAGATGGCCAACCGAGTTGGACCGCAGTGCGAAGCTGCCGAATACGAAGATCTGTCTGGGGAGGAAGACTTCCCCCTAGACAGTATTGTTGTAGATGATTGACGGGGCCATCAAACCTTTTGGAGACGACGCAGCAGAACTCTCAATGAAAGCACCAATGTCGGTGTCAAAACCAGCAGATCTCGGGTAGGGGGTCTCGAACTGTGCGTCTGAGGTCGATGGTAACAGGAGACAGGGGACACGATGTTTACCTAGGTTCGGGACCTCTCTATCACTACAAAAAAAAGACACATCCGTGACATTTTGGGCCGAACGAAAAAAAATTCTATCATACATATGACACATCTATGACGATAATTGTGACAAAACCCGGTATCATCATAGATGTGGTGGGCTCCTACTTCTATGACAAAAAATCATGACAGAAAATGGGCTTTTCGTCCTGGGCGGGCCAGAGACGCAGCTGCATGACATTCTTTGGGCCGTCCATGACGGAAAAAATCATGGTAGAAGCGAGGGGGGGATTTCGGGGAGTTCCCGGTTAAGGTGGGAGGTCGGGGGCCAAGCGATGCACGTTTCTCTCGTACACGTATGCGCGTGTGTGCGAGGCGTTGGCTCTAACTGAACCCGAGCGAGGCGTTGGGCTCTAACTGAACCCGAGCGATTGCACTGCAGGCTACACGTTACTGAACCCGAGCGATCGATCGATGGATGTTAACTGAACCCGATCGAGCGATTCCTTCGCTACTGCTACTAACTGAAGTCGATCGATGCTGCCTCTGTGATGAACAGTGAG
>NC_041388.1:54222466-54240959 GCF_002162155.2 Triticum dicoccoides
TGAGGGTGGCATTACCTCTGGATGAACAGGACCCCGTGGTGTGGTGGAGGGTTGGATGAACAGTAGACGATGGAGGGGTGCCCGTGGAGGGGTGGTTGAACAGGCCCCCGTGGTGTGGAGGGATGGATGAACAGTAGACGGTGGAGGGGTGCCCGTGGAGGGGTGGTTGAACAGTAGCCGGTAGAGTAGCGCGCGGTGGAGGTTGGATGAACATGAGCCCATGGAGGCTGGAGGAGGTCGACGGTGGAGATGAACAGTATCCCGTGGAGTCCCGTTTTGCGGTACGCCACACCCCTCTCGATGAACAGGACCCGCGTTTCGACCGTACCGCTCCAACACAAGTCCATTTCGTCCATTTTGCGGTACGCCACACCCCTCCTGATCAACAGGACCCCTGTTTTGACCGTAGGAGGTCCGTTTCCTCCGTTTTGCGGTACGCCACACCCCTCCCGATCAACAGGACCCCCGTTTCGACCGTAGGAGGTCTGTTTCCTCCGTTTTGTGGTACGCCAGACCCCTCTCGATGCACAGGATCCCGTTTCAAACGTGGTCGGTCGAACACAAGGCCGTTTCCTCCATTTTGCAGTACGCCAGGCCTCGTTTCCATCGCCTGTTTTGTCCAAGCCCTCCCGATGAACACGACCACGCATTCCGTTCTGACCCAGTTGGTTGGCTCCCACGCATTCCGTTGCCTCCCGATGAACACGACGCATTCCGTTGCCTCCCCGTGAACACGAGGCATTCCGTTGCCTCCCCATGAACACGACGACGACGCTGTTTCTCCGTTCCGACCCAGCCATGTACACGAGCCCTGGCCGTACGTATGCGCGAGTAGGCATTCGAGACCCTGCTCATATGTACACATACGTGGCCGTATTTTCTTTCTTGCACCCTGGCCGCTGTACGTACGTGTAAATGCTACATGCGTGCCTCTACTACGACACGTACGCGCCTCTACTACGACACGTGCGCGCCTCTACATCCACCAGTATATATGTACGTACACGTTCGCGACCAGAATGACAATGCTACGTACGCTTTGACCAGGTGGGTCCAGACTTTCAGGAACTTCCTTGCGTGCGAAGATGTAGCTGGTAGGTCCCGGCAGTCAGGGGGAGAATCATTTTTTTTGCCCGGACGCACTTCCTTGCGTGCGAAGATGTAGCTGGTGGGTCCCAGCAGTTAGGGGGGCGAATCATTTTTTTTCCTGGACGCACTTCCTTGCATGCGAAGATGTAGCTGGTGGGTCCCAGTAGTCAGGGGGAAACATTTTTTTTGCGAAATACGGTGGCCCGTCCGGTGCGTCCCCGCTGTCAGGTGGAGGAATCATTATTTTGCGCGTAATAAGGAGGCACTTCCTGGCTGCGGCCGTGGACCCAGCTGTCAGCCTCTCCACATACAGTCCACGTCTGATGGAAGTCGTTCCTTGACCATGTTGAGCACGCCGCACCGAGAGCACCACGGCGGTGGAGGACGGCGAGGACTAGGAAGGGGACGACTCGGAGCCGGGGAAGATGCAGCAGTGGATGCCCATGCGAAGAGGAGTATGAGGGTTCACTGGTTCGGCTGCGGTGTGAGGCTGCTATCCCCGCAGAATAACAGGGGGTGTGGGTGAGTAGAGGGATGGCATGGACAGCGGTGGGAGTAGTAGGAGGCGGTGAGGCCTCCGCAGCATCACAGCCGGCCACGGGAGGCAGGAGCACGCGGCACGACCAGCACTGGTTTGGGCGGCTGGAGCAAGAAGACCAGTGGTTGAAGAAGCACTACGGCCATTGGATGAACATCGTACGGTAACAGGAGCTAGAATCGTTCATATTGACTAAGTTGACAAAGCCTTCCGTCCCCGTCAACTTGGTAGGCCCACAAGTTAGGCTCCCACTATGCTGGGTTCCAGCTGGCAAGGGGAATATTCATTTTTTTGTGCGTAATAAGGAGGCACTTCCTTGCATGCAAAGATAGCTGGTGGGTCCGACATGTCAGAGGGGGGCACGTTATTTTCGCGAAATATAGAGGCCCTTCCGGTGGGTCCCAGATGTCAGGTGGATGAATCATTATTTTGCACGTAATAAGGAGGCATTTCCTTGTGTGCGGCCCTGGACCCAGCTGTCAGCCTCTCCACGCATAGTCTACTTCTGATGGTGTCGTTCGTTGACCATGTTGACCATGCCGCGCCGAGTGCATCCAAGGTGGTGGACGACAGCGAGAACCCGGACAGCAACGAGCCGGAGATGGGAAGACGCGGGAGTAGAGTCGCAGACGGAGAGGTGTACGAGGGTTAACTGGTTCTAGTGTGGTGTGGTTCGGCAGTCGGTGGAGAAGAACAGGAGGTGTGGAGGGGTGGAGGGATGGCCTGGCCAACAGTGGAGTAGTGCTTCATAGCGAAGCGTGCTAAGCAGAGCTGCTAGCAGGAGGAGGCGGGAGGTGGTCCCGGCGGCGCTGGAGGAAGAAGACGAGAGATTGAAGATGGATGACAGTCATTGGATGTAAATCCAACGGCTAACATGTTAGAATCATTTGTTGACTAAATTGACAACGACGTGCGTTGGCTTCGACCTATGGGCCCACATTTCAGCCTCCAAAAATGTGGCACGTATTCAACCCATTTTTTCAGAATTTACAGTCTTTTTTTGCGCGGTAAAATTTAGTCAATTTGATATTTTTTTTTGAATTACATCCATTAGCTGGGCTGGGTGAACAAATAATATAGCGTCCATGTGGCCCATTTATTTTATTTCCTAAAAAATTACAGGCCATTTGCACTTTCTCGAAATACACGATTTTGTTGGGCTGGTTCTAATTATAATGTTGGGTTGGGCCAGGAATGTTATCAAAAAATAAAAAGGGGCTGAGCATTTTGTTATAAATATATTTAAATAATAAGTGATATTATTACATTCGTCCTTAAATCTTACCAAGCTTTTGTACACAATCACTAGGAATTTTGTGCCAAAACAATCGGGGATTTTATTTGTTAAGAAATTATTTTTATAAGTTAATAAGATGTGGGATATTGTTTTTCTTACATATGTAAGTATCTGTTAAATATATGATGACAATAAAAATAATATATAATAACATATTTTTTTTAGAAAAACAGGGAGCATCTCCCCGGTTCCATTACTGAGAACGAAACCACAACATATTCTGATATAGCAGCTCAAAGAGCAGTTCGAAAGCAAAGGTAGAAAAGCTACAAACTAGGCGGGTGGATGAACAAGTTCTCTGAATAACACAAATCACCCGAGCGGTGCCAAAGGCAGAGCGGATAGAGAACTCAAATGACACAAGGAGGGTCCAGCGAAGCCTTCATGGTCTTCAGCCGAGGGGCTGTGTCAGCCTGCGGCGACCAGTAAGCAAGCGGAGACACCTGGCTGGAAGGCGTAGCATGGTGGATGTCCCTCTTTTTCGGCGCCAAGTGCCCATCATCTTCATCAGAGATCTTGAGACGAGACCACGGGTCCAGCCCCAGAGTAGGTCGAACCTTGTTCGGCCACAAGTGATCACCAACGGTTTCTGGAGGGATCTTGTTAGGGTTTCCACGAAGCTCATCAACTTGTCCTTGTCCGATTCGGAGGAGAGAATCGCCCAGTTCCTCACCATGTTCCTGATCAACCTCAAGACCTAAGGAACAGAAATCCAGGAGGTGTTATTGAAAATCATAGCATTTCTATATTTCCAGAGGCACCAAAGGACAACTGAGCTAACAGTATTTAAAACTGATCACTTTTTGGTAGCAATCCAGAATCTGGCGACAGATTCGAAGGATGAGCCAATCTGACTAGAGAAATATTCCTCAATGTGGGCCCGGAGATGTTTAGCAACTATACATTCAAAAAATAGGTGAGAACAAGACTCTTGTTCCAAGCAGTAAACACAATCAAGGGGTTTGATGATGTGTCTCTTCCTAAGGTTATCCCTAGTCATCAATTTGTTTTTGGAGAGAAGCCAGAGAAATACATGAATTTTAGGGGGAACTCTCAATTTCCAGATAGCAGGGATAAACATGGGTTGAACCCCTCAAAAGTTGATAACATGATAGAGGGAGCTGGAGGAATACTTCCCCTTATTGTCTAGCTGCCAAATCAGGGCATCTCGCTCGGCAGTAAAGGTAATGCTTTTGGCAATTTCCTCCAACTAGAACCATTGTTCCATGAGACTATCACTAAAGTTCCTTCTAAAAGAGAGTTTTAGGCATTGACCGTCCCAAACTTCATTGACACTTTTGTTAAGCTCATTGTAGACAGAGTAAATAGGCCAAAATTGGACTGCTAGGGGGGATGTGCGAAACCAAGTATCTTCCCAGAACCTGGTTCTACTCCCACCCCCTATGTTCCATCTGTAGCCAAATTTCACGGCATGCATAATAGATTTAATCCTTTCCAAAATCTAGAGGTCTTAGTGTTGGAGGAAGGGACAAAAATATTAGGTTTATTTCCTAGGTATTTATGGGCAATGAGAAGCTTCCAGGGTTTCAGGTCTTCCTCATAGAATCTTTTAATCAAAGACCCTAGAAGACAGATGTTAATTTCTTGGAGGTTAGGTATGCCTAGGCCTCCAAAATCTTTTTTCATAGAGACTAGGGCCCAATTAGCAAGGTGTAGCTTCCTCTTTCCCTCAAAATCATTCCACAAGCAATGAGACATCTGAGAATTGATGAGGTTCACTGCCCATTTAGGGAACTTGAAGAAGGAGAGGAGATACACTGGAATGCTAGCCAAACAAGCTTGTATGAGGATCAATCTACCTCTATAAGAGAGAAGTTTGCCCCTCCACCCAGCAATCCTTTTAATGATTTTATCCAGAAGGGGTTGGATATTCTCTCTCCTCAGTTTATCATAGTGGAGAGGGATACCTAGGTACTTAATGGGGAAGTTACCTTTATTACAGACTAGAATAGAGAGGAAGTCAACTAACTCCTGATCATCCATGTTGATAGGGATGAGTTCACTTTTAGAGTAGTTGATTCTCATGCCGGAGACTTGTTCAAAACAGGTTAGAACAGTTTTTAGATTGCTAGCATGTGTGGAGTCATTGTCTAAGAAAAGGATGGTACCATCTGCATATTGAAGGCAGATGATGGCACCAGGGTAGACCTCAGGACCCAGCCCTGCAATCAGACTATGATCAGTAGCTTTGCTCAACATTTTAGTAAGAACGTCCACTACTAAATTAAACAAAAGGGGGAAGATGGGGTCACCTTGCCTAAGGCCTTTACCAGCAAGGAAAAAATCACTTTCATAGTTATTTAACTTGACCCCAACAGACCCCCCATGAGTAAGTTGCTAGATCCAAATAGTCCATTTACCCCCAAAACCTCTAAGCTCCAGGAGTTTCATAAGGAAATCAAGGTCAACTTTATCGAAGGCAGTCTAAACTAGAACTACCATCTAGAGAAAAATTCTCACAAACAGCATTCAACGCCATCATTAAGAGAAGTAACATCTACACCAATCTTAGCAGCAATGGCATTGAAGGAAGGATCATTAAAGTTGGAGAAGGAAGTGTGTTTCATACCCTGGGGTTTTTGCACTTCCAGGTTCTGAACCTCTTTGAGCTGTTGAGCCTTTTCAATAATGGTTCTCTTGTGACCAGCTAACCTGGCACTGGTTCTGGTGGCTTGAACAGGACCTCACTTGGGAAGGTGCTTCTCCTTAGGAAGGGCAGGGATGTCAGAGTTGTATTTTGAGTCCAAATTGTCTGGGAGTTCAGTTGTTTCAACAAGTGCCTCTTGATCCTCTTGTAGATCTACAGAACCTTCTAATTCCATCAGATCATCATCTTCCAGGAGCTCCATTTCCCTGAGGAGGTTGAATCCATCAGTTTCATCAAGCACATAATTCAAGATCTTTTCCTGGATGCTGAGTTGAGGAGTGTATGGAGAATCAGGGAGGTGTGTCTTGAGGAGTGAAGTGGTGTAGTATCTCCAAGCATCTGATTGTGGCCAAAAGACTATCCTCTGATGTTAGGGGCCCCAGAATTGGCAGCAGGCCCTTTATCTGATTCAGATCTAGAGCTCCTATTGGATTCAGCATCTTCAGTAAGATTGGTACCAGTTTCAGCTGCAAAGACATATGTACCAGCAGAGATGTTGGTGGAGGTGCCAGTTTTAGTGGGTGTTAAGGACTCCACCTCAATGAGTAGGCTCTAGATTTTGTTCCTAACTCCAAAAGGCCTATCAGCAGGGATTTTGGAGGGATGTTTACATAAGATTTTGACCCTAACAGTTTCATAGAATGACTTGAAATTATGCTGCCAATCCACATCCAGTAAGACCCCAGAGTGGAAGTGGTTTGATCCAGCATAGTCTAGTCATAGCACTTGGGGGTTCAATTTCCTGATCTTGATCCATGTTTCCTGGAGGTCCTCTTCAGCCTCAATCCTGCCTTTCCAGACTTCAACATTGACTACAACATTGTCTTTTTTGAGACCAAAACAGGGGTATCCAGCAACTTGAACTACATCTATTTCAGGAGGGAATTTGACCAAGAATGTCCACTCATCTAGGGCATTGATTGGCCAGGGCCAGTTCGTTTTGTAAATGTCTGCAAACTCAGTGGCAAGTTCCTGCTTGGTCACTTCACCATCTTCTACCAGAACAATCCCCACATTCTTCAGGGAGCCATGATACTGAGCATTTTCATCAGGTGGGTCTATGTGGTAGAACCCTAATCCTGGAGCAGCACTTCCAACATATCTAGCAAAACTGTGGGTTTTCCTTCTAACAGGGCAATTCTCAACTTTATGGGTAACCATTTTGTAGATAAAACAACTCTTGGGCTTGACACATTTATCCAAATGATGCCCTGGTTCCTCATAGTTGCAGCAGATCACCTCAGAGTATGCCATAAGGCCCAAAGCAGGGGCAGGAGCAGTTTTCTGGATGTCCTGTCTCTTCTTTTGCTGATTCTTGCCTTGAGATTTCCCACTAATCTGAGACTCAGAACCACCAGCAGATTGATCTTGGGAAATTACAGGAGCCTGCCCAGATTGTGCCCCCATTTGGGGCGGAGGTGGGCCATACCACTGCCCAACTGACTCTCCCCCCCCCCATTGTGATAGGGGAAATTCATCTGAGTTCCTGGTTCCTTCTCATCCTCCAGCCAGATGTTGTCTCTCAGGAAGCAGAAATAACCACCAGATAGCTCAATTGAAGCAGATTGCAAGCCTAATTTCAATCTTCTGCGGGTTTGGGGGAGAGGTAAGGTAGGGGATCCACCTGCTCTGGCTCTGGTGGCATGCTGGTGGGCATGAGTCCAGTCAAGCATTCCCATCTCGCAACACAGCGTGGATCTCCTGAATTCACATCTCCTTTTGCCCATCGAACGAACGCAATCGGCGGCTCCCTAGGGTGGGGCATCCTGTGCTTCTCCGAGAAATCTCCTTCGAAGTAGATCCGTAGGGCTATATTTAGCAGCTCCCAATCCACATGATCCTTGCACATCCGAGCATACCTGTGTGAGTGAGAGAACGGATTCGGTCCCTCCTTGGCTTCCTCCCTCGCAGCTTCCTCCTCTGCCTCCCTCCATTCACGCGTGCACTGGGTCCAGGAGAGAGTGTCGTCGCGGATCCGCATCGCCCGCTCCCTCCATCTCCTCCCTCGAATCTCCCACAACACCGCCGGCGCGATGGAGTTGAGCAGCTGGAGCATCCACAAGAACGCTTTGTAGACATGTGGGAGATGCATCTTGTACATCTGCATGTCTTCCAGCCATTCCCCCGTGGATATGGCTGGCGACTCCATGGGGTGCGCGAGCGGACTTGCTGAGGGGGGCAGGCGTGCCCGGAGTCAGGAGGCGGGGGGTGGCGGCGATATCTATGGCGGCGGCGAGGGTGGAGGTGGTGGCGGGGGCGAAGGGGATTGTGAGAGCGGTCATCTCTTTGCCAATTATGTGAACTAAACAGTCAACATATAAAATAATTTAAATATATATAATATAGTTAGAAAGGAAACATAAGTTGGACCTGGTGTTCCTATTCTTATATAGAAAAATAGAACAGACCTCTGCGTTTTCTTCAAAAAATACATAAATTGGGCTGCCAAAAATAGAACCTCGGATGGCAGGTCCATAGGCCGGTCGATACATGACGACCCTAAGAAAATACAAACAGGCCTATGGACCTCCCATCTGAGGTCGTGGGCTGTGCATGTTAAAAATGAAAGCCTAGACGGGGCAGCCCAAAACCACGTCCAACACTTGCCAAAACTCCGTCCCTCATTTTCTCTGTGTTTCGCACACTCGACATTGTGTGGGCATTTTTACTGTGCATCATATGAAGATGTGCTATGCATGAATGTTGATCAGCATGATGTTAACTGGCTGGTAGTTCCATTTTCGACCATGAATAAAACTTCCAACATGATGTTAACCCTGTTTGAAAAGGCCGTGTTAATATAAATGCTCTGCCTCTGAAAGTTGAAGTTTCTTATCTGAAACTGAAACTTGCAGTTTCTTCTCTGAGAATCACATTGTCTGCACTTTTATACTCCCATGAAACTACATTTTTTAAGTGCTAAAAATAGATATCTAGAATTCATAAAATACTTCATATGCTCAATACTGCAAATCAAAAATTCAAAAGACATTCATATCTGAAAGTACTCTCAAAATACACAACACAAAACACAATTCACAACCTGCAAATACTGACAACCCTAAGCTCCTCCTGACAATTCACAACCTGCCCGACTATTGGGCTGGGGGCAGCCCCCTCCTATTCCTCGGTGCCAGACAGCCGCCCCGTGAGATGATGTGAATGGCGAGGGAGACGATGGCAGGGAAAAGTCGTCGGGCCAACTGCTTTTCTCCTCTTGCAGTTGGGTTCGATCGACGAAGACTCCACCGGCTCGCTCTGGTAGGACACCCTCACAAACGGCACCCTATAGATGCTCGATCCTTCAATTTCTGGTGGATGCTCCATCTGGGATCGATACTCCCAACACCGCTCCCTCACGATCGGATTCGGTGAATCTGTTTACTACATGGCCTAGAGGAGTAGCTCTATGTACTCCGGCGCGACTCCCTTCGGGAGTATCGCCGCCTTTTCGCTCTGTTGCACATATTTGGCCATGGATGCCGCCGTCACCGCTAGTTGGTCCTTGTTGTCAAACCAAGACTGTATCTCCAACATCCTAGCTAGCTTCACAGGGTCGCCGTCTGTGATCCTCACGTATCGGTTGTACTCCTCCATCGATCTACTTCTCCACAGCACCTTCACTCGCCGGCAGTGGTTTTTGAATGGAAGAGGAGAGGAGCAGCGCTGGTTTTGGATTAGAATGGGTGAGGAGCGACGCTGGTTTTGGACTGGAACAGGAGAGAAGGGGTGGTGGTTTTGAAATGGAAGAGGAGAGTAGCGGCGCTGCATTTAGATTGGAATAGGAGAGGAGCAGCGGTGGTTTAAGAGAAGAGCGGAAGAGCGGCGCTGGTCTTGGAAGTATTTTTTTGTTGTTTTGCGTATTTTGGGTCAAAGTTTGACCACGTACTGTATTTGACAAGCAAAATGTGAATGCATGTCACCAAAAATTGTATCGTTTGGTTCGTATCTGAATGTACTTTCAAATTATATTATTTTTGTAACATATAACATATATTTTATGTGCGAAAATCATGGTCAATTATGACCCAGAATAAAAGGGAGACTAGTTAATGTGGGGTCGCTTTCTTAATTGAAGGGTAAATTGATTTTGATTTTGATCCAGTCACAGCGTGCCGGCCCTCTCGTCCAATCCTAAATCGCTGACGCACGCTCCTCTCCCTCTTCTCCATTGCAAAACCACCTCCTCTCCTCTCCATCATCTCCATTCCAAAACCACCGTCTCGCCTCTCCCTCTTCTGATCTTCTCCATTGCAAAACCGCCTCCTCTCCCCTCCATCATCTCCATTCCAAAACCACCGTCTCGCCTCTCCCTCTTCTCTATTGCAAGACCACCGTCTCTCCTCTGTTTTCTAGACGCTTTGCTCCATGGCGCGGGCGCAATCCATGGATACAAAATTAGTATACTGTATACTATTTAAAAGTCGAGGGCGGGGCTTTTCCTGCGCGGTAGGCGGCGGGGCAGTTCCGCCTAGTCAGTTCGACAGAGACGCGAGAAGACGAGGGAGTAGGCTGCTGCAAATGTAGGGTTGTGTGATTTTATAGCGAGTTACTGCAGGACAGGTGGGGCCTCGTGATTTGACTTGCCATTATCATTTTAACTGCGGCGCTACGACCGGCGTGAGTCTCCCGATTCCTGACCACCTCCATACAGGTGCCTCTCCCAATGCTCCACCATGTAGTAGAGGCTAGCTCTTGCATGAGAGCCCACTTCTCCACTTTGTACTTGCCTCTCTTTCCTCCACATATGCAAAAATGCCATGTAAAGCGCACTATTGTACTTACTTTTACTTGCTCCTACAGGTGCTTAAGCTTGCCACATAGGCATAAAGTCTGATGTGGCAAGTTAATCAAGAAGAGAGAGACTAGTTTGGTGACCCAAGGAAGAAACGGTGCTAAGCGCGTGTACCTAGGTGAAAAGACAATTTTGAGTATATAGCTAATTAAATGAAGCAAACTTAGCAACACCATTTCATTGGAAGAGGTCACTCCTTGGCAAATGCAATAAATACTAGTACTCCCTGTGTCCCATAATATAAGAACATTTTTGGCACTACACTAGTGTCAAAAACATTCTTATATTATGGGACGGAGGGAGTATGAAGAAAGAGATAGAGAGGAGTAAAAATAACACTTATAGCCAACCTTATAGCCAACCTTGTTGTAGTATGAGTGACTAAGTGATGACTATGTATGATATGCCAACATCAGATAGCCTAACGCACCGTGTTAAATCTCCAAGGGAGTGACCACGCGAGCGACGCGACGGTCGTGGTAGGCGCGACCATGATACGGGATGCTGGCAGCCCTTGGATCTGAGATCAAACGGTCGCATGCTAAGTTGCTGAAAATTTGTAGAATAACCCTCCAGGATAGGATATTCACCCATAGGTCTAGAATCACACCATGCAACTGTTCGATCTTAGATCCAAGGGCTCTCGGAATCCCGTATCATGGGAGAATGGAAAGCCACTACCCTGCCGTTCGCACACTGGTAGTTCGCTCCTACTCGGCCCCGCACGTCCTTCAATACTATGGCGGTTCTCTCCTAGTCGTCCCGTCCATTCACATTACGGTAGTTCCACTAATTCTAACTGAGGGAGTCCTGCATTAGGGGTCTCCGGACAGCCGGACTATCTCCATTGGCCGGACTGTTAGACTATAAAGATACAAGATTGAAGACTTCGTCTCGTGTCCGGATGGGACTCTACTTGGCGTGGAAGGCAAGCTAGGAAATACGGATATGGATATCTCCTCCCTTGTAACCGACCTTGTGTAACCCTAACCCTCTCCGGTGTCTATATAAACTGAAGGGTTTTAGTCCGTAGGACAACAACCACAACATACAATCATACCATAGGCTAGCTTCTAGGGTTTAGCCTTTCTGATTTCGTGGTAGATCTACTCTTGTACTACCCATATCATCAATACTAATCAAGCAGGACGTAGGGTTTTACCTCCATCAAGAGGGCCCGAACTTGGGTAAAACATCGTGTCCCCTGCCTCCTATTACCATCTGGCCTAGACGCACAGTTCAGGACCCCCTACCCGAGATCCGCCGGTTTTGACACCGACACTAACCGTCCTCCCAAATCCATGGCGTCCCAAATATCCACGATCGGCGGTGAGTACAAGGTTAGAACCATCACCGGCGATGAGTTCGACGTCATCTACACTCGTTCTTCCGCGACGGTGAAAGGATGCCTTTCTCGCTTCAGACGCATGTTCGAAAACTCAGATGATGAGTGGGTCGCTGGGCTAGATGTTGAGTACACCATAGTCCTGGAACCAAAGAAGGATCTAAAGGATGAAGAGAGGAAGAAGCCCGCAGTGATCCAGGTTTGCGTACATAACGTTTGCTTGGTCTACCACATATGCCATGCTGACGTTGAGTGACAGGATTTTAAGAACTTCCTCAAGGACAAAACAGTGAAATTCGTTACTGTAGACTTTAAGAACGATAACGATGTCCTGTGTCGGATAGGTGTCGTTGTAGGCAACCCCTTCAACCTCCAGAAGAATCAGCTGGTGTCCTCTTGTCAGCCTTCAAAGCTGACCCTGGCAGGAGCCATGGTTCATCCTTCGTACGGTAAACTGGAGAAACCTCCATACATGTTTCATCGTCATGCATGGCAGCGGAATGTACTAGATATAGACCACATCCTTTACGCTGCAATGGATGGCTACCTTTGCTTCAATATCTACAAGGGTTGGATGAAGAGCAACAGCCAAGTGTGCGGTTCAAGCAAAGAAGTGTCGGCCAAGAGGAAGAGGGATAAAGCCGAAGTCGAGGACGTGGACGAGGACTCCGAGTAAGGTGGCAGTGTCGTTGCTCATAGTGGTTCTAATGCAGTGTCTACCGGAATAGTTGCAAAGTTTAATTTTAGGTGTGCTTAATTTAATTTGAGGGGTGTGTTGTGCTGAGCCCCCAGCAGAACTATGTTATGTTTCTTCTCGTTACTTTAACTCTTTAGTACGTACATACTAGTATTTCTTACATTTCATCTTTTAGTTGGTATAGTACTACCACTCATTTCTTCACATTATATACGTACAATATATATGGCCAACTTCATATAGCCAGCAGTTTAGTTGTCAAAGAATTTCAGGGTACTTAGTTTTGTCAAAGAATTCCAGGATTCTTAGAGGGTGCTTGGATCCAAGGGACTTATTTTAGTCTGACTAAAAATAGTCTCTTTAAGAGGCTAAAGTTCCAAGCACCCTTGACTAAAGAGGGGCTAAACTAGTCTTGAGACTAAAAAAATTTAGTCAGGGGTACCCCTACTAAAATGCGGATTAGTCCTCTCTCTACTCATTTAACTCCTCTGCTTTAACACAGGAGAGTTCTAGATTGGAGGGTTTGGAGGACAATAAATGCTCATTAACTTGATTTTAGCCTTTTTAGTATTTGGATCCAAGCATGGGTGAGGCTAGCATGTTTTAGTCCCACTTCTTTTAGTCATGGGACTAAAATGTATCCAAGCACCCTCTTAGTTTTATTTGAGGGGTGGGTTGTGCTGGACACCATTATTGTGACTAGCCTTTTTAATAGTACTATATGCATAATTTGGCGATGAGCGCTCTTTATATGTACCACCTTTTTTAATTTCAAGTTTTGCTCCATGGCGCAATCCATCGATACTACTATTGTACAAAAGTATAGATTTTTTTAAAAGGCTAGAGGGCGGGGCAGTCTAGCTTGGTCGGTTTCACGAGAGGCGAGGGCCTTTGTGATTTGACGGCTCATTACTACTGGAAGGTGGGGCCTTGTGATTTGACTGCTCGTATAAATGCACCGACGACCTGATGGAGGAGGAGCAAAGAACCATGCGGTATACTCAAGTTTTCCACTAGAGTAGTACTGCGACGGAGGAGCACGAAACACGGCAGCCCAGTGCCATATGGCGATAAAAAATGATCTAATTTGCTAGTCGTCTCATTGTTCGCATTGTTCTATTCATTCCCTCAAAAAAACCATTCTTCTATTCATGCCTCGCAGAGAACGTGACACGTGCGGCGAAACACCCAAAGCAAAAGATGAAACACAGGAGCAAAAGAAGAAGGAAGATTATCACCCCAAATGATCTAATTCGCCGCGGAGTCGTAACTGCTTCTTCATCTCCTCCACGACCTCCATCTCCTTGCGCGTCTCCTCCACCATCTTCTTCATTCTGTCCATGACGCAGGATTTCTTGACGCGAGCCTTCATCATCTGTTCCACGGCCGCATTACGTACCTTGACAGCAGTCGGGTGCTCGATGCGGAGCTTTGCCAACTCCTCCTTTTGTTCCATGAAGAGGGCCTACGGCATCTTCATCGAGGAACTACTATTCTCATGCAACCTCTTCCAGCCGGCGTTCTTCTCCTTCAACAGGTCGATCTCGTGGCAGAGCTTCGCCTTGTCCTCCTGAAGTCGCAGGATTTCGCCGGTCGCCTTCTTCTCCGAGGCAATGCTCTTCTTCAACAGCATCACCAAGCCGGCGGTCAACTCCCCCTGCTGATTGAGCTCAGTGGGCATGTCGTCGACGCTCTCCTTCAGCAACTCCATCAAGCCTTGGATGAACTCCTTCTGCTTATTGAGGTGCCTATTGAACTGATCGGGCATGCCGTCGAGGGATAACGACTCTAGCTCCGCCGGCTCGGCATGTTCGCCTCCGCGGCTAGGGCGCTCCTGGGAGCCATCGCCTGCCCGTGAGAGATCTTTCGAGGTCTCTGTGTGGCGGCGAGCCCTCTCTTTTTTTTTGCAGCCTTGGTTGCCGCTCCATTGTTACGAGTAGTTCTCGACCTAGAGCTCTGCTCACCGGCCATGGCAATGACGGACGAAGAAGAAGCACTTATGAGGAGGAAAGGTAGAGTAATTTTCGGTTAGGTAGTTCCCCTTTTTATAACCTAAGTACTAGCACTAGTACTAATACCTGCATAGTGGGAACACGTTCAGGTTTGGTACGTACAAGTAGGTGTGAGCAGGCTTTCGAATGTGATGGGAACAAGGTAAAGATTAATTGACGGTTTTGATTTCGAGGCCCGAAACGGCTCCCGATGAGTTTAGTGGAACATAAATTTCAAGTACTACACTCCTCAAATGCGTAAATATTATATTACTGTCAAAAATTGGCACAAAATACGAAGGAGACCAATGGAAGTACTACTAGCAACCCATGATTTAACTACTCGCATGCGCATAGTGGAGTAATAATGTCTTTCTTCTGCCCTCATGTCCACTCAATTTGCATGCGCTGTATTAGTTGACCATCAATGAAGTGAACGACTTTACACGCGTCAAATTATCACATGGGGTGGATCTTGGTACAAAATTGCGTCCGCCCGTGTACCCGCATGTGCGTGCGAGGGAATGAGTGTGTGCACATCTTCGCTTCGTGCATGTACCGCCAGTATGGCTCAGGGAGGACGAGTACATTCTTCTGGAACCAGCAGCACGTCACTGTGATCAATCCACGCAAGGAGGTCGCGACAACGCCTCCACATGTGCCACATGGCTTCATGAACTGTAAGAGAGACACTGTGTAGCGTGCCATTGGCATTCTAATTTACGTGATTTGCACATACTCGAAGTACTAGTAAGGTACACGTGCATTGCACGCATCAGATTTTGCAACCAACTTATGAATAAATACCACACTATAGCATGTAAGCTCTGAGTCATATATGCCTGATGTAGCCCTTCGTTTAATTCTTATAGTTCATCTCATTCAAAATCAATTAGTTTTTATAAAAAAGCTAAGAACGCGGGAATAGGAAAAACATGGGATTATAGTGGAATGTCGCCTTGAATCCTACAGGATTGTACGAGTGTTTGATTGTGCATAGAAAAAACGCAAAATTCTTTCAAAGAGGTTTGAGTGGATGGGATGTTTCCTATGAAATCTAGTGCAAATGAATCATATGGAAAAATTCCTATGGTTTACAATCCTACGAATCAAACAACCAAGATAGGAAAAATTCCTAATGATTAGAATCCTCCAAAACTCCTTTGAGAATCCTTTGAATCAAAGAAGCCCTTAATCTATTTTATGATTCATGGAATTGTGCGTTGTAAAGCATAAAGTAAAAACAAATAATGAAAATTCAACTAGAAAAAAAGTTTGGGCAGTTATGATACGAAAGATTCTAGAACAAAATAGAACCACTGTTGTTTTGAGGTTTGTGCATTATTCTTAAGTTCAACCATGGAGTCAGCTAGATTGTACATGTGGCAAAATCCGGTGGGGGGCTAGAAGATGGTGCGAGGGGCTGAGTGGAGGGATACTATGAAGGAATGCACAAGTGCAAGATAGATATTTAGAGAGAGGGGCCGAACACGTGCGCTATTGCACGCAGTGACGGAGCCATGAAAAATAAATGAGCTAGGGGGCCAAGCATTGCTAATCCTTTACGAGGAGGGTCAATTCATGAACTTAAACCATTTTTAGCAGCAATTGTCTAATGATCACATTCTTATTAGCCTCGATATATAGTGATGTTAGGGGGGAGGGGGCAGGGCCCTTACTGCCCCCTGCCTTTGCATTGTGCACGGGTCTGAGAGATGAAGCGGAAGGCATGGATGATGAGAGAGGGACATTGGATATATAATTAATGTGGGTGTATTAGCTATATATGTTAATCCTATATAGAGAGGTATAGATTGATCGATGTGGATGTGGGAAAGAGGGTGAGACCTCACTGGATATATCGATTGATCGGTTTGTGTGGAAAACTATGAAAGACCTAGCTATATACACACATACATAGAGGAACATCGATCGTTGCGCATGCACGTGTGAGAGATAAAGAATGCCCGATATGATGGAGAGGGGGATGTGTGTGGGTGTGTGCCTTCATGGGAGACCGACTTGAAGAAAAAGATTGCATGCGTGCGATGGATAATGCCGACTGGTAGTGTGTGTGCATGCATGCACGAGAGAAAGTTAGTGGTACAATTATAAAGAGAAGACTATTGTGTGGGTGTAAAAGAATAGGTGAGGTCATAATCAATGTAAAGTTGAGTTCAAATATTTGAATAAGACATCCTGATGTTTGAAACCCATGCATGCATGAATATAACGGAGATCTGCGCGGTGTGGTTTGGAAACGAGCATGTTGTAATGTATACACATTGAACAAAGTCAGACTGATTTGAATTTGAGATACCGATGGCAGACATCATTTGGCCACGTCGCATCCGTGCATGGACACACTATTCTAATTGGAGATGATGGGAAGCTTTCGCATCACATATCTATATCTATACCCCTATATATATATATATTATTTTTTATATTTTTTTATATTGTGTGCGGGTAACTTTAGCTTTGAAACATGGTCGTTGGATGAGGCGAATCCGATGGTTCAAAGATGGCAAATTTGAGCACTACTGGCCATTGGATATCATCTAGATTCCACCAGATTTCGCCACATGTATAATCTAGAAGACTCCATGGTTGAACTTAAGCATAATGCACAAACATCAAAACACAAGCACTTCTTATTTGTTCTAGAATCTTCCGTATCAGAATTGCCCAAATGTTTTTCTACATTTGCCATTATTTGTTTTTACTTTATGTCTTACGACGCACAATTCCATGAATCTTAAAATAGATTAGCTTTCTTATAAAAACTAGATGATTTTGAATGAAATAAGAATTAAACGAACATCTACATCATGCATATATGACTCAAAGCTTGCATGCTATAATGTGGTATTTATTCATAATTTGGCTGCCAAATCTCATGCGTGCAATGCACGTGTACCTTACTCTAGTCTAAATGGTGTTTGTGTGTGTGTTGTGTGTGTTGAGGTGCAAATTGTCTATTTTTTGGGTACACGTTAAGCTTGTTCTTCCGAAATTTCAAGCGGCGCCTTATTATGCTGAAAATTCAAGCTAGCGTCTCTGTCTATCATGCTGCGAAACTCCCGCCTCTTCAACCCGCGCCTTGTTAGCCCGAAATATTTAAGATATATCTTTGTCTCGTTGTGCTCCGACAACTCCCTCCATCTCAACCCGCGCCTTGCTATTCCGAAATTACAACGCGTGCGAAAACTCCCACCTCCTGTGAAATCCCGACACGCGAAATGCCTGTGGTACCCCTGAACCAAAAGAACCGCCTCAAGTCGGTGGGGGTACTTTCGTAACTTACCCCACATTTCGGACAAGCGCGTCTCTAAGCCATGGCTCCCCACTGCCATCCCATCCGCCCACCCATTCGTACACCGAGGCCACGAAAACCCACGACGAAACCCCACACCCTGCTCCGTCCGCCACCCAGCCGGAGCCTCTTCCCCGATGACGTTGTCCATAGCAACACCTCAACGTCCCTCATCCACCGTACCGGATGAGGATCCGTCGTCAATCTCATCGTCCCGCCAATTCAACCACCCCGTCCTCCACCTCCAAGGAGATGCCCCGACGTTCCCCTCGTCTTTCGCGCCACCTCCATTCCCACACCGCCGTCTTCACCTGCACCACTGGAAGAGCATCATCATCACCGTTTCCTCGGATGAAGCTGCGGCCTAATCGACGCCACCAAAGAGGTTGTACACGAATCGCCGCATTTTCTTCTTGATTCGATCTCACGGTGCTGCCGGCGCTCGGTCCCGAGCCGACACGGCGTGGCTCCATCCATGGCGGCGTCGCCGGCCACTTCCTCCATGGCGTCGCTCCCTCGGTAGCGACGTCCACATCAGTAGGAGCTGCTGCTGCTTTAGCTCTCGCTCGCGCTGCTGCTCTGCTCTTGCTCTCTGTCCCTGCCTGGTCTGCTCTTACTATTACTCTTGCTCACGCTGCTGCTCTCGCTCTTGCTCTTGCTTGCGATGCTGCTCCGATTTAGCTACACTTCAGTCGGCTGAATCGACTTTTGGGTCAGCCGATTTTCAGGGGGTGGGGGGGCTCGCCGGGGTGAAGGA
>NC_041388.1:54241388-54243626 GCF_002162155.2 Triticum dicoccoides
GGTGAAGGAAGAACCAGCCGCAGCGGGGAGGGGGGCTCGCCGGAGAGGTACCCCACTATCTATCTTAGGGTTGAGGATGGGGTGGTGGTCGCCGGCGGTGGCGGGGCATTGGCGTGGCGGTGGCGTGGGGATCGCCGGAGAAAAAGCTCGGCATGGGGGGCCTAGAGGGATGGCCGGGGTGGCGGCGGACCGGCGGTGGAGAGTGTTTTCGGGGCGGGCGGGGTGGCGCACCGCCGGCCACGGGCGGCTGGGGGCTGCTGTTTGGCCGGTGGTGGCTGGCGACGCAGGGGGGTGGAGGTTGAAGATGAATCGCAGGCCCTTGATTTCGTATCCAACGGCTGCAAAATCGACTCACCAGAGATGAAAAAGTCAGTCGACTGACGTGTAGCCTCACCTTGCTAGTGCGTTCAGTTTCGATAGCAAAATTCAATTTCGACAGCAAAATTCAGTTTCGACAATTAAGTTTAGTTTCGACAGTTAAGTTCAGTTTCGACAGTTAAATTTAGTTTGGACAGTTAAGTTCAGAGATGAGCGGCTGATGTATTTTACATCTAGCACTTTTTGGTTATGTATTTTACGTCATCTATTGGAGATGCTATTAGAATTCCACTCAGGTTAACGTTGTTCATTGTCTCTCTTGTCCTGCTTCAGCCTCGACGTCGTACAACTCACCGGAGCTGCTCCAACGACGAAACCCTCCATCACAGCGGAGCAGTACCTCGGGCTCCATCTCCAGACGCCTAAGATCTTCTTCCCCTCCTCCGACAGCCAAGTCAGCCGGAGCATCCTCACCGGCCAACCCAATCACGCTGAGATCGACATGGCTTCGCCAAAGAGGTTGTACACTTGTTGCATCTCTTTTTTACACTACATGTTATATATATTGTCCACTGAGTACTCGTAGTAAGGGGAAATATGATTATTTTATCGTACTATATGACAAGCAGTGAGGTACCAGGCAACTTAGCTATCCGTGATGGACTCTCTTGAATGCCATCATTATTTATCTCTACGCGTTTGAGCTGTGCATTTGTCGATGGGCCTGGGAGTTGAGCTAGTATGGCAGTGGCCTGGGTCCAAAGTAATAGAAGTAGCACAAAAATATTTTTTAGTGTAGGATTTTCCTTGCTCAAGCCTGCCTACTAGAATCGCCAGTGCTTGAAAGGAAAAGTGAATGAAAAACATCGGAATTGGAAAGTTTCCTATGGTACTACTTTTCATGAATTTGGTGCAAAGGAATGGAGCAAAGGAAAACTGTAGGATTTGTTCCTTTAGTGTCTCCTTGAAACCAAAACCGTAGGAATTCTAATTTCCACTTCTCCTCCTTTTCATATTCCTATTCATCAAGCACAAGACTAAGATATAGTAGCATAATAGCATTATAACTGTACATTTTCTTGTGGTTTGACTTAATCTCACCATGCTTTTTTGCATCCTATGATCTTCCAATTGTTGTGAATCAAACACCCAGATTGGCAGAAATCTTGTGTTTTTAAATTCTCTGTTTTGCACATGCATTCCTATCCTATTCCTGTCCATTTCCTATCCCTGCATTGTTAGAATCCTCAAATTCAAACAATCCCTTACTCAATTACTTCTGTTACAGATATGTGTCAAAGAAAACCTTGTGTGGTTTGTCCTGCTCCTACGGTGCTGTGTTCCACCCCAACTCAGCTGCTCCAATGACGGAAGGGTTCACCACAACAGGGATCCGCTCTCTAGACTGTCTTTCGCCACCTCAGATCTTCTTCCCCACCGCCGACAGCCACGGCAACTGCATTGCCATCATCAACTGAGCAGATGGCCTTGAGGACTACACGGGTCCGCAAGAGAGGTGGCACTCTTCCGTGTCTGCTTACGTTATGCGTCGTTTAATATGATGACATGCTACATTATCATCGTGTTCACCTATTAGACTCCGAGTCAGGTCCAAACTAATGCTGAAACTTGAGTTTTTAAATGGTTGTGGGGTACATATTGGGGCAACAATCAGTACTATCTGTCTACTATCTGGTTAATCTCCGGTGTCTACTATGAGTTTCATGTTGGGTGCAAACAAACATTAAAGGAGCCATTATCTGTATTTTTTAACTAAAGCTATTATCTGCCTGCTATAATTGGTTTTGGGTCTATCCACAGTTTGCTACCATCACTCTGGATTTGTGCATGCACTCCTTACTCACTATGTTTTATTCCTATGCATGCCAGTTATTGTACACAATGGAACTGATCATGTAG
>NC_041388.1:54243787-54324722 GCF_002162155.2 Triticum dicoccoides
AGGAAGATAATTGTTCTGAGGGGGATTCAGAAGGAGAAGACCACTCCTATTTACCCCATGAGGTCTTCGCTCTAACTTGGCATGCTGATGTTGGTAATATCATGCATATGGTGCCTTGCATTGCTCACTGTATACATTAAAGATGTCATCTGCTTAGTTTAGACATGCTTTGTGCCAATGCCATATGTTTAGCTTCTTTATCGTATATGTGAATCATGCAATGCCATCTTGTCTAGCCAGGCATCATATGTGTGAATTTTGCAATGCCACCCTGGTTAGCCAGTCATCTTATATGTGAATTATATCATGCCATCATTTTTTATTACGTGTTAAATTTGTCAACAATTTTAGTACATTCAATTACTCTTCCTGTGCATCAGCCATTCGGCACGGTCATGGAAAAATCTGGAATGGAAACAAGGTCTTCAGAGCAGACAATGCTATCTGACGAAGCGCATGTCTTGCTGGTTACTGATAGCTTCTTAGAGGAGGATTCAGAGATAGATGACCAGTCATATCCCCCCCCCCCCCCGAGGTGCATGCCCTAACTTGGCAGGGTTATGTTGCTCATATCGTGCGTATGGTATCTTGCATTGCTATGTCATTTGGTTAGTTTAGACATGCTTTGTGTGAATGCCACCTGTTTAGTGTCTAATTACCATATATGTGAATTATGCAATGCCATCTTGTTGCAAGACATTATATATGTGAATTATGCAATGTTATCTTGTTGCAAGGCACTATGTATGTGAATTATGCAACGCCATGCTGTTTAGGCAAGTGTCATATATGTGAATTATATCATGCCATCCTTTTTTTGTATTTCTCATTGCTTTTGTCGACAATGTTTGTATATTCAACTGCCCTTCCTGTGCATCAGCCATTTGAATTGGTGATGGAGAAATCTGGAGTGAAAACAAGGTCTTCAGAGCAGACAATGCTACCTGCTGAAGCAGATATCTTGCTGGTTACAGATAGCTCTTCAGAGGAGGATTCAGAGGCAGATGATCAGTCCTATTATCCCCCTGAGGTGTATGCTCAAACTTGGCAGGGTTATATTACTCATATAATGCATATGTTGTATTGCAATGCTTAGTTTTTACATCATATACACAATATTGAATGCCATCTCCTTAGTTGACACATCATATATGCGATTGCCCTCTGCTCACTTCCTTAGTATATAAATCATATATTTGAATTATGTCATGCCATGATGTTTACATAGACAACATGTATCTGAATTATGGCATGCCAACCCATTTTCTAAAGACATAATATAGTTATATCATCTCATCCTGTTTACATAGTCATCATATTTTAAATTATGTCATTCTATCCGTGAATTATATCATGCCATCATGTTTCCATCGACGGCATGTTTGTGATTTATGGCATGCCAACCACTTTAATAGACACATCGTATAGTTATATCATGTCATCATGTTTACATAGTCATCATATTTTGAAGTATGTCATTCTATCCTGTTTAGTTAGCCATCATACATGTGAAATTGTGTCATGCTATCATGTTTAATTAGCCATCATATATGTGAAATTATGTCCTGCTATTCTGTTTGCTTAGACAACATAAATGTGAATTATTTCATGCCCTGTTTTCTTCCCTACTATCCATTGCACCTGTCTATCTTACAATGTATGTACATTCAATTACTTGTTTATCAGCCATTTCAATTGGAGGGAGTGATGGCAGTATCTGTGGGAGTAAAAACACGGTCTTCAGAAAAGATCGTGCTACCTGTCGATGCAGATAGAACCACAGTTGTACTTGCCCAAGCACCAGCCCCACCACACATAACCCACACTCATGCAGATTGTACCCCTACCTAGTTGGATAGAGAACTAGCTACACCCCTTCTAACCCCAACCCCAGCAGATAGACACCCAGTTCCCGTTGACACAGCACCGTCTCCACCACAGAGCACCCAAACACGAGCAGTTTGTAAGGCAACTGCAGTGCCCAAATCACGAGGACCACCACTCCGAACCCGAAGTCAACGCTTAAAGCAGAAGAAGAATTGTTCTTAGGTCAGGTTCCGTAGCTATGGTTCATACTACTTTGCTCTTGCATCACTGTATTTACTGATATCAACTAATTTCAAATTTGAAGGATGCAATTGAAACTCCAATGGCGCAACAGGTATGTTTTAAACATGTTTCTTCAATGTGTTTGGCTATTTGCTGTTGTAACTTGCTCTATGCTGATTTCAGTTTCAATTGAATAAACAGTTATGTTCTCATGCCATGCACATTAAAAGTGTTGTTATTGCTGTGTAGTTTCCCACACTTATATTCTGCCTATGCTACTTTGTCTTAAATAGATATGATTTGAATTGTATCTATCTTGATTTGGCAACATAAACTAGAACGATATAGACCATAGAGTGACCATACTACATAGATATATGTTTGTTTCATGTTGTTATCCTGTCCACCTTACTACTGAACTGGTTTACCAAAATGATTTTCATATACTACATTGTAAACCTGAGATGTGTTTGTTTGTTTCTCTTTTAGAACGCGGATAAAAAATTGGAGAAGAGTACCCTGTTATGCAATGGTAAAGGAAGTAATGCAGATAAGGTTCAATATAGTGAGACATCCCTGTTGGTCTCCAAGAAAGATGATAAAAACTATATTGAAGACATTGAGACAACCCCAAAGTCCTGTCTTGATGTAGTGTTCGAGTTACTGGCTACCACTGCTGGCACCAGCTCTTCGAACTCGTTGCCTGAATCAGTTCGGCTTCTTGAGTCTCAACTTCAAGTTGAAAGACATCGATCAGATGTTATGCCACAGGAAGCCGAAGGACTGAGGAAGTCCCTGCAGAATTCAGATGCATACTTTCTGGTGCAACAGCAAGCGCTGGAGGACTTAAGCGCCAAACAAGAGAAAGTTAATAAGCTTGCTAAGCATCTTGCCAGCATTATGGGTACCCAGGATATTGTTTCTTGAGCTCTTCTGAAGTGGTTTCAGTTCTGGACTTGTTTTGCTGCGGCGTTTATATGCTGTTGTGTTCCCTATATTTGCACTGGTGGCGAACTTTGGTGCCCAGTGGATGTAATATGTGTAATAGCCGTGATAGCCTAGTGTAAGTTGCTTGCTTATTTATTTTATTGTTGTCTTGTTTATTTGTTCGCTTGTAGTCAGTGCAGTTCTTTTTCTGCGGTTTCCTAGTGGCTGCAATAACCTATTTTTAAAACTAGGCCATAATAACCATGGGCTAATATTTACTGTAGTGACATTGGGCCTCCTACGGGCCGTAGAAGCAATGGGCCTTCTACGGGCCGTATAAACAGTGGGCCTTCTACGGGCCGTAGAAACAGTGGGCCTTCTAGGGGTCGTATCATCAATGGGCCTTATACGGGTCGTATGATCGATTGGCCAAACAGACCGCATTCTGGCCGTAAACGTGCTAGAGTTGGAATCGTCCGTTCATGGGCCGACCATAATGGGCCATCATTAATAGGCCGTATTTGATGACGCTATGAAAACGGCCCAACGTATTAACGGACCACAAATGGGTCGACTGTAACCACAGGCTGAATTTGGCCCACAAGCAGAAAATGACAGTAATGGGCCGTAAGTAAAAGAATGCTGGAAAATAGCCCAAGAATAAATGGGCTCTGAGAAGGCCGAAAGATAACATGGGCTGGAAACGGCCCAACGGAATAACGGGTCGTTAATGGGTATAAAGTGATACACTGTTCTTTACGGGCCAGTTTCACCATGGGCCGTTAATGGGTGTAAAGTGATACACTGTTCATTACGGGCCAATTTCACCACGGGCCGTTAATAGGCCAAGAGTTATATAGGGCCTCATATGGGCCGAAGGACGTCATGGGCCATACATGGGCCAGAAGTGAAAACGGACTGGAATCATATGGTATGGCCTAGATGACGCTATTGGGCCTAATTTGAATAGGTCGTAACGGGCCTTGGGTTAGCGGGCTGTAAATGGGCTATATGCGAACAGGCCGTTAACAGGCTTTCCATGGGCCAGCCCGCCACCTTTTGACCAAGTCAAACGGGTCGGCCTTTTCACAGGAATGGGCCTTTGTTGGGCCGTGCCACATGTCGACGTATCATAGGCGCCTTCTATCCAATGAGTGGATGACACCTATCCCAGCGATGAGCCGACACATGTTTCCTCTAGCCAATGATGATTTTACACGTGGAAAATACCCATTGGTCGGGGCTGTTAACGGGTTATCGGATCCAAAACCCGACCCGATAGCTTAACGGCATTCCGTTATGGTGGATGCCACGTGTCGGTCACCCTTGACGAAAGCACTTCTATGACGCGCGATTTATCGCCATGAAAGTGGACACTTCCATGATGATAATTTTGGTAATGTCATGGAACACTTCTACGACAGCACAGGTATGACTATCTTGATTCTGTCATAAATTTGCCATGGATGTACATGCATGACAGAAAACGGGACCTACTGTGACAAACACGTATCATCACGGAAGTGTATTTTTTTTGTAGTGTATGGAGGTAATACCCTACTTCCTGCTTGATTGATCTTGATGAATATGAGTATTACAAGAGTTGATCGACGACGAGATCGTAATGGTTAAAACCCTAGAAGTCTAGCCTGTATGATTATGATGATGCCTCTATGGACTAAGCCCTCCGGTTTATATAGACACCGGAGGGGACTAGGGTTGTACAAAGTCGGTTACAGAGAAAGGAATCTTCACATTAGGGCACCAAGCTTGCCTTCCACGCCAAAGAGAGTCCCATCCGGACATGGGAGAGAGTCTTCGGTCTTGTATCTTCACAACCCATCAGTCCAGCCCATGTACTATAGTCCAGACTCCCAAGGACCCCTTAATCCAGGACTCCCTCAGCGAGCACGCCTCCGTCAATTCAAACACTTGCACGCACGCCTCTCGGTCTACCTGTGCGGCAGACTGCTCGCATGCTTCCCAGCAACTCATGCCTGCTCGCATGGCACACGGGTCGCGTAGCGTCATGTATGTTGTTTTTCTATTTGGATGATTAATGCTACCGCTTTATTGCTTAACCGAAGCATGGCACGTATCCATTGTTGGTCTAATGCTCACTGTTCGAATAAATAATCCGTTTGGGATATTGGTTCCCAATTATTAATAATCTCACGTTTGTAATTAGATAAAGATTACATCAAAACTGGTCTCAAATTTTACAAAAAAGTACAATGCGACTTTGTATTAGTGTCCATATGAAAACACGATAAGTTTCATGAACTTCAAATAAGTTTTGGATGTACTGGAATTTAAAAATCAAGATTCTCAATGTTTGAAATTTCTTGCACGGGGAGTAAACATGCACCCAGTGAGACACATGTGTTTTTGCAATCATTTAGGTGCACTGTCACGTGCGCATGTAGCTCAAATTTGATTTTTGCACATTATACCCGTAGAAAATCAATCTATTAATGTACTAAAACGTCTTAGTGATATCTATTTTTTTGAAATTAAAACATCACTCCTTTGGTAACATATGTTCACCACGGGATAATTTAACATGCATCGTAGTTGCGGGTGGATTTGCGGTGTGCGTGTGGGTTTGCGCGTTTGGGGGTGGCGGGTGGCTCGCAGTACACTACGAGTTGTGAGCCACCGTATGGGTTGGCCGTTTTGTTAGGCAGGTGCCACATCAGAGTCATGAATTCGTTATTTAAAACATTACACAACCCTTTCATACATACATGTTTTGGCCACATGCAGTCGATGGTTGTCCTACACGACACTTGATACTCGCGTGTGACACTTTCTGCGGGCCCACGAGGTCGTCGTCCATCAATTTGACGAACAGCCCGCAGTGAGGTTATAATTTGACCAGCAAGGTAGAATCTTTTTTGTTTGTGTTATGGTGGTATATAGTACGCGTCGAAGAGGTAGGAGGGGACTAGCATATATACTATACGTACGTGTCCGTGAACAAGTACACCTCACTCAGCGTCGGGACTTTTCGGTTTCCGAGGCACATGCTACATCATAGTTGTGAAATTGGCTATTCAAACATCACACAACACCTCTTTGGGCCACATGCATGCAGGCGGTGGTTATCCTAGCTAGGACACTCACGGTTGACGCTTCCATATGTGGGCCCACGAGGCCATCGTCGATGCATGCATCACTTTGACCTACATCGGGAGAGGTCAATTAATTTCACCATCGAGGAGGATTCTCTTGGGTTGTATTACAAGAGGAGCATATAGTATGCATCAAAGAGGGGGAAGGGGACCATCATATGTAGTACGCTTCATGAAACTCGCTCTATGTGGGGGGGTTTACAGTTTTTGAGGCATGTGGCACATCAAAGTTGTGCATTTTGGGTATTCAGCATATGTTTGGCCCACATGCAAAGCTATGGTGGTTGTCCTCTCACACCCACTTAAGGGGTTATCAGCGATATCGATGCTTTCCATGTATGGGCCCGCTTGGTCCATCACTACTTTTTTCCTGACAACGAGAGAGGTTAATTTGACTTGGGAGGGGATTATTTTTTTGCTTGTGATACGGTATATATATAGGTCATGCTCTCAGATGACATGATACAGTTTGAGCACACACACATACATGTGTACGCGTGAATCCCTCCCATTGAGTAGAAGTGGCTCGTACAACGACACGTCATGAACCGATCTTGCTCTGTGTGGGGATTGTATGATTTTTGACGCACGGGCCACAATAATGTTGTGAAATGGTATTCAAACATGCATGCACGCATCACCTCCATACATATGCATGTAGTGGTTTTCTTCGAACGGTACACTCCTTCGCGTGGTTATCGGGACAAGCCTATATATTCATGGGCCTGCATGGACATCCATGATCACCTTGACCGACAACAAGATTGGTTACCATGGCGGATTCTTCCTTTGGTTCGTATTATCGTAGTATAGGTCATGGTGAGATTCAGACCTAATTAAGTTTGAGCGCATATACTATGCACGCATGCATGCATGAATCCCCGTCGTCGGCTTGAAGTGTGGTGTAACATACATATGCATCGTCATCATAACCCTCACTTAGTGTGGGGATTTCTAGTTCGAAAACATGGTGCCACATCAAAGTTGTTCCATTGTGTATTCAAAAACACACCTCTCCATATGTATGTTTGGGCCACACGCATGCAGTGGTTGTCTTTGGGGACTAGCTACTTGCGTGATTATTGGCGAGCTAGCCCATCTCTGGCGTCGCATGGACGGCCATCACTTTGACCAACAACAAGAGAGAGGTTGTACGACCAAGGTGGATTATTCTTTGTCTGATTTATGATCCATCTTGGTGAGATGCCTCTCTGGCCCACCGACTGAAAGTGTGTGTGGGGGGGTTGCTACTTCGTACTTTGCTAGGTGAACCTCGGTTGGGGGGCATGCATTCATAGCTTAGGATTCCCTTCATGCCGATACGAGGGGGGCTGCTAGCTACTTCACACTTTGCTAGGTGAACCTCGGTTGGGGGGCATGCATTCATAGCTTAGGGTTCCCTTCGTGCCGACACAGGGGGGCAAGCAATACCATGCGCTTTGCGAGATAGGTGCTACATCGAAGTTGCATTTCGTATTTGAACATCAAACCACCCTTTTCATACATAAATTTTGTCCACATGCAAGCGTGTTCGTGTTCCGACCCTCCCCCACATCATTTTTCCCAAATTTATGAACATTAGACAAGTCGGATGACGCAACAGACACGGTTCACTCAAACTAACCGTGTGCCATGCCGGTGCCCCTATCACGCACACATCCGCACAGTACATTGGGCTCCATGAGGCTTCCCCTCTCAAAAATATCTACCCGCCTACTGCTTTTTTCTATTTGATAACACACAGTTATTGTGTTTCAACTGTGTGTGATGTTTCCTGTTTCCAATCCCGCCTGCATCCCTCGAAAATATCTGCCCGCCTCGAGGGTTTTTCCGTTTCATAACACACGGTTGTTATCTCCGGACCGTGTGTGATACACCGTCATAAAATTTTTCAATATCCCCAGCATTTCACTCCCACGTCTGACTCTCGCGTAGTAAAAATTTTAGTACCCGTGTCATTTCCTCAAACACCCCCCCCCCTCCACACACACATACACACACCAAAACCTCCTCGGGCGTGAGCGCGCACACACACACACACCCTCCCTCACTCGAAACCCTAGCAAGGTCCCCACCGCCGCCGCAAGGCCTCCATTGTCAACATCTGCTGGTTTGCACGTGCAGCTTACCCACCGATCGTCATACCCAGGCCGCCGTGACTTTCTTAGATGACGCATGCCAAACGCCCCCTTTCCCATAGATCCCCATCCCGATCCCCCACTCCAAAGCGTCCCAGCCTTATCCCGGCTACGCTTCCCATGGAGCTCGAGGAGCGACTAGCCCAAAAGAGGTGTATCGCGGTCTCTTCGCCCGACGTCGCTGAGGAAGCTGATGACCATTACTGGCGGCAGGCACTCAATCAGCGGGCTAGAGTATGCGGGTATGTCATGGACGCTGGCTACAACATCGAGGTCATCGATAGCGACGGCCTGAGGTGGTCTATGTCACAGGTTAAGCGGCCTACCCACAACCCCTCGGGTTCAGCCGCCGTCGATCTCATCCATGGCCCTGCCGCTAATCTCCTCTGGCTCGCTGTCAACAATTTGCCATCCTACATCGCCATCGAGCCCCTTTTGTCATTTCTGAAGGACACGTTCTGTGACGTTGGCTTGGGATCCACAGCTTCCAAGTCAGACCTCATCGACGGCGACCACGAGGAGGGCACCCTCTGTGTCTCTTCTAAGGGGAAAGAGCCCATCTTCTCTTCCAAGGGGAATGAGCCCATCTGCTCTTCCAAGGGGAATGAGCCCGTCTGCGACATCAGGGAGGGCACCCTAGAGTCGTGCTCTTCCAAGGGGAAGGAGCCCATCCACAACAACATGGAACGTATCCAGGGTTCGTGCTCTTCCCACGGGAACGAGCCCATCTGTGACAAGTGAGGAAACCCATGATTTGTTTTGCGGTGCCTCTTCACAGGGGGAAACCCATGATTTGTTTTGTAAAGTCCCTTTTGTAGTGTAGTGAGAATATGTCTAGTTTTAATTTCTATATTTGGTTGTTTGTAGTATGCCTTGCTTATTTCAGTTGTTCACAATGTGATTCTCTATATGTGCAATTATTTACTATGCAGTACATTTCATCAATCCAGTTTTAAACATACCGATAGGAATGCATATATTTGCTTGTTGTTAAGCGTGTTATAGCTAGCATATGCCTCTTTTAAAGTTTTTTGATTGTTCGGTTGTTTGTAGTTAGCATATGTCCAGTTTCAAATGCTATCTTTCGTTGTTCATAGTATGCCTTGTTTATTCCAGTTATTCACAACGTGATGTTCTATATGTGCAAGTATGAACTGTGCGGTTCAATTTCATTAGTACCAATTTCAACAATACCACTATGAATGACTACATTTGGTTGCCGCATCTTGTAGTTAACACGCCTTTTCCATTTTTATTTAACAATAACCAGTGTACTTAGACCGGCACAATACCAGTTTGAATGACTATATTTGCTTGTTGTTAAATGTTAGGCCCTGTTGCAGTTAACACACCTTTCCACTTGTTTTGCTTTACTAGCATGCTTAAACCTGCACACTAAAGCTATCTTTTGGAGATTATTTTGTCTGCCATGGATAATTTTGGTTGATGTTTAGCCTGTTGTGCTTAACATGCCCCTCGATGTACCTACACAAGACAATTTTGGGAATGATTGTTGTTTTCCATCGAGGTTAGTTTCATCCGATGGCTTATATATACTCACTGTTCAGGATATCGGTAGCTGGTACCATATAGGCCAGGGGCTGATAAGGGACTAATCGTCGGACTTTTAACTGAATATATCTGTAACCCATTTATCCTTAGGTTAACTAGGGCCATATGTAATATATCTGAGGCTACATAGCAACATGCACTGTACTTAATGTCTAAATATGCAATCCTAGGCTACATAGCAACAAGGAAGAGTGTTACCTTAATGCTCTGATGATGTCTAGATATACGTAACAACAACAACAACAAACAGCTCAACTTAGCTAGCGGTTAGAGTTAGTTTCTAGCTCATGAATAACCCTGAACTAACTCCAATACTCCATCCAAAGAGGTGTTTGGATGACAGGGTTAGATTGATAATAAATGCACTACGAGAACTAGCTCCAATTAGCACCTCTTGGGTTGGATAGTTTTTTGGGTGGTTTAGATGCAACTAGCTCAAACTAGCCCTCATGTGTGGATATACTTTAGGGCTATTTGAGCCTGAACTAGCTCAAACTAACTCTAACCCATGGATACAGCAGCAGCTAATCAGCCGATAATTTGTAAGAATGCAATAAACTCCTTCCGGCCCATAATATAAGATGTTAATTCATCTAATATGTGAGTATATTGGATCTTATAAGATATTATAAAAGAGTGTTGTACTACATCATTGTGCAATTGATGTTTAGCTTCTAATATTAACTTGGTGCTTTTAGGTACATATGTCATTGGTAAAGATCCGCGCTTCGACCCTTTCTGTGTATGGGCAATGAGATATCAATGAACCAGCATCAAGTGAGGAAGCTGATAAAGATTGTTTGTAAAATGGGTCCAAAGATGGCAATTAAACTATTTGTTTACACTTTATCCAAGACAACAGCGAACTGCAGGATGGTAAGTAAGAACTCTGCAGCCTTCTTTTTACTGCCCATAATGCGTTGTGTTAGATGACAATGTCTGAATCTTTTTCCTTTGCAGTGGTTGCCAAAGCAGTTTACTCAAGATTACCTCTCAAACTACATGATTATCTCAAACTACATGATTGGTGGGCATGCAAATGTTAAAGTATTTCTACCAGAACACGATGATTATCTAGATGTTTTCATGAAGACCGTGAAGGATGGGCGGTCGGCCATCACAAGGGGTTGGACTAGAGTCGTGCGTGCCTTCTGCATGGAGGAGGGCACAATATGGGCATTCTGCTTCACCTTGTTGAGCAACCAGAATGTATTTCGCCTCTTTCTTTACCGTCTTTAATAGTACAAGTATACAACTGTGGTTCATCATTCTTTATTTGGTTCTTATGTAATTCTTGAACATATGTACCTATGAATAGAATAATGCATTGGTTGTTTGAACCAGATGGATATGAATAAAGCTATATCATACATTCAAATTCAAATTCAGTGCAATTTGAAACAGCTTCAATTAAATTATGGTAAAATTACGCTCTCTAGGTCGTTACGGCACACATGGTTGGTAAAACACAAACATTTGCGATATACACCATAATCCGACACGATTCACGGAGAGGAAACGTGTCCAAGCATGCAAATAGTTGCCGTTTGCAAAGCGTGTGCAATGTCAGACAACATCACAAATGGTGCGGGCAAACTAAACGTTTGTGATAGTTGCCTTATGATACACGATTCGCAACCATGAACTGTTTCTGATGAAGTATGCATCTTAAACGTAGCACCACAGAATAGCGTGTGCGATAGTTGTCGTGTACGACGATGTTACGACGGCCCAATGTTTTGTAATCCTATCCGACACTCATATGACGATTAGCTAATCTTCTTAATTAGTTATCGCATATGGTTTGGGAAAAGCGAATGTGTGTGATTGTATGATTATCATACACGTTCTATAATAGTGAACCATTTGTAATGGGCCGCGCATCGTAAATGTAGCACCACAGAATGCCGACTGCGATGGCAATGCAAGCACAAACGAGTAGGAGTACTGTATATGCATCTTGGCTCCCTATCCCCGACGGTTTCTGGGTCATGTGGGAAGGACCCCCTATTGCCCACACTCACTTAGCGACAGTTCGAAATGCCATCACGGAAAGGGGTTAAAAACCGTTTGTATAGCACTGACGCGTACCAGTGGATGTACATGCATGACAGAAAATGTGACCTACTGTGAGAAACACGTATCATGGAAGTGTTTTTTTGTTGTGTTCACATACAACGGGTGTAAGCCATTATTACACATGCAGAAATACTTTGGTTAAATTGACAAGCCTAGCATTCACAGACATGGCCTCGAAACACGGAGGACCAAAAGGTCGAACATGAGTCATCTAGAAGATATGATCAACATGGAGATGTTCACCATTGAAACTACCCCATCTCACGTGATCACTGGACTTGGGTTAGTGAATTTGGATCATGTATCACTTAGACAACTTGAGGGATTTTGATTTAAGTGGGAGTTCATTTCTAATTTTAGTTGAACTGATTGCCGTGAACATAGTCTAAATGTCTTTGCAAAATTATATTGTAGATCAATGGCTCGTGTTGTAGCTCCCTCGAATTTTACTGCTTTCCTAAAGAAATAAAAATTCAAAGATGATGGAAGCAACTATATGGTATGGGTCCGTAATCTGAGGATTATCCTTACTGCTGCACAAAAGGCTTATGTTTTTTATGCACCGCTAGGTGTGCCACCCGCTCCCTCAACTTTGGATGCTATGAACATTTGGCACACCAATTGTGATGACTACTTGATAGTTTAGTGTGCCATACTTTACGGCTTAGAATCGGGGCTCCAAAAGCGTTTTGAGCACCACGGGGCATATGAGATGTTTCAGGAGCTGGAATTGGTATTTTAGGCTCACACTCATGTGGATAGGTATCATGCCTCATACAAGTTCTTTAGTTGTAAGATGGAGGAGAATAGCTCCTTAGTGAGCACTACTCAAGACGTCTGGATATCCACCATGAGGGGCTTTCCGCTTCCTCCGCCATCTTTGGGGGTATCCACCACGTAGATGCCATACATGGAGGTAGCAGCCCACTTGCCGGTATTAATGGTGGCAGGTGATGAGGCGGCACCCAACGTCTCATTGAAATATTCAATCATGTTGGCATATTACGCATAAGCTATAATGTCGGTTAAATCCTCGACGGTAGTGACTAGGTGGGTGGTGGGTGGGCTTAAAATTCTGACCACTCCAGGTCTCTCCCTAATTCGATCATAGATTGAAGCTTGATTGTCGGCGACTGACAGGCTCTAAATTCGACCTAACATCTCATTTTGGAAGCATGATATTGACCTCCCCCATTTCTTGATAGTAGGTGGGGCTTATTTGAAGTTCGTCCGACGTTCCACATGTTGCGGCCTTCGGGGTTCCGGTGGTCAGATATGAAGTTTGATCCGACGGGGTAATGCTAGGGTCCGAGCTTGAGGGTTGATCCGAGATGTTGATGCCTCCAAGATCTTGCTCCAAGATTGAGCCTGGTGCTAGGACATCGGCATTGGCGAGATCCTCGATCTGGTCTGACACCCAACCCGAAAAAGCAAGTTCACCACTGGAGTCCGTGGCATACTCTAGATTGCCAAACTTGATGATTTGGCCTCAGTGAGATTCTCGACTTGGCCTAGGTGGCCAGTCGAGTCGGTGTGCAACACGATGCTACTGAAGGCAAAAAGCTTCTCAGGGAAGAACGTCTTCCCACAACCAATGTTTTCGTCGATCCGAAGATGAACCATCGAACTTTCGTGACCACACAGAGTGACATGTATGGGCCACCAATGTCGGAGCTAAATGCGGCAGATCTTGGATAGGGGGTCCTAAAATGGTGATATCATCTTGATGATAACACGAAGTAGAGAGACATGGTATTTAACTAGGTTCGTGCCCTCTCGAAGAGGTAAAACTCTACATCTTGCTTCTATTGTATTGATTGTGGATGGGGTACAAAGTACTGATACGTCTCCAATGTATCTATAATTTTTTTATTGTTCCATTCTATTACATTATCTGTTTTGGATGTTTATGGGCTTTATTATCCACTTTTATATTATTTTTAGGACTAACCTATTAACCTAGAGCCCAGTGCCAGTTTCTGTTTTTACCTTGTTTTAGAGTATCGCAGAAAAGGAAAATCAAACGGAGTCCAATTGACCTGAAACTTCATGGAACTTATTTTTGGAATGGAAGCAATCGAGAAGAATTGGAGTGTATGTAAGGGAAGCAACAAGGAAGCCACGAGGCAGGGGGCGTGCCCACCCCCCCTGGGCGCGCCCTCCACCCTCGTGGGCCCCTCGTGGCTCCCCTGACGTATTTCTTCCGCCTATATATATCCATATACCCTAAAATGATCGGAGAGCACAATAAATCGGGAGTTCCCCCGCCAAACGCCTCTGTAGCCACCGAAAGCCAATCTAGACCCGTTCCGGCACCCTGCAGGAGGGGGAATCCCTCTCCGGTGTCCATCTTCATCATCCTGGTGCTCTCCATGACGAGGAGGGAGTAGTTCTCCCTCGGGGCTGAGGGTATGTACCAGTAGCTATGTGTTTGATCTCTCACTCTCTCTCTCTCGTGTTCTTGATTTGGCACGATCTAGATGTATCGCAAGCTTTGCTATTATAGTTGGATCTTATGTTTCTCCTCCCCCCTCTACTCTCTTGTAATGAATTGAGTTTTTCCTTTGAAGTTATCTTATCAGATTGAGTCTTTAAATATTTGAGAACACTTGATGTATGTATTGCCGTGTGTATCTGTGGTGACAATGGGATATCATGTGATTCACTTGATGTATGTTTTGGTGATCAACTTGCGGGTTCCACCCATGAACCTATGCATAGGGGTTGGCACACGTTTTCGTCGTGATTCTCCGGTATAAACTTTGGGGCACTCTTTGAGGTTCTATGTGTTGGTTCAATAGATGAATCTGAGATTGTGTGATTCATATCATATAATCATACCCACGGATACTTGAGGTGACATTGGAGTATCTAGGTGACATTAGGGTTTTGGTTGATTTGTGTCTTAAGGTGTTATTCTAGTACGAACTCTAGGGCCGTTTGTGACACTTATAGGAATAGCCCAACGGATTGATTGGAAAGAATAACTTTGAGGTGGTTTCGTACCCGACCATAATCTCTTCGTTTGTTATCCGCTATTAGTGACTTTGGAGTGACTCTTTGTTGCATGTTGAGGGATAGTTATGTGATCCAATTATGTTATTATTGTTGAGAGAACTTGCACTAGTGAAAGTATGAACCCTAGGCCTTGTTTCAACGCATTGCAATACTGTTTACGCTCACTTTTATCATTAGTTACCTTGCTGTTTTATATTTTCATATTACAAAAACTATTATATACTATCCATATACCACTTGTATCACCATCTCTTCGCCAAACTAGTGCACCTATAAAATTTACCATTGTATTGTGTGTGTTGGGGACACAAGAGACTCTTTGTTACTTGGTTGTAGGGTTGCTTCAGAGAGACCATCTTCATCCTATGCCTCCTACGGATTGATAAACCTTAGGTCGTCCACTTGAGGGAAATTTGGTACTGTCCTACAAACCTCTGCACTTGGAGGCCCAACAATGTCTACAAGAAGAAGGTTGTGTAGTAGACATCAAGCTCTTTTCCGGCCCGTTGCTGGGGAGGTTAGTGCTTGAAGGTATATCTTTAGATCTTGCAATCGAATCTTTTTGTTTCTTGTTTTAGCACTAGTTTAATTTATAAAAGAAAACTACCAAAAAAATATGGAATTGAGTTTGCCTCATGCGCTTCATCTTTTTAATATCTTTCGTGAGTATGATGGAAAGGAAAATTGTGCCAAAGTGTTAGAATAAGAATGCATTATAATGTTTGGCACTAAATATTTGAATGATGAGCATGATTTCAATGTTGTTAGTATGAATTCCTTGAATATCCATGATGCTAATGATATGCAAAGCCACAAGCTTGAGGAAGCTATGTTTGATGAAGATGATATTTTTTGACCCCCAAGTTTTGATGAGCAAATTTATTATGATGAAAGCAAGCCACCTATTTATGATGATTATATTGATGAAAGTGAATTTGGATAGGTCATGACTTTATTTAGTAATGATTCCACTATTTCGGAAGAGGTTCCAATTGATTATGAGAACAAAGTTGCTACCTATGATGATTATTGTGATGACTTGTATGCTATAAAGAATAATTATATCCATGAAACTTGTCATCATGATTTCAACTTTCAATCGGATTATGCCGCACATGATAGTTATTTTGTTGAGTTTGCTCCCACTACTATTCATGAGAAGAAATTTGCTTATGTGGAGAGTAGTAAAAATTCTATGCTTGTAGATCATGAAAAGAATGCTTTATGTGATGGTTATATTGTTGAATTCATTCATGATGCTACTCAAAATTATTATGTGGGAGGAACATATGCTTGTAGGAATTGCAATAATATCAAGTTTCCTCTCTATGTGCTTAAAGTTTTGAAGTTATGCTTGTTTTACCTTCCTATGCAAGTTGATTCTTGTTCCCACAAGTTGTTTGCTCACAAAATCCCTATGCATAGGAAGTGGGTTAGGCTTAAATGTGCTAGTAATATTCTTTATGATGCTCTCTTTATGTTTCAATTCCTATCTTTTATGTGAGCATCATTGAAATCATCATGCGTGGCTAGGGGCGTTAAACGATAGCGCTTGTTGGGAGGCAACCCAACTTTATTTTTGTTCCTTGATTTTGCTCTTGTTTAGTAATAAATAATTATCTAGCCTATATTATGATTGATTTTTTATGTTTTAATTAGTGTTTGTGCCAAGTAGAACCTTTGGGAAGACTTGGGGAAAGTCTTGTTGATCATGCTGTAAAAAACAGAAACTTTATCGCTCACGAGAATTGCTGCCATTTTTATTTGGAGAGTGATATTTAGTTAATTATTTTTTCAAATGATTAATAGATAAATTCCTCACGTCTAGAAACTTATTTGAGAATTTTATGAGTTCCAGAAGTATATGTTTGATCCATATTACTACAGACTGTTCTGTTTTTGACAGATTCTGTTTTGTATGTGTTGTTTGCTTATTTTGATGAATCTATGAGTAGTATCGGAGGGTATGAACCATATAGAAGTTAGAATACAGTAGATATTACACCAATATGAATAAATAATGAGTTAATTACAGTACCTTGAAGTGGTGTTTTGTTTTATTTCGCTAACGGAGCTTACGAGTTTTCTGTTAAGTTTTGTGTTGTGAAGTTTTCAAGATTTGGGTAAAGATTCGATGGAATATGGAATAAGGAGTGGAAAGAGCCTAAGCGGAAAGAGTCTAAGCTTGGGGATGCCCAAGGCACCCCAAGGTAATATTCAAGGACAACCAAGAGCCTATGTTTGGGGATGCCCCGGAAGGCATCCCCTCTTTCGTCTTCGTTCATCGGTAACTTTACTTGGAGCTATATTTTTATTCGCCACATGATATGTGTTTTGCTTGGAGCATCATTTTATTTTATTTTGTTTTGATTGCTGTTTGAATAAAATACCAAGATCTGAAATTCTTAAATGTTAGAGAGTATTCACATAGTTGCATAATTATTCGACTACTCATTGAGCTTCACTTATATCTTTCGGAGTAGTTTGTCATTTGCTCTAGTGCTTCACTTATATCCTTTTAGAGCACGGTGGTGGTTTTATTTTATAGAAATAGATGAACTCTCATGCTTCACTTATATTATTTTGAGAGTCCTAAACAGCATGGTAAATTGCTTTGGTTATGAAACTAGTCCTAATATGATGGGCATCCAAGAGGGATATAATAAAAACTTTCATATAAGTGCATTGAATACTAAGAGAAGTTTGATACTTGATGATTGTTTTGAGATATGGAGATAGTGATATCAAAGTTGTGCTAGTTGGGTAATTGTGAATTTGAGGAATACTTGTGTTGAATTTTGCAAGTCCCATAGCATGCACGTATGGTAAACATTGTGTAACAAATTTGAAACATGAGGTGTTATTTGATTGTCTTCCTTATGAGTGGCAGTCGGGGACGAGCGATGGTCTTTTCCTACCAATCTATCCCCCTAGGAGCATGCGCGTAATACTTGGTTTTTGATGACTTGTAGATTTTTGCAATAAGTATGTGAGTTCTTTATGACTAATGTTGAGTCCATGGATTATACGCACTCTTACCCTTCCATGATTGCTAGCTCTTCGGTACCGTGCATTTCCCTTTCTCCCATTGAGAGTTGGTGCAAACTTCGCCGGTGCATCCAAACCCCGTGATATGATACGCTCTATCACACATAAACGTCCTTATATCTTCCTCAAAACAGCCACCATACCTACCTATTATGGCATTTCCATTGCCATTCCGAGATATATTGCCATGCAACTTTCCACCGTTTCGTTTATTATGACACGCATCATCATTGTCATATTGCTTTGCATGATCATGTAGTTGACATCGTATTTGTGGCAAAGCCACCGTTCATAATTTTTCATACATGTCACACTTGATTCATCGCAATCCCAGTACACCGCCGGAGGCATTCATATAGAGTCATATCTTGTTCTAAGTATCGAGTTGTAATTCTTGAGTTGTAAGTAAATAGAAGTGTGATGATCATCATTCATAGAGCATTGTCCCAAAAAAAGAGAAAGGCCAAAAAAAGAAAGGCCAAATAAAAAAAGGAAATACCAAATAAAAAATAAAAAATAAATAAAAGGGACAATGCTACTATCCTTTTTCCACACTTGTGCTTCAAAGTAGCACCATGATCTTCATGATAGAGAGTCTCTTGTTTTGTCACTTTCATATACTAGTGGGAAATTTTCATTATAGAACTTGGCTTGTATATTCCAACAATGGGCCTCCTGAAGTGCCCTAGGTCTTCGTGAACAAGCAAGTTGGATGCACACCCACTTAGTTTCTTTTGTTGAGCTTTCATGCATTTATAGCTCTACTGCATCCGTTGCATGGCAATCCCTACTCCTTGCATTGACAACAATTGATGGGCATCTCCCTAGCCCATTGATTAGCCGCGTCGATGTGAGACTTTCTCCTTTTTGTCTTCTCCACATAACCCCCCCATTATATTCTATTCCACCCATAGTGCTATATCCATGGCTCACGCTCATGTATTGCGTGAAAGTTGAAAAAAGTTTGAGATTACTAAAGTATGAAACAATTTCTTGGCTTGTCATCGGGGTTGTGCATGATGAGAGCATTCTTGTGTGACGAAAATGGAGCATGACCAAACTATATGATTTTGTAGGGATGAACTTTCTTTGTCCATGTTATTTTGAGAAGACATGATTGCTTAGTTAGTATGCTTGAAGTATTATTATTTTTATGTCAATATTAAACTTTTGTCTTGAATCTTATGGATCTGAATATTCTTGCTACAATAAAGATAAATACATGATGAACATGTTAGGTAGTATTCCACATCAAAAATTCTGTTTTTATCATTTACCTACTCGAGGACGAGCAGGAATTAAGCTTGGGGATGCTGATACGTCTCCAACGTATCTATAATTTTTTATTGTTCCATGCTATTATATTATCTGTTTTGGATGTTTATGGGCTTTATTATCCACTTTTATATTATTTTCGGGACTAACCTATTAACCTAGAGCCCAATGCCAGTTTCTGTTTTTACCTTGTTTTAGAGTATCGCAGAAAACGAAAATCAAACGCAGTCCAATTGACATGAAACTTCACGGAACTTATTTCTAGAACGGAAGCAATCCAGAAGACTTGGAGTGTACGTAATGGAAGCAACGAGGAAGCCACGAGGCAGGGGGTGCGCCCACCCCCCTAGGCGCGCCCTCCACCCTCGTGGGCCCCTCGTGGCTCCCCTGACGTACTTCTTCCGCCTATATATATCCATATACCCTAAAACGATCGGAGAGCACAATAGATCGGGAGTTCCGCCGCCAGAAGCCTCCGTAGCCACCGAAAGCCAATCTAGACCCGTTCCGGCACCCTGCCGGAGGGGGAATCCCTCTCCGGTGGCCATCTTCATCATCTCGGTGCTCTCCATGATGAGGAGGGAGTAGTTCTCCCTCGGTGTTGAGGGTATGTACCAGTAGCTATGTGTTTGATCTCTCTCTCTCTCGTGTTCTTGATTTGGCATGATCTTGATGTATCGTGAGCTGTGCTATTATAGGTGGATCTTATGTCTCTCCTCCCCCTCTACTCTCTTGTAATGAATTGAGTTTTCCCTTTGAAGTTATCTTATCGGATTGAGTCTTTAAAGATTTGAGAACACTTGATGTATGTCTTGTCGTGCGTATCTATGGTGACAATGGGATATCATGTGATTCACTTGATGTATGTTTTGGTGATCAACTTGCGGGTTCCGCCCATGAACCTATGCAGAGGGGTTGGCACACGTTTTCATCATGATTCTTCGGTAGAAACTTTGGGGCACTCTTCGAGGTTCTATGTGTTGGTTGAATAGATGAATCTGAGATTGTGTGACGCATATCGTATAATCATACCCATGGATACTTGAGGTGACATTGGAGTATCTAGGTGACATTGGGGTTTTGGTTGATTTGTGTCTTAAGATGTTATTCTAGTACAAACTCTAGGGCTGTTTGTGACACTTATAGGAATAGCCCAACGGATTGATTGGAAAGAATAACTTTGAGGTGGTTTCGTACCCTACCATAATCTCTTCGTTTGTTCTCCGCTATTAGTGACTTTGGAGTGACTCTTTGTTGCATGTTGAGGGATAGTCATGTGATCCAATTATGTTATTATTGTTGAGAGAACTTGCACTAGTGAAAGTATGAACCCTAGGCCTTATTTCAACGCATTGCAATACCATTTACGCTCACTTTTATCATTAGTTACCTTGCTGTTTTTATATATTCAGATTACAAAAACTATTATCTACTATCCATATACCACTTGTATCACCGTCTCTTCGCCGAATTAGTGCACCTATACAATTTACCATTGTTTTGGGTGTGTTGGGGACACAAGAGACTCTTTGTTATTTGGTTGCACGGTTGCTTGAGAGAGACCATCTTCATCCTACGCCTCCTACGGATTGATAAACCTTAGGTCATCCACTTGAGGGAAATTTGCTACTGTCCTACAAACCTCTGCCCTTGGAGGCCCAACAACGTCTAAAAGAAGAAGGTTGTGTAGTAGACATCAAGTACAGGATGATCTACCTCAAGATCGCATGAATGAATCTAACTTGCATCAAGTCCTAAACGGAAGCAATATGCCTTGAAGTGTATGCAAAGTCTTTAAAGCATTCCATCGTGAGTACACTGAGGGCCATAGCTTACGTGGCCCATTCTTCGGTTGTCTGTGGTCCTCGGCCCGGCCCATTATTGAAAGGCCGACGTGATGAGTACCCCCATAATCCATGACACCGTCGACGGGGAGTTCGCGGGGGCGCCGGCCGTCCATAGATTGACAATTTGCACATCGACAGCAGGGTGGTGGCCAGCGAAAGGTTGTGGCCGCTGGGGCTGCGGTGACGGTCGCCGCTAGGGAAGGGATCTCTTTGTTTTTCCTTTTTAACACCGACAAGAGGTGTTGACACTTTCCTTTTTCTAGTGCACGTCATGTACAAGTGAAAACGTCGGCGGCTCATTCTTGCGGCAGTAGTGATAAATCGGTGGTCTCGAAATCTTGAGGTAAATTAATTTTTTTACAAGGTATGGATGATACGTCTCCAACATATCTATAATTTTTGATTGCTCCATGCTATATTATCTACTGTTTTGGATGTTCATGGGCTTTATTATACACTTTTATATCATTTTTGGGACTAACCTATTAACCCAGAGCCCAATGCCAGTTTCTATTTTTTACCTTGTTTTAGGGTTTCAAAGAAAGGAAAATCAAACGGAGTCCAATTGACCTGAAACCTCACGGAACTCATTTTTGGAAGGAAAGAAGCCCAGAAGACTTGGAGTGCACGTTAGGGGATCTACGAGGAGGCCACGAGGCAGGGCAGCGCACCCACCCCCCTGGGCGCGCCCTCCACCCTCGTGGGCCCCTCGTGGCCCCTAACATATTTCTTCTGCCTATATATCTCCATATACCCTAAAAACATCGGGGAACACAATAGATCGGGAGTTCCGCCGCCAGAAGCCTCCGTAGCCACCGAAAGCCAATCTAGACCCGTTCCGGCACCCTGCAGGAGGGGGCAATCCCTCTCCGGTGGCCATCTTCATCATCCCGGTGCTCTCCATGACGAGGAGGGAGTAGTTCTCCCTCGGGGCTGAGGGTATGTACCAGTAGCTATGTATTTGATCTCTCTCTCTCTCGTGTTCTTGATTTGGCACGATTTTGATGTATCGCGAGCTTTGCTATTATAGTTGGATCTTATGTTTCTCCTCCCCCTCTACTCTCTTGTAATGGATTGAGTTTCCCCTTTGAAGTTATCTTATCGGATTGACTCTTTAAAGATGTGAGAACACTTGATGTATGTCTTGCCGTGGATATCTATGGTGACAATGGGATATCACGTGATTCACTTGATGTATGTTTTGGTGATCAACTTGCGGGTTCCGCCCATGAACCTATGCATAGGGGTTGACACACGTTTTCGTCGTGATTCTCCGGTAGAAACTTTGGGGCACTCTTTGAGGTTCTATGTGTTGGTTGAATAGATGAATCTGAGATTGTGTGATGCATATCGTATAATCATACCCACGGATACTTGAGGTGACATTGGAGTATCTAGGTGACATTAGGGTTTTGGTTGATTTGTGTCTTAAGGTGTTATTCTAGTACGAACTCTAGGGTTGTTTGTGAGACCTATAGGAATAGCCCAACGGATTGATTGGAAAGAATAACTTTGAGGTGGTTTTGTGCCCTACCATAATCTCTTCGTTTGTTCTCCGCTACTAGTGACTTTGGAGTGACTCTTTGTTGCATGATGAGGGATAGTTATGTGATCCAATTATGTTATTATTGTTGAGAGGACTTGCACTAGTGAAAGTATGAACCCTAGGCCTTGTTTCAACACATTGGAATACCGTTTTAGCTCACTTTTATCATTAGTTACCTTGCTGTTTTTATATTTTCATATTACAAAAACCTTTGTCTACCATCCATATACCACTTGTATCACCATCTCTTTGCCAAACAAGTGCACCTATACAATTTACCATTGTATTGGGTGTGTTGGGGACACAAGAGACTCTTTGTTATTTGGTTGCAGGGTTGCTTGAGAGAGACCATCTTCATCCTACACCTCCTACGGACTGATAAACCTTAGGTCATCCACTTGGGGGAAATTTTCTACTGTCCTACAAACCTTTGCACTTGGAGGCCCAACAATGTCTACAAGAAGAAGGTTGTGTAGTAGACATCAAGCTCTTTTCTGGTGTCGTTGCCGGGGAGGTGAGTGCTTGAAGGTAAATCTTTAGATCTTGCAATCGAGTCTTTTGGTTTCTTGTTTTATCACTAGTTTAGTTTATAAAAGAAAACTATAAAAAAATGGAATTGAGTTTGTCTCATACGCTTCACCTTTTTAATATCTTTCGTGAGTATGATGGAAAGGATAATTGTGCTCAAGTGCTAGAAGAAGAAATCTATAAAATTTTTGGCACTAAATATGTGAATGATGAGCATGATTGCAATGTTGTTAGTACGAATTCTTTGAATATTCATGATACTAATGATGATTCAACTACTTATGATGAAAATGTCTCCTATAAACATGTCAATTTTGTGGAGTACATTAGGTTTGTACGAACACACCAAATAGGGAAGATAGATATTGCAAGAGGCATAAGCACTTAGAAACTAAATTGTTGCAAGAAAGGCTAGATGAATGTGCTAAAAAATTTAAATTATATTGGGCATACTTGTGAGCTTTGTAATGAACATGATCATTTCAATACCCAATGCAAATTGTTTCATGATCGTATCGTGTCTAAAAATTGTGATGACGTGACTTCCCTTCCACATCATAATGAACTTAGTTTGCTTATGGGTTACGGAGAAATGAAACGTATAACTAATCATCTTCCAGAATTTGTGTGTTACAAACTTCTTGGCTTTGATCTAGAGGAAATTTATATGTATTGTGCGGTGAATTGCATTGAAAATCCTTATATTGCCAATTACATAAAGAAAATAAAACAAATAGAAGATGAAGAGAATGCTAACGAAAGGGAAGAGACTTCCCAATACCCTCCTATTATTTCTTATGATAAATCAGGTAATGAGGAAGAGCCTCCTATTCAACCAATCTCATTAATAAGGAGCTCCAAAAAGAGGATTGAACCCACACATGATGTGGTGAAGAAGAAGAAAAGAAAAAGGAAGAGAGGTAAAAAGATATCTCTCACAAATAATGCTGCTCCTATTACTATTATGCCCCCATGAAAATATAATTGTGGAAGATAATGATACTTCTTATGATCATGAAAATCTTTTTGGCACTTGTTTGGAAGAATATGATAATTGCTATACTATTGGTGCTATCTATACTATTAATGATGAGAGTGATTATGCTTATGATATGAAAAGGCCCAAGCTTGGGGATGCTACGTTTAATGAAGATGATATTTTTAGTCTCCCAAGTTTTGATATGCAAATTTATAATGATGATAGCATGCCTCCTACCTATGATGATTATTGTGATGATACTTATGCTATAAAAAGTAGTGATTATATTTATAAAACTTGTCATGATTATGGTTACCCCTTTTCTGAACATTACTCTTTTAATGTGGAAACAATTTATAGTATTCGAGTCTCTTATGATACTCACACTATTCCGAATGAGAAGAACTTTGCTTATGTGGAGAGTAATAAAATTTCTATGCTTGTAGATCATGAAAAGAATGCTTTAGGTCCTGGTTATATTGTTGAATTCATTCGTGATGCTACTGAAAATTATTATGAGGGAGGAATATATGCTTGTAGGAATTGTAATAATATCAAGTTTCCTCTCTATGTGCTTAAAGTTTTGAAGTTATGCTTGTTTTGCCTTCCTATGCTAGTTGATTATTGTTCCCATAAGTTGTTTGCTCACAAAATCCCTATGCATAGGAAGTGGGTTAGACTTAAATGTGTTATTCATATTCTTCATGATGCTCTCTTTATGCTTCAATTCTTATCCTTTATGTGAGCATCATTGAAATCATCATGCCTAGCTAGGGGTGTTAAACGATAGCGCTTGTTGGGAGGCAACCCAACTTTGTTTTTGTTCCTTGCATTTTGTTCCTGTTTAGTAATAAATAATTCATCTAGCCTCTGTTTAGATGTGGTTTTATGCTTTTAATTAGTGTTTGTGCCAAGTAGAACCTTTGGGAAGACTTGGGGAAAGTCTTTGCGATCATGCTGTAAAAAACTGAAACTTTAGCGCTCACGAGAATTGCTGCAATTTTTTATTGGAGAGTGATATTTAGTTAATTATTTTTGAAGATGATTAATAGATAAATTCCTCACGTCCAGCAATTTATTTTAGAATTTTATGAGTCCCAGAAGTATACGTTTGATCCAGATTACTACAGACTGTTCTGTTTTTGACAGATTCTGTTTTTCATGTGTTGTTTACTTATTTTGATGAATCTATGGCTAGTAAAATAGTTTATAAACCATAGACAAGTTGTAATACAGTAGGTTTAACACAAATATAAATAAATAATGAGTTCATTACAGTACCTTGAAGTGGTGATTTACTTTCTTATACTAACGGAGCTTACGAGTTTTTTGTTAAGTTTTGTGTTGTGAAGTTTTCAAGTTTTGGGTAAAGATTCGATGGACTATGGAATAAGGAGTGGCAAGAGACTAAGATTTGGGATGCCCAAGGCACCCCAAGGTAATATTCAAGGACAACCAAGAGCCTAAGCTTGGGGATGCCCCGGAAGGCATCCCCTCTTTCATTTTCGTTCATCGGTAACTTTACTTGGAGCTATATTTTTATTTACCACATGATATGTGTTTTGCTTGGAGTGTCAATTTATTTTGTTAGGATTTGCTTGTTGTTATTTAGGACAATGTTTTTCATCTTTTAATTCAATAAAAGTGGCATTGATAGTCTTTACTATGCCTATTTTACAAGTCTTCATGTTTCTGTTTGAAAACAGAAAGTTTACCGCTGTTGCAATAATTCCCTAGAAAAGTAAGACTGTGATAAAATGTTGAAACCTTTTGCATATTAAGCTATGATAAATTTAATACATTGGGAATTTTATTTCATAATTTTTGGAGCTAGGGAAGTATGGATGTTGCTGCATTCTTTACAGACTGTCCTGTTTAGGCAGATTGCTGTTATGTTTGCATTGTTTGCATATGTTTGCTTCTTTAATGATTCTATTTGAGGATAGGAATATTAAATATGGAGAGGCATTTAGTATGCAATGTTGAATAATAATTTTAGTGATTTGCTACAGTAGAGTATGATAAGGTTTTGGCAATGGTTTATACTAACTTATCTCACGAGTCCTTGTTGAGTTTTGTGTGGATGAAGCTTTTGAGATTTAGGGAGACCGTGATATGAGAGGAATTAAGGAGACACAAAAGCTCAAGCTTGGGGATGCCCAAGGCATCCCAATATAATATTTCAAGAAGTCTCAAGCTTCTAAGCTTGGGGATGCCCCGGTTGGCATCCCACCTTTCTTCTTCAACAACTATCGGTTAGTTTCGGTTGATCCTAAGTTTTTGCTTCTTCACATGATGTTTGCTATTCTTAGATGTGATTTTATTTTGCTTTGCTTGCTGTTTGAATAAATTATCAAGATCTGAAATTATTAAATGAGAGAGAGTCTTCACATAGTTGCATAATCATTTGACTACTCATTGATCTTCACTTATATCTTTCGGAGTAGTTTGTCATTTGCTCTAGTGCTTCACTTATATCTTTTAGAGCATGGTGGTAGTTTTATTTTGAAGAAATAGATGAACTCTCATGCTTCACTTAGATTATTTTGAGAGTCTTAAATAGCATGGTAATTTTCTTAAAATCATAATATGCTAGGTATTCAAGATTACTAAATTTTTCTTATGAGTGTTTTGAATACTAAGAGAAGTTTGGTGCTTGATGATTGTTTTGAGATATGGAGGTCATAATATCAGAGTCATGCTAGTTGAGTAGTTGTGAATTTGATAAATACTTGTGTTAAAGCTTGTGATTCCCGTAGCATGCACGTATGGTGAACCGTTATGTGATGAAGTCGGAGCATGATTTATTTATTGATTGTATTCCTTATGAGTGGCGGTCGGGGACGAGTGATGGTATTTTCCTACCAATGTATCCCCCTAGGAGCATGCGCGTAATACTTTTCTTTGATAACTTGTAGATTTTTGCAATAAGTATATGAGTTCTTTATGACTAATGTTGAGTCCATGGATTATACGCACTCTCACCCTTCCACCTTTGCTAGCCTCTCTAATACCGCGCACCTTTCGCTGGTATCATACACCCACCATATACCTTCCTCAAAACAGACACCATACCTACCTATTATGGCATTTCCATAGCCATTCCGAGATATATTGCCATGCAACTTTCCACCGTTCCGTTTATGACACGCTTCATCATTGTCATATTGCTTTGCATGATCATGTAGTTGACATCGTATTTGTGGCAAAGCCACCGTTCATAATTCTTTCATACATGTCACTCATGAGTCATTGCACATCCCGGTACACCGCCGGAGGCATTCATATTGAGTCATATCTTGTTCTAAGTATCGAGTTGTAATTCTTGAGTTGTAAGTAAATAAAAGTGTGATGATCATCATTATTAGAGCATTGTCCCAGTGAGGAAAGGATGATGGAGACTATGATTCCCCCACAAGTTGGTATGAGACTCCGGACGAAAATAAATAAATAAAAGAGGCCAAAGAAGCCCCAAAAAAGAGAAAAGAGTCCATAAAAAAGGAGAAGGCCCAAATAAAAAATAAAATGAGAGAAAAAGAGAGAAGGGACAATGCTACTATCCTTTTACCACACTTGTGCTTCAAAGTATCACCATGATCTTCATGATAGAGAGTCTCCTATGTTGTCACTTTCATATACTAGTGGGAATTTTACATTATAGAACTTGGCTTGTATATTCCAATGATGGGCTTCCTCAAAATGCCCTAGGTCTTCGTGAGCAAGCAAGTTGGATGCACACCCACTTAGTTTCTTTTGTTGAGCTTTCATACACTTATAGCTCTAGTGCATCTGTTGCATGGAAATCCCTACTCACTCACATTGATATCTACTGATGGTCATCTCCATAGCCCATTGATACGCCTAGTTGATGTGAGACTATCTTCTCCTTTTTGTCTTCTCCACAACCACCATTCTATTCCACCTATAGTGCTATGTCCATTGCTCACGCTCATATATTGCGTGAAGATTGAAAAAGTTTGAGAGCATTAAAAGTATGAAACAATTGCTTGGCTTGTCATCGGGGTTGTGCATGATTTAAATATGTTGTGTGGTGAAGATGGAGCATAGCCAGACTATATGATTTTGTAGGGATAACTTTCTTTGGCCATGTTATTTTGAAGAGGCATAATTGCTTAGTTAGTATGCTTGAAGTATTATTATTTCTATCTCAATATGAATTTTTGTCTTGGATATTTCGGATCTGAATATTCATGCCAAAATTAAGAAGAATTACATTGAAATTGTTCCAAGTAGCACTCCGCATAAAAAATTCTATTTTTATCATTTACCTACTCGAGGACGAGCAGGAATTAAGCTTGGGGATGCTGATACGTCTCCAACTTATCTATAATTTTTGATTGCTCCATGCTGTATTATCTACTGTTTTGGATGTTTATGGGCTTTATTATACACTTTTATATCATTTTTAGGACTAACCTATTAACAAAGAGCCCAGTGCTAGTTTCTGTTTTTTACCTTGTTTTAGGGTTTCGAAGAAAAGGAAAATCAAGTGGAGTCCAATTGACCTAAAACTTCACGGAACTCATTTTTGGAAGGAAAGAAGCCCAGAAGAGTTGGAGTGCATGTCAGGGGATCTACGAGGTGGCCACGAGGCTGGGGGCGCACCCACCCCTGGGCGTCCCCTCCACCCTCGTGGGCCCCTCATGGCCGCCCTGACGTATTTCTTCCACCTATATATCTCCATATACCCTAAAAACATCCGGGAACACAATAGATCGGGAGTTCCACCACCAGAAGCCTCTGTAGCCACCGAAAGCCAATCTAGACCCGTTCCGGCACCCTGCCAGAGGGGGCAATCCCTCTTCGGTGGCCATCTTCATCATCCCGGTGCTCTCCATGACGAGGGGGGAGTAGTTCTCCCTCAGGGCTGAGGGTATGTACCAGTAGCTATGTGTTTGATCTCTCTCTCTCTCTCTCGTGTTCTTGATTTGGCACGATCTTGATGTATCGCGAGCTTTGCTATTATAGTTGGATCTTATGTTTCTCCTCCCCCTCTACTCTCTTGTAATGGATTGAGTTTCCCCTTTGAAGTTATCTTATCGGATTGAGTCTTTAAAGATTTGAGAACACTTGATGTATGTCTTGCTGTGGATATCGGTGGTGACAATGGGATATCACGTGATTCACTTTATGTATGTGTTGGTGATCAACTTGCGGGTTCCTCCCATGAACCTATGCATAGGGGTTGGCACACGTTTTCATCATGATTCTTCGGTAGAAACTTTGGGGCACTCTTCGAGGTTCTATGTGTTGGTTGAATAGATGAATCTGAGATTGTGTGATGCATATCGTATAATCATACCCACGGATACTTGAGGTGACATTGGAGTATCTAGGTGACATTAGGGTTTTGGTTGATTTGTGTCTTAAGGTGTTATTCTAGTACAAACTCTAGGGTTGTTTGTGACACCTATAGGAATAGCCCAACAGATTGATTGGAAAGAATAACTTTGATGTGGTTTCGTACCCTACCATAATCTCTTCGTTTGTTCTCCGCTATTAGTGACTTTGGAGTGACTCTTTGTTGCATGTTAAGGGATAGTTATGTGATCCAATTATGTTATTATTGTTGAGAGGACTTGCACTAGTGAAACTATGAACCCTAGGCCTTGTTTCAACACATTGCAATACCGTTTTAGCTCACTTTTGTCATTAGTTACCTTGCTGTTTTTTATATTTTTAGATTACAAAAACCTTTATCTACCGTCCATATACCACTTGTATCACCATCTCTTCACCGAACTAGTGGACCTATACAATTTACCATTGTATTTGGTGTGTTGGGGACACAAGAGACTCTTTGTTATTTGGTTGCAGGGTTGCTTGAGAGAGACAATCTTCATCCTACGCCTCCTACGGATTGATAAACCTTAGGTCATCCACTTGAGGGAAATTTGCTACTGTCCTACAAACCTCTGCACTTGGAGGCCCAACAATGTCTACAAGAAGAAGGTTGTGTAGTAGACATCAATGGGCAGTTCATTCCAATGAAACACCCCTACAATGCTACTCAGTCCTTCCATCTATATAGGGCCTAATGCATTTTTAAAGACCGCCTTTGACTATTGACAAGATTAATAGTACATGAGATGTATAATCTGAAAATTATATCATTGGAAGCTCCTTTAACATACAAACTTGACGTTATGCTTTGTGTAAGTTGCATGTCATATATTATTGCTCTAACATTTGGTCAAAGTTAGCCTCAAAAAACACATTAGGCCCTATATAGATGGAAGGAGGGAGTATCAAAATAGTTGAGATCTTCCTGCATAATGTTTACAAGTTGCATGGCATGCCAAGCTTGATAGTTTCAGACATAGACCTAGTGTTCACAAGTGATTTTTGGCAGCATCTAATTAAAAGGATAGGGGTAGAGTTAAACATGAGTTCAGCATATCACCTTGAAACAGATTGCCAAACTGAGAGAGTAAACCAACAAGTGCAGTGTTTTCTTCTTTGTTTTGTTAGTGCTCACCCAAAGAAGTGGCACAAATGGATCTCTATACGAGTTCTCGTACAATACAAATTAGCACTCGACTGTAGGAAAATCTCCCTTTGAGGTTTTATATGGACATGCACCACGATACTTTGGTATCTCTCCTTCTGATACTATTGGAGAACTAGATCTGCAGCAATGTCTTGAAGATAGGGAGTTGATCGATCAATCTGTCAGGCAATGTCTATTGAAAACACAACAGCGTATGAAGGCTTATGCTGACAAGAATACAACAGAAAGGATTTCTCTGTGCACCAAGAAGTATTTCTAAAATTGCAACCTTATGTGCAATCTTCAGTGGTCAATTGTGCCAACCACAAGTTGTTGTTCAAATTTTGTGGCCTATATAAAATCATCAAGCACATTGGAGAAGTAGCCTATCGGCTGCAACTTCCTGAGAGCAGCAGAATCCACCTCATGTTCCATGTTTCACAGTTCAAGCAGTTCGTTAAACCTCAGTCTCAGGTACTTGCTTACTTACCATCTAACTTAGCTCATCTTCATATTCCAGCGAAACTACTGCAGCATCATGTTCATCATCGAGGAGATCGCATTTTTGCCCAATCGCTTGTGGAATGGAGCGGCTCCTCACTTCAAGATGCAACCTGGGAAGACCTTGACTCACTCAAGCAAAAGTCTCCTCGAGCTCCGGCTTGGTGTCAAGCCGACTCTCAACGGAGGGGGGATGCCAGCAGCCTAAGGGCAGACTGTGATGAAGAAGAAGAGTCAGCCATGGCGGGAAACAACACTCATTCAACTCATGGGCCAACTGCTTGGCCCATCCGTTCGAAGAAACCACCCTAGTGGCTTGCAAGCCCGAACTAGGCCCGCTAAGGGTGTAACAATGGATAAGTAGTTGTCGTCTTCATTGTTCTTGCTTGGCTAGGAAGGAAGGTGGCTTCAGCCAGCATGGTTTAGCTTGTAATTCGAATTGGCTATGAGGGCATTTCTAACCGATCCTCTAAAACTTAAGAGAGTAAACGGCAGAGTAAAGTTACTGGAGTAAAATTTTACTCCACTAACGGTGGCCGCACCTACCCGATCTCCTAAAATTAGTGGAGTGAACATAAAATTGTCTCCTAAAAGTTAGTGGAGTAAACATAAAATTGTCTCGATTTTGTGTCCTAGCCACACCAACTTCAAACACTACACAATACATATCTTAAAATCATTCAAATGAAAGCATGGATAGCAATAATAATCATAACATAAAGTTTCATCCCTGCATTTTTCAAATTTAGACATGCGAAGTTCACCCAAAAGACATCACTTCATACACAATGTTTGATTGAAAATCACCACAAACATACCATGTATATGTTGTGGATCGAGCCAATCTTTGGCATGCACCACCACCCTCTCGGCCACCACCACTGAAACAAGGTCATCGTCAAAGAAATCAACGTCACCACCACCTCCTCGGTCACCACTTCCTCGGCCTCCTCCGTGTATTGGGTGGCCGAATGATCGAAAAACGAGTCACCTTAGTTGTGATCATCAAGGCCAAGGGTGGCCGAGGACTCCAACGATGCGATAAATTTGGTCGTCCTCATCTCTGCTCTACAATGTCAAAGCAAGCACTATAAACCATCACTACCGGTCGCAAACAATCACTATCGAATTCCAACGGGACACAATGTTTTTACCTTGTTGGCATTTCATCGGGCACTTGGCCGCCATGTTTTTTGTTGCCAGCCGAGGCTGCCACTCGCGCCGGAGCAGTCGCCGTAGGGGCAACCGGAGTTGCCGCACGAGGCGTAGGCTTTGGATGAGCCGATGTCGCGATCTTCTTTGTCTTCTTCTTGGCGGCCGCCTCGACGAGCGCCGAAGCCGCCGTCGTCGGCTTTCGAGACCGTTTGCCTCCAATAGGTGCAGCGGGAAGGTGGCCTGCCATTGATGGCGACGCGGTGGCCACGCCGGACACCATTGGTGTGGTTGCAGGCAGCACATGGACCCGGTGGTTCTTTGTCATCCCCAAGCTTTTTTTTCTCCATCAGCGGTGACGCGTTGGTGGATTTCGGCGGCAATTCGCACGAAAGCAAGGGGCACGAGGCCATGGGAGGGTGGACGCCCATAGCGCGGTGGTGGCCAGCGGAGGGATCTCTTTGTTTTTCCTTTTTAACACTGACAAGAGGTGTTGACACTTTCCTTTGTCTAGTGCACGTCATGTACAAGTGAAAATGTTGGGGGTTGGGTGCGACACATGCCAAAGGATGGCTTATCATGGTGGGAGTGAGTAGAACATCGCCGGTGCCTGAAAGCGGGATGAGGCATAGACACGAACGCTGACGCACTTTACCTAGGTTCGGGGCTCTCCTAGGAGATAACACCCCTAGTCCTTCTCTGCGGGGTCTCCACGTGATCACTAAGGCACTAGTGAGTACAATGGTGCTCCTCGAGTTGTATGCTAGAGGTAGGAGAAAGCAATGCTAGCTCTCCCCTCTCTCTCTCTCTCTATGTGTGAGTCTAGTTCTAACAGGTTGGGAACCCTTTGCATCGGTGCCCTGGGGGTTTATATAGGCCTACCCCCCCAGGGGTACAATGGTAATCTGGCCGGGAGTAGAACCCAGCTGTTAGTGTCTCTGGTCGTCAGCTTCTCCGCCGCCTGGTGGGCCCCGCCGACTGGTCCGGTACGGAGCTGACAAGCTGCCTCCGCCGCTTACGGGTCTGGTCGGCGGCTAACTACTGTAGCCGCAATGTTAATGACGCATGCTTGGTCATGGGAGCGTCGCTACAGTCCCGCCACCTGGTGGGAGATCTCTGTAGCCACACCGCGTCTTATGTAGTTAATGGTGCACAGACCCCAAGGGAGGAGTGGGCCGCCTGCTAGATGCCGGCCTCCCTTGGGTCCGACTGGTCGGGCTTCCGCTGTCTCCCAGGCTCTCGCTGCCTGGTAGGGCCCGCCGCCTGCAGGCCGTACCGACAGGCTATCATGGGCACAGGGCTCCACCTGTCAAGAGTGACGTTAAAGGGTGGAGTGGCAACAGTGCCGCGTCGTGCGGAGATCTCCGCCGGTATGGGGCAATGTAGCCACGCCTTGCCCTGGATATGGGGGTGACGGGCTACACTGTAGCCACATTCTGTCTTGTCTTCTTAATGAGGGCACCGTGGGCCGCCTGCTAGGAGTCGGCCCGTCTTGGTGCCGTCTTCTGGAGCTTGGCCGTGTTCCGGCAGCCGGCCACTTGAGCCAGCTGGCCACCAGAAGGCGGCGCTTCATTCTGGACGTTTGTGGGGCGCAGTCGGCCCAATGTCTTGAAAGGATCAGGGACTCGGGTTAGGCTACCCGTGGCCCATTACTCCAATAGTAGTCCCCGAAGCTGGTGAGGCGTCGCGGCTGATAAGTTGAGAAGCCTCAATAGTTTCCTTCTTCGTGTGCTCTTGCAAAATGCTTAGTCCGCCCCCTGGCGTGCCGGCTTCCGGGAGTCGGCCATGACCAGGCGGGCTCGTCTGATAATTTCGAAATGCCAAGCCAGGAACCAGGTGGCGTGCTTGCTAAGCCTCTAGGCCTGCCGCCCGCTACTAGTATGCCACGTGGCGCCAGCGAGCAGGGCCAGCCTGCCAACCCACGCTCACGATGGGACGTGACAGCGGGCTAGGCCCGCCACTATCGGGCCTCAGCACGCGGGTGGATCCGCTGCGGCCGAGGCAAGCGGTTGTGATTCCGAGGGGAGTTATTGCACAGTAACTTGCGAAATAAATGCGGGGTCGTGGGGTCGTGGGCGTAGTTAATCCCACGATCCCACGCCCCGCCCCCTCGGCTTCGTAGCCCGAGGGCTATAAGTAAGGGGAGGAGGGGGAGCGGCGGAGCATGCGCGCCCTCCTCTCCCTTCGCCATTTCCATCTTCTTCCTCCCCATGCTGCTTCCTTACCTTCATGCTCCGCCGAGGCGCCGCCGCAGCTTGCCGCTGTTAGGCTTCCCCGCCCCAAGCTTCTTGCTCGATCCTGCTCGTTCTCCATGACATGCGAGAAGGGAGGGGACTAGGATGGCTCGCTCATGATTTACGACCATCTCTCCTTCCTCCGCGCCACACGGCGGTTGCCCGGCGAGGGTTTCGTCAAGGTGCGCGTGCCGCCGAAGGAGGAGATCTCGCCGGCGCCACAAGGAGGCGAGCGGGTCGTCTTCCGCTCGCATTTCCTCCGCGGCTTCGGCCTGCCGGCGAGCGAATTCTTCCGCTCCTTCATGGAATTCTACCATCTTCAGCCGCACCACTTGACGCCCAACACCGTGACGCTGCTGTTCGCCTTCGTCACAGCGTGCGAGGGCTACCTTGGCATCCTCCCCACCATCGAGTTGTGGGGAGCCTTCTTCTACACCAAACTAGGCACCTCCGCCAAGGAGAAGGCAGCCCAGTGCGGTGCCTTCGTCGCGGTGCGCCGGCCGTCGCCGAAGAACGTCTTCCCCGCCATCAAGATATCACAGTCGGTGAAACTGTGGCAGAAATCATATTTCTATGTGGAGAACATCGACCCGGCAATCGACTTCATCAACTTGCTGCCCTACGAAGCCGGCCCCCTGGCTGAGCCTCGGGCCAACTGGGGCTATAAGCCGAAGCCCATATCGGTCGATGCCGCTGCTGCCATCAACCAGCTCTGGGTGCTGACGGATGCAGAGGGCCTCATGGCATCCGACCTGCTGGTCGACTTTGTCGAGCGTCGGGTTCTCCCGCTCCAAGGCCGGCCTCATCTGATCTGTCGGATGAGTGGGCACCACGACCTGAGCCGGATGTGCACGAGGGACATGTCGACTGCCGAGGTGGCCCAGATGGTGAACGAGATCGCCGACCTCAAGCTGTCGGAGGGGTCATGGCGGTTTGGCAAGCGGCCATACTCCCGCGCCAACCCGCCGCTTGCTATAAGTTCTTTAACTCTTTCTTTTTAGTACTTGTCTTGGTCTTGATCTTGGTCTTGAACAGTCGATCTTTTGGACGCAGATCTACATGTCTCTGGCGACGGTCGCCATGCTTGGGCCGGGTGGAGACTACTAGCTGGACCGGGAGGCGAGCTACGTGGATGACCCCGACTTGGGGGCGGACGCCTTGGAGGACAATGCTATAGGCAGTGGTGATGGAGCAGGTGGCTCCGAAGAAGGGCGCGGCATCGAGACTTGGCCCGATGATGAAGATGAGGAAGACGAGTCGTGCCCTGCGCGAGGCGCCGGTAAGACGGACGCGGGCCCCTCCACCGAGCCGACTGCTCGAGGCGGCACGCGTAAGCGTAAATAGGGCATCATCTTGTTTGGCAGCGCACCGAAGAAGGCCAAGAACCCGACCGTTGTAACCAGGCGGAAGGAGGCCGCAACGAAGGCGGCCAAGTTTCAGAAGCTCCCGAAGGCGCCTCGCATGGTGTCGGCGTAAGTATCTTTTCCTATGCTTTTACTTTCTTGCTGATTCTGTCTAAGCTTTCTTGCTTTATTTTCTTTGACTTAGGGCCCCGCTCTCTCTTGAGAAGTCGGCCACTGCCTCCGTCATTGGGTCAACGGAGACCTCCACCACCACCCGGTGAATCAATCAGGCTGCCGACCTCCGGGAGGCACAGGAGCGAATGCATGGGAGGCGCGTGAGGAGCAGGAAGCCGCCCGTCTAGAGAAGGCGGAGGCTGACAAGGCGGAGGCCGCCGCGCTGAAGAAGCTGGCGGAGGCCGAGGCTGATGCCGCAACAAAGAAGCGGCTTGAAGAAGCCGCGTGCCGCCAGGAGCCGCTATTCGTCCTTCCCCTGAACTCCGCGCCGCCTCCACCAGAGTTCACGGCACCGACTGGGGGAGCTGGCGACGGGCACCCGAACATGGAGCGGGAGAGCAGCGACGTCGCCATGCCGCACATGGACGTGCCACCGCCACCGCCATCAGGAGGGGTGCGAGACAAGCAGCCGGCCGCCCCACCGGCGCCACCAGCCGGAAACGAGGTGGCGACGGGCCCGACTCCTGAGGCCCTCACACCAACGCGCCGTCGCCTTGCAAAGGCAGGCTCAGCGGCACGACCACTGGAAGCCGGCGCCGCTAGCTCGTTAGTCCCAGATGCCGAAGCGACCAGCGCCACCCCGCTGACTGGGTGCGGGGAGGTGGGACGGGAGCCTTAAACAAGGCGGTCCTAGACGTCCAGGCCAAGCTCTGAGCCGAGGCCGACACTCTCAAGCATTGCAACAAGGCGTTCTTGGATTCGCGAGCAACCATTCGGGTATGTTTCTTACTTCTTCGTCTTTGATTCTTGTACTTCTCTGTGGGGCGCGCCAGCGCACCCACTGGGTGTAGCCCCCGAGTTTCGGGCCGACTGCCGAGCAGGCGGCTCAGAACTTTAATTGGCAAGTTCCAAGTGCTAACGTTGTCTGATATCTTCACTATTGGACTATCATAACCTTCGTGTGGCCACCTTTAACTCCAACGTCCGAGAGCTGGACCAGTGGACCACCGACTTGTCAGAAAGCCAGAATAAGTCTTCATCTTCTTTTCCTGCGGGGGCGCACTAGCGCACCCGCGGGCTATAGTCCCCGAGATTCGGGCCGACTGCCGAGCAGTCGGGCCGGATCTCTCCAGCAACTGCATTTCCTCTTTGTTGATTGTTGATAACTTCTTTCTCTGTAGGGGCGCGACAGCGCACCCGCAGGCTGTAGTTCCCGAGATTTGGGCTGACTGTTGAGCAGTCGGGCCGGATCTCCCCGACAAATGTACTTCTTCCTTGTTGATTGTTGATGTCTTTTTCTTCCTCTACTTTTGCAGAGGCCAACACCGTCCTGCAGCAGCAGCTGGGCGAAGGCAATGCCGCGTTGCGTGCTAAGGAGGCAGAGTGCAGCAAGCTGGCCGAGGAGCGTGACCGGCTGGTCACACAACTGGCGGAGCAGGCGGAGCTTCTCCAGAAGGCTCAGAAGGAGGCGGAGGTGAAAGAGTCCAATCTCCTTGTCGAGTTCGAGACCGAACGCTCTGCCTGGGCCGACAAAGAGATGCTGCCGACTCCGGCTTCGGTAGTATTGAAGACATGGTTGATGGTAAGCTTCTTCTTTTTTCTTTCTTCGAGCCGCCGGCTGCTGACCAGGCCGGCTTCTAGCTTCTGACTTCTGCCTTACTTGCTTTCTGCTGGTGCAGACTTCTTCCCTGGCCACTCTAGCGCCGCCAACCAAGCTATTGAGGCTTATCGCGAGGAACCTTAGCGAGCAGCTTCTCAGCATCCAGGCCCGCCTTCGGCCGGCTCATCGGATGTTGCGTCATCTTCAGCGTGTCGGGCCCCAGGCGATCTCCGCCCTCTAGCCAGACATGCCGGCCCCGCGTCCCAGTCGGACTGCCGACTGGCTGGAGGTGGCGGCCGGCCGCCTTGAGGCTTGGAAAGGTTCCTCGTCCCGGGCTAGAGCGCGCCGGGCCTTGGAGTTCGTCAAGGCGTGGTACCTTGGGCTAAATCTAGCCCAGTTGACCACATTTGGGCAGGAAGCCCAGGAGGAGTTGGTGGCGGTAGAGCGTGATCTTGTCAAACGGGTGGCGGCGATCGCCGAGTACACCAACACCAGCATCTTCATCCCGGAGCTGACTGAGAATGGTGTCGAGGTGCCACCAGATTGGCTTGGGCTGAACCCGGAGGACGACGAGGACTTGGCCGAGGTGATTGACTCCAGCGACGAGGGAGAAGGCGAGGAGGGCGAGGAAAGCAGAGAAGATGCGCCAAAGGTCGAAGCGGATGGCCGGCCTCAGCTTGACCGTGCCTCGAGCAACGAGCCGCGTTCGAGCACGCCGACTGCTGCTGGAGGCGACAAAGCGGAGACTGACCAGCCATCCACTCCGCCAACCAGCACCACCGACTCCGCCAACCAGCCGGCCCCCTCAGCTGCTCCCTAGGCTGCCATCTTATCTTTACTTTCCCCGCTTTACCAGTCTCGACAAACTTTGTTAAATTTGCACAATTCCACCCGAGGGGTGTATTTCAAACTCTGTTGAATGCTAACCAAGGGCCTTTTGATATGTAAATATTTTTGCCGAGTTCCGTCTTTTCTTGCTTTCTGCTCTTTGGCTTTTTCCTTTGCCGCCCTCCCTTGGTTGCCACCTTGCCAGCCGAACAGCCGCTATGCGGACTGTGGATGGGTCAAGTACTTGGACACTTTCGGGAGGGCAAGTACTTAGCCGACTAGAGTGTTAGCAAGTTAAGAAGAAGCCGGTCGGTCGGCTGCTCATCAGCCCGCCGGTGAGGTGGGAAACCGGCTTGAACTATGTACATGATTTTTGGTCCTTCGCCATTTTTCATGTGGGCACCCTTTTTTTCCTTTAACCCCTGCCTACCGGACAGTCGCTCTGTGAGCTGCGGCCTTGGCAGGAGAAGGTTTAAGTGCCAACACACTACTTGTCCGGCTGCAGGAAGCATTACATAGTACAAGGCGGCGAGCCCCCGGGCCGACTGATCGAACCCGGTGCCAGGCGGAACAATGAAATAACACATTCATAGGCATAATACTTATCATATAGATAAAAGAGGGTAGTTCCCGAGCTCTTCTTGGGGGACCCGGATTCTTCGTACTTAATACAAAAGGTAGCGTGGTACATACTGCATCAACTATAAAATCTTCGGAGGAGATTTGCATTCCATGGCCGCTCTGTCTCCTGGCCGGAGTCATCTCTTTTGCGTGCTCTGGGCTTCTGAGCATCGATCAGGTAGTAGGAGTCATTGCCTAGAACTTTGCTGATGATGAAGGGGCCTTCCCAAGGTGCTGAGAGCTTGTGCTCGCCGGCTGTTCGCTGGATCAGCCGGAGCACAAGGTCTCCCTCTTGGAAGGATCTTGGCTTGACCTTCCGGTTGTAGTACCGGCATAGACTCTGCTGGTAGATGGTGGACCGGCTGAGTGCCAACAGCCGGCCCTCTTCCAGCAGATCAATGCCATCTTCTCATGCTTCTTTGGCCTCCTCTTCGGTGTACATGGTGACTCAAGGGGAGTCGAATTCTATGTCCGTCGGGATGACGGCTTCGGCACCATAGACGAGGAAGAAAGGTGTGAAGCCGGTTGACTTATTCAGAGTTGTGCGCAGGCTCCAGAGGACAGCCGGCAACTCGTCGAGCCAGCAGACGGCCGAACGCTCCAGAGGTTCGACCAGCCGGGGCTTGATGCCGGACAAAATGAGGCTGTTTGCTCACTCCACTTGGCCATTTAACTGCGGATGGGCAACGGACGCTAAGTCCAGTCGGATGCCCTGCGTCGCGCAGAAACGAGCCAAGGCGCCTTTGGCAAAGTTTGTGCCATTGTCGGTGATGATGTTGTGTGGTATGCCAATACCGAATGGTGATGTCAGCAATGAAAGTTACAGTAGTCAGACCATTCAACTTCTTGATTGGCTTTGCTTCTATCCACTTGGGGAATTTGTCCACGGCGACAAGCAAATGAGTCATGCCGCCGCGTGCTGTCTTGAATGGTCCCACCATGTCCAGCCCCCAGACGGCAAAGGGCCAGGTAATGGGGATAGTCTTGAGTGCAGAAGCTGGCAGATGTGGCTTGGAGCGGAACTTCTGGCACCCTTTATATTTCTGGACCAAGTCTTTGGCATCCTCTAGAGTAGTCGGCCAGAAAAAACCATGGCGGAAAGCTTTGGCAACAAGTGATCTTGAAGCCGCATGGTGACCACACTCGCCTTGGTGGATATCTTTGAGGATTGCTTGGCCTTTCTCCGGCTCCACGCAGCACTGGTACACACCGGTGACACCGCGCCTCACAAGTTCTCTGTTGACAATGGTGTATGCTGCTGCCCGAAGTTGCACTTGTCGGGCCGAGATCTCATCAGTCGGTAGCTCTTTGTTCACCAGAAAGTTGAGGACGGGCTGAGCCCATAAAGGTGCTACTATTTCTTCGACTGCTAGGACTGCTACTTGCATGAGGGCGGTTAAGCCGGGAGGCGGTAGGTTGTAGTCGGCTACCGCTTGCTGAGTCGATGAAGCCCTCGGTGTTGGGGAACGTTGAAGAAAACAAAAAAATTCCTACGTTTCACCAAGATCAATCTATGGAGTCAACTAGCAACGAGAGGAGAGTGCATCTACATACCCTTATAGATCGCGAGCGGAACCGTTCAAGAGAACGGGGATGATGGAGTCGTACTCGCCGTGATCCAAATCACCGATGACCAAGTGCCGAACGGACGGCACCTCCGCATTCAACACACGTACGGAGCGGATGACGTCTCCTCCTTCTTGATCCAGCAAGGGGGAAGGAGAGGTTGATGAACATCCAGCAGCACGATGGCATGGTGGTGGATGCAGCAGTGATCGCAGCAGGGCTTCGCCGAGCTTCTGCGAGAGGGAGAGGTGTAGCAGGGGAGAGGGAGGCGCCAAGACTTCAGGTGCGGCTGCCCTCCCTCCCCCCCCCTTATATAGGCCCCCTGGGGGGCGCCGGCCCTAGGAGATGGGATCTCCTTAGGGGGGCGACAGCCAAGGGGGAGGCTTGCCCCCCAAGGCAAGTGGAGGCGGCCCCCCACCCTAGGGTTTCCAACACTAGGCGCAGGGGGGCCAAGGGGGGTGCACCAGCCCACTAGGGGCTGGTTCCCTCCCCACTTCAGCCCACGGGGCCCTCCGGGATGGGTGGCCCCACCCGGTGGACCCCCGGGACCCATCCGGTGGTCCCGGTACAATACCGGTGACTCCGAATCCTTCCCGATGGCCGAAACTGCACTTCCTATATATAATTCTTCACCTCCGGACCATTCCGGAACTCCTCATGACGTCCGGGATCTCATCTGGGACTCCGAACAACTTTCGGGTTGCTGCATACTAATATCTCTACAACCCTAGCGTCACCGAACCTTAAGTGTGTAGACCCTACGGGTTCGGGAGACACGTAGACATGACCGAGACGGCTCTCCGGCCAATAACCAACAGCGGGATCTGGATACCCATGTTGGCTCCCACATGCTCCTCGATGATCTCATCGGATGAACCACGATGTCGAGGACTTAATCAAATCCCGTATTCAATTCCCTTTGTCAATCGGTACGTTACTTGCCCGAGGCTTGATTGTCTGTATCCCAATACCTTGTTCAGTCTCATTACCGGCAAGTCACTTTACTCGTACCGTAATGCATGATCCTGTGATCAACCACTTGATCACATTGAGCTCATTATGATGATGCATTATCGAGTGGGCCCAGAGATACCTCTCTGTCATACGAGTGACAAATCCCAGTCTTGATTCGTGCCAACCCAACAGACACTTTCGGAGACACCTGTAATGTACCTTTATAGTCACCCAGTTACGTTGTGACATTTGGCACACCCAAAGCACTCCTACGGTATCCGGGAGTTGCACAATCTCATGGTCTAAGGAAATGATACTTGACATTCAGAAAAGCTACAGCAAACAAACTACACGATCTTTGAGCTAAGCTTAGGATTGGGTCTTGTCCATCACATCATTCTCCTAATGATGTGATCCCGTTATCAATGACATCCCCATGTCCATAGCCAGGAAACCATGACTATCTATTGATCAACGAGCTAGTCAACTAGAGGCTCACTAGGGACACATTGTGGTCTATGTATTCACACATGTATTACAATTTCCGGATAATACAATTACAGCATGAATAATAGACAATTATCATGAACAAAGAAATATAATAATAACCATTTTATTTTTGCCTCTAGGGCATATTTCCAATAGTCTCCCACTTGCACTAGAGGCAATATTCTAGTTACATTGTGATGAATCGAACACCCATGCAGTTCTGGTGTTGATCATGTTTTGCTCTAGGGAGAGGTTTAGTCAACGGATCTGCTACATTCAGGTCCGTATGTACTTTACAAATCTCTATGTCTCCATTTTGAACACTTTCACGAATGGAGTTGAAGCAACGCTTGATATGCCTGGTCTTCCTGTGAAACCTGGGCCCCTTGGCAAGGGCAATAGCTCCAGTGTTGTCACAGAAGAGAGTCATCGGGCCCGACGCATTGGGTATGACTCATAGGTCGGTAATGAACTCCTTCACCCAGACTGCTTCGTGTGCTTCCTCCGAGGCTGCCATGTACTCCGCTTCACATGTAGATCCCACCACAATGCTTTGCTTGCAACTGCACCAGCTTACTGCCCCACCATTCAAAATATACACGTATCTGGTTTGTGACTTAGAGTCATCCAGATCTGTGTCGAAGCTAGCATCAACGTAACCCTTTACGACGAGCTCTTCATCACCTCCACAAACGAGAAACATTTCCTTGGTCCTTTTCAGGTACTTCAGGATATTCTTGACCGCTGTCCAGTGTTCCATGCCGGGATTACTTTGGTACCTTCCTACCAAACTCACGGCAAGGTTTACATCAGGTCTGGTACACAGCATAGCATACATGATAGACCCTATGGCCGAGGCATAGGGGACGACACTCATCTTTTCTCTATCTTCTGTCGTGGTCGGGCATTGAGCCATGCTCAATCTCGTACCTTGCAATACAGGCAAGAACCCCTTCTTTGACTGATCCATTTTGAACTTCTTCAATATCTTGTCAAGGTACGTACTCTGTGAAAGACCAGTGAGGCGTCTCGATCTATCTCTGTATATCTTGATGCCTAATATATAAGCAGCTTCTCCAAGGTCCTTCACTGAAAAACACTTGTTCAAATAGGCCTTTATGCTTTCCAAGAATTCTATATCATTTCCCATCAACAGTATGTCATCCACATACAATATGAGAAACGCTACAGAGCTCCCACTCACTTTCTTGTAAATGCAGGCTTCTCCATAAGTCTGCATAAACCCAAACGCTTTGATCATCTCATCAAAGCGAATGTTCCAACTCTGAGATGCTTGCACCAGCCCATAAATCGAGCGTTGGAGCTTGCACACCTTGTCAGCATTCTTAGGATCGACAAAACCTTCCGGCTGCATCATATACAATTCTTCCTTAAGGAAACCATTAAGGAATACCGTTTTGATGTCCATTTGCCATATCTCATAATCATAGAATGCGGCAATTGCTAACATGATTCGGACGGACTTCAGCTTCGCTACGGGTGAGAAAGTCTCATCGTAGTCATCCCCTTGAACTTGTCGATAACCCTTAGCGAGAAGCCAAGCTTTATAGATGGTCACATTACCATCCGCGTCTGTCTTCTTCTTAAAGATCCATTTATTTTCTATGGCTCGCCGATCAACGGGCAAGTCAGTCAAAGTCCATACTTCGTTTTCATACATGGATCCTATCTCAGATTTCATGGCTTCCAGCCATTTGTCGGAATCCGAGCCCGCCATCGCTTCTTCATAGTTCGAAGGTTCACCGTTGTCTAACAACATGATTTCCAAGACAGGGTTGCCGTACCACTCTGGTGCAGAACGTGTCCTTGCGGACCTACGAAGTTCAGTAGCAACTTGATCTGAAGTTTCATAATCATCATCATCAACTTCCTCTCTAGTCGGTGCAGGCACCTCAGGAACATTTTCTTGAGCTGCGCCACTTACCGGTTCAAGAGGTAATACTTCATCAAGTTCTACCTTCCTCCCACTTATTTCTTTCGAGAGAAACTCTTTCTCTAGAAAGGATCCATTCTTGGCAACAAAGACCTTGCCTTCGGATCTGAGGTAGAAGGTATACCCAACAGTTTCTTTAGGGTATCCTATGAAGACGCATTTTTCTGACTTGGGTTCGAGCTTTTCAGGTTGAAGTTTCTTGACATAAGCATCGCATCCCCAAACTTTTAGAAATGACAGCTTAGGTTTCTTCCCAAACCATAATTCATATGGTGTCGTCTCAACGGATTTCGACGGAGCCCTATTTAAAGTGAATGCGGCAGTCCCTAAAGCATAGCCCCAAAATGATAGCGGTAAATCGGTAAGAGACATCATAGATCGCACCATATCTAATAGAGAGTGATTACGACGTTCGGACACACCATTACGCTGAGGTGCTCCAGGCGGCGTGAGTTGTGAAACTATTCCACATTTTCTTAAGTGTGTGCCAAATTCGTGACTCAAGTATTCTCCCCCACGATCTGATCGCAAGAACTTGATTTTCCTGTCACGTTGATTCTCAACCTCACTCTGAAATTCCTTGAACTTTTCAAAGGTCTCAGACTTGTGTTTCATTAAGTATACATACCCATATCTACTCAAGTCATCAGTGAGGGTGAGAACATAACGATAGCCACCGCGAGCCTCAACACTCATTGGACCGCACACATCAGTATGTATGATTTCCAATAAGTTGGTTGCTCGCTCCATTGTTCCTGAGAATGGAGTCTTGGTCATTTTACCCATGAGGCATGGTTCGCACGTGTCAAATGATTCGTAATCAAGAGACTCTAAAAGTCCATCTGCATGGAGCTTCTTCATGCGTTTGACACCTATGTGACCAAGGCGGCAGTGCCACAAGTATGTGGGACTATCATTATCAACCTTACATCTTTTGGTATTCACACTATGAATATGTGTAGCATTACGCTCGAGATTCATTAAGAATAAACCATTCACCATCGGAGCATGACTATAAAACATATCTCTCATATAAATAGAACAACCATTATTCTCGGATTTAAATGAGTAGCCATCTCGAATTAAACGAGATCCTGATACAATGTTCATGCTCAAAGCTGGCACTAAATAACAATTATTGAGGTTTAAAACTAATCCCGTAGGTAAATGTAGAGGTAGCGTGCCGACGGTGATCACATCGACCTTGGAACCATTCCCGATGCGCATTGTCACCTCGTCCTTCGCCAGTCTCCGCTTATTCCGCAACTCCTGCTTTGAGTTACAAATGTGAGCAACCACACCGGTATCAAATACCCAGGAGCTACTACGAGTACTGGTAAGGTACACATCAATTACATGTATATCACATATACCTTTTGTGATGCCGGCCTTCATGTCCACTAAGTATTTGGGGCAGTTCCGCTTCCAGTGACCACTTCCCTTGCAATAAAAACACCCAGTCTCGGGCTTGGGTCCATTCTTTGGCTTCTTCCCGGCAGCTTGCTTACCGGGCGTGGCAACTCCCTTGCCGTCCTTCTTGAACTTCTTCTTGCCCTTGCCTTTCTTGAACTTAGTTGTTTTATTCACCATCAACACTTGATGTTCCTTTTTGACTTCTACCTCTGCTGATTTCAGCATTGCAAATACTTCAGGAATGGTCTTTTCCATCCCCTGCATATTGAAGTTCATCACAAAGCTCTTGTAGCTCGGTGGAAGCGACTGAAGGATTTTGTCAATGACCGCGTCATCCGGGAGATTAACTCCCAACTGAGTCAAGCGGTTATGCAACCCAGACATTTTGAGTACGTGCTCACTGACAGAACTATTTTCCTCCATCTTACAGTTGAAGAACTTGTCGGAGACTTCATATCTCTCGACCCGGGCATGAGCTTGGAAAACCATTTTCAGCTCTTCGAACATCTCATATGCTCCGTGTCGCTCAAAACGCTTTTGGAGCCCCGGTTCTAAGCTGTAAAGCATGCCACACTGAACGAGGGAGTAATCATCAGCACGTGTCTGCCAAGCGTTCATAACGTCTTGGTTCTGTGGGACGGGTGCGTCACCTAGCGGTGCTTCTAGGACATAATCTTTCTTGGCAGCTATGAGGATGATCCTCACGTTCCGGACCCAGTCTGTATAGTTGCTGCCATCGTCTTTCAGCTTGGTTTTCTCTAGGAACGCGTTGAAGTTGAGGACAACGTGGGCCATTTGATCTACAAGACATATTGTAAAGATTTTAGACTAAGTTCATGATAATTAAGTTCATCTAATCAAATTATTCAATGAACTCCCACTTAGATAGACATCCCTCCAGTCATCTAAGTATAACATGATCCGAGTTGACTAGGCCGTGTCCGATCATCACGTGAGACGGACTAGTCAACATTGGTGAACATCTTCATGTTGATCGTATCTTCTATACGACTCATGCTCGACCTTTCGGTCTTCTGTGTTCCAAGGCCATGTCTGTACATGCTAGGCTCGTCAAGTCAACCTAAGTGTATTGCGTGTGTATATCTGTCTTACACCCATTGTATGTGAACGTTGGAATCTATCACACCCGATCATCACGTGGTGCTTCGAAACAACGAACTGTCGCAACGGCGCACAGTTAGGGGGAACACTTTCTTGAAATTATTATGAGGGATCATCTTATTTACTACCGTCATTCTAAGTAAACAAGATGCAAAAACATGATAAACATCACATGCAATCAAATAATAGTGACATGATATGGCCAATATCATATAGCTCCTTTGATCTCCATCTTGGGGCTCCATGATCATCTTGTCACCGGCCTGACACCATGATCTCCATCATCGTGTCTCCATGAAGTTGCTCGCCAACTACTACTTCTACTACTATGGCTAACACGTTTAGCAATAAAGTAAAGTAATTTACATGGCGTTTCTCAATGACACGGAGGTCATACAAAAAAATAAAGACAACTCCTATGGCTCCTGCCGGTTGTCATACTCATTGACATGCAAGTCGTGATTCCTATTACAAGAACATGATCAATCTCATACATCACATATATCATTCATCATTCATCACAACCTTTGGCCATATCACATCACAAAACACTTGCTGCAAAAACAAGTTAGACGTCCTCTAATTGTTGTTGCAAGTTTTTACGTGGCTGCTATAGGTTTCTAGCAAGAACGTTTCTTACCTACGCCAAAACCACAATGTGAATTGTCAATTTCTATTTACCCTTCATAAGGACCCTGTTCATCTAATCCGATCCGACTAAAGTGGGAGAGACAGACACCCGCCAGCCACCTTATGCAACTAGTGCATGTCAATCGGTGGAACCGGTCTCACGTAAGCGTACGTGAAGGTTGGTCCGGGCCGCTTCATCCCACGATGCCTCCGAATCAATATAAGACTAGTAACAACAATCAAATTGAAAATATCGACGCCCACAACTACTTTGTGTTCTACTCGTGCATAGTAACTACGCATAGACCTAGCTCATGATGCCACTGTTGGGGAACGTTGCAGAAAACAAAAAAATTCCTACGTTTCACCAAGATCAATCTATGGAGTCAACTAGCAACGAGAGGAGAGTGCATCTACATACCCTTATAGATCGTGAGCGGAACCATTCAAGAGAACAGGGATGATGGAGTCGTACTCGCCGTGATCCAAATCACCGATGACCAAGTGCCGAATGGACGGCACCTCCGCGTTCAACACATGTACGGAGCAGATGACTTCTCCTCCTTCTTGATCCAGCAAGGGGGAAGGAGAGGTTGATGAAGATCCAGCAGCACGACGGCGTGGTGGTGGATGCAGCAGTGATCGCAGTAGGGCTTCGCCGAGCTTCTGCGAGAGGGAGAGGTGTAGCAGGGGAGAGGGAGGCGCCAAGACTGCAGGTGCGGCTGCCCTCCCTCCCCCTTTATATAGGCCCCCTGGGGGGCGCCGGCCCTAGGAGATAGGATCTCCTTGGGGGGGGGGGCGGCAGCCAAGGGGGAGGCTTGCCCCCCAAGGCAAGTGGAGGCGCCCCCCACCCTAGGGTTTCCAACCCTAGGCACAGGGGGCCCAAGGGGGGGTGCACCAGCCCACTAGGGGCTGGTTCCCTCCCCACTTCAGCCCACGGGGCCCTTCGGGATGGGTGGCCCCACCCGGTGGACCCTCGGGACCCATCCGGTGGTCCCGGTACAATACCGGTGACTCCGAATCCTTCCCGATGGCCGAAACTGCACTTCCTATATATAATTCTTCACCTCCAGACCATTCCGGAACTCCTCGTGACGTCCGGGATCTCATCCGGGACTCCGAACAACTTTCGGTTTGCTGCATAATAATATCTCTACAACCCTAGCGTCACCGAACCTTAAGTGTGTAGACCCTACGGGTTTGGGAGACATGTAGACATGACCGAGACGGCTCTCTGGCCAATAACCAACAGCGGGATCTGGATACCCATGTTGGCTCCCACATGCTCCTCGATGATCTCATCGGATGAACCACGATGTCGAGGACTTAATCAAATCCCGTATTCAATTCCCTTTGTCAATCGGTACGTTACTTGCCCGAGACTCGATCGTCGGTATCCCAATACCTTGTTCAGTCTCGTTACCGGCAAGTCACTTTACTCATACCGTAATGCATGATCCCGTGATCAACCACTTGATCACATTGAGCTCATTATGATGATGCATTACCGAGTGGGCCCAGAGATACCTCTCCGTCATACAGAGTGACAAATCCCAGTCTCGATTCGTGCCAACCCAACAGACACTTTCCGATACACCTGTAATGTACCTTTATAGTCACCCAGTTACGTTGTGATGTTTGTCACACCCAAAGCACTCCTACGGTATCCGGGAGTTGCACAATCTCATGGTCTAAGGAAATGATACTTGACATTCAGAAAAGCTACAGCAAACAAACTACACAATCTTTGAGCTAAGCTTAGGATTGGGTCTTGTCCATCATATCATTCTCCTAATGATGTTGTGATCCCGTTATCAATGACATCCCCATGTCCATAGCCAGGAAACCATGACTATCTGTTGATCAACGAGCTAGTCAACTAGAGGCTCACTAGGGACACATTGTGGTCTATGTATTCACACATGTATTACGATTTCCGGATAATACAATTACAACATGAATAATAGACAATTATCATGAACAAAGAAATATAATAATAACCATTTTATTATTGCCTCTAGGGCATATTTCCAACACCCGGGACGACTGCTGCAGTCCTCGGGCCAGGCTCTGAAGTCCCCGGGCCGGGTCCGACTGCTGCAGTTCACGGGCTGCCTGCCGAAGTCCCTGCGCCGGCTGCTGGGGTCCTCAAGCCAGATCCGACTGCTTCAGGAGGAGCCGGCATGAAGATGGAGTCTGATTCTGGTGATGGCTTGACAGACGGTTTGAGGAGGCGTTACAGGGCGGCACTGGCTGGTATTGCTTGCTAGGTGGCGCCGATCCATGCCCAGGCATCTATTTGCTCATTGTCATTTCTTGGCACATGGAGGAACTCGCACCCTTCAAAGTATCCACTAAGTTGCTTTACGAGGAAGCAGTAGTTTGCCATATTTGCATCCTTGGCGTCCCAGTCACCCGACGACTGCTGGACCACCAAGTCGGAATCACCATAGCACAGGATCTGGAGAATGCCGAGTTCCTTAGCAAGCCAGAGCCCGTGTATGAGTGCTTTGTATTCAACTATGTTGTTGGAGGCGACAAAGTGAATTTGCAACATGTCTCTGAGCTTGTCACCTTTGGGAGAGGTGAGGACGATGCCGGCTCCCAGATCGATGTGCATCTTGGAACCATCGAAGTGCATCCGCCAATGGGTGCAGTCCGGCGCTGGCGGCAGGTACTGGGTCTCGACCCAATCGACGAGGAAGTCTGCCAGTGCTTGTGACTTGATGGCGGTGCGAGGCTGGTAGTAGATGGTGTAGGGGCCAAATCTATGGCTCATTTGGCCAGTCGGCCCGAAGCATCTCGGCTTCCAATGATCTCGGCAAGCGGAGCAGTGCAGACAACAATGATTGGGTGCTCTTGAAAGTATGGCTTTAGCTTCTTGGCGGTAAAATGCACGATGTATCACATCTTCTGATAGTGGGGGTAGTTTTGCTTGGAGGTGGACAATACTTCACTCAGGTAATACACCGGCCTCTGGATTGGTAGTGCTTTGCCTTCTTCCTTGCGCTCCACAACTATGACTGTGCTGACCACCCGACTGGTGGCGGCAATGTAGAGAAGCATGGGCTCCTTACCAGTCGGAGCCGCCAGGACAGGCGGAGTGGTCAACATCTTCTTGAGCTGGAGAAAAGCTTCGTTCGCCTTGTCGTTCCACTCGAAAAAAGTGGTCTTCTTCATGAGCTGGTACAGGGGAAGAGCCTTCTCGCCCAGCCGACTGATGAAACGGCTGATGGATGCCAAGCAGCCGGTGAATTTTTGCACGTCCAGCAGTCGGGTGGGCACCTCCATCCTCTCGATGGCCTTGATCTTCACAGGGTTGCACTCTATGCCACGCTCTGAGACCAGGAAGCCAAGAAGCTGGCCGGCTGGTACTCCAAAGACGCATTTCTCCGGGTTGAGCTTGATTTGAAATCGGCGCAAGTTTTGAAAGGTTCCCTTGAGGTCTTCTAGCAGCGTGCCACACTTCTCTGTCTTCACCACAACATCGTCCACATAAACATGGGTGTTTCTGACGAGTTGCTTGAGGAGACACTTCTGCATGCAACGCTGAAACGTGGCGCCGGCATTCCTCAAGCCGAACGTCATGGTCGGGTAGCAGAAGGCTCCGAATGGTGTGATGAAGGCGGTCTTCAACCTGTCAGCCGGGTTCAGCATGATCTGATGATACCCTGAGTATACATCCAAAAAACTCAGCAGCTCACATCCGACTGTGGAGTCTATCACTTGATCTATTCTGGGCAATGCAAAGGGATCTTTGGGGCAAGCTTTGTTGAGGCTAGTATAATCAATACACATGCGCCACTGCTTATTCTTCTTTAGCACAAGTACTGGGTTTGCCAACCATTCTGGGAAGAACACTTCCATGATGAAGCCGGCTGCTAGAAGCCGGGCTATCTCTTCTCCAACAACTCTTCTCTTCTCTTCTGACAGGCGGCACAAGGGCTGCCTGACTGGCTTGGCATCAGGTCGAACATGTAGCTTGTGCTCGGCGAAATCCGTCGAAATTCCTGGCATGTCCTTGGGAGACCATGCCAAGATGTCCCGATTCTCACGGAGGAAATCGACGAGCTCGCTTTCCTATTTACTGTCGAGGTTTGCACCTATGACAGTGTGCCTCTCTGGGTGCTCCGGGTCCAAGGGTATCTTCTTTGTTTCCTTTGTCGGCTTGAGCGAACCCTCAGCTTCCGACTCCTTGGGGTTTGGCGACATTTCTGGCTGCTTGCCTGCCATTGCCACAACCCGGTCAAGGAGCCGTTTCTCTGCTGCAATCATGAGGGACTTGGCTCGCCGGCTGCTGTCTGCCGCACAGGAGGACGACTTCTTGTAGTCTCCGACTATGGTTAGGATTCCCTTGGTACTCGACATCTTCATCTTGAGGTAAGCATAGTGGGGGACCGCCATGAACTTGGCCAGAGCAGGCCGGCCAAGTAGCGCATGATAGGGGCTTTCTAGGTCCACCACCTCAAACCAGACTGGCTCTCGGCGGAAATGATCTTTGTCTCCGAAGAGGACGTCTATCTGGGTCTTGCCGATTGGTGAGCAGGAAAGGCCTGGAACTATGCCGTGGAATATAGTCCGACTGGGCTGAAGCAGTCTCTGCTTGATTCCCAACTTCTCCATAGTGTCTTGGTACAGGATGATGATGTTGTTGCCGCCATCTATCAGGACTCGGGAGAAGTGAGGAGCCCGCCTCTCTGTTGCGAAGGTGGCATCTAAGACCAAGGCATAAGAACCAAGAGACGGCATCACCTCCGGGTGGTCAGCTCTGCTCCAGCTGATGGGCTTTTCGGACCAATGCATGAACTCGAGGGTCTCTGATGGTACTGCATTTACCTTTTGTTGCCGCTGCCGTCTGTTGTGCTTATCGTCGGCCACGCTGATTGTAACGCCACAAGACCGGAGCTTCAGATGCCTTCCAGGGTTTCTGGGTTTCGTCGTGTGAATTGTTTGGTTCTTTGCATTCATCTTTGCATCATGTGCATTGCATCATGTCATCATGCAACCCGTTCTAAAACTCAACCAAATAAAGCGTATGGATCTTCGATCCATTTAAACCGAGGGGACTCACATGGTGATTGCTCTTTATAACATACTCTCCCAATACTTTAGGGAGCTATAAAAAATATATTCCACTATTTTGGAATTCACCTTAATACACATGCAAAATCCCAATGCCTTGTTATCACAAGTCTTGGCCTCTAACTTTTCTATATATTCTTTCATCATTTTCCGGAGCTCCATCAAAAATCTTAACATTTTTGGACACTTCTAATTCCTAGTCCTTTTTCAAACCATTTGAATTAAATTCAAATGACTTTGAATTAAATTCTTGAAATCATGCCTACTCCTATTTTTCTTGGATCAAGCTCCTTTTTACGAGTCCAATAAAATTGACGTCCTGCTCAAATTCTTATCCTATCTCTCTCTACTTTTCCTTACTCACTATTTATTTGTTAAACAAAGTGATTAGTCTAGGGGGGGGAGAGAGAGAGAGAGAGAGTGTGTGTGTGTGTGCAGGGCCTCAGCCCAGTCGCAGCCCACCTCCTGAGGCCATCCATCTTGAGGCAGCAAGACCGGCCCATTTGCACCTAGGCCATCCGCAGCCAGCCAGCCACTAGGCCCAGCGAGGTCAGCCCGCCTCCTCTCGATCCCCTGCCGAAACCCTAGCCCGAAAATGCTTGCAGCCTCTCCTTCCCTCGACCCCCACTCTCTCCTCTTGTCTCGCTGCTCGCGCCGCTAGGAAGGAACGCGCGCGCCCGATCCTTTTCTCTCCCTCTCCATCACTTGTGCCGTCGATTCCACCAGGAAGACCAACCCCACGCTGACAACCCTGCAAGCTGCTGCCGCACGCCAAGTCCCATGGCACTGTCATCTTCACGACCTGCATCGGTCCCTGCCGTGCCCCTGCATCGAGCAGCCAGAGCTGCTCGTCGCTGGAGACCGTCCGCTGCTGCCTAGATCCGCACGTTCGCCACCGTCGGCTACCTCGAGGAGCACCGCCGCCCCGCAGCATATCCGATCTCTCTCTCTTCGACCTTGGACAGGGACCCCGACGACCCCATGGATGGCCGGCTCCGCCAAGCGCCCCGCTGCTTCATCACGGCCTTGCCTCTCCTATCATGCTCGACGCCGCGGGCGCACACGAGGGCGCTTCCCATGCCCACCGTTGTCCGTTGCTGCTTCGTCCGCCGTCCCCGGCCTCCAGCCATCACACATCGTCTCTGCCTCCGGTGGCCGTAGTGCCTTCTTCCTCTCCGCTGCTTGTGCTCCTTCCTCGCACACGAACGGGCAGATGCCCCCTCCTCCTGTCTGCACCACGCCATGGCCCTCCTGAGGCCGTCACCACACAACACCTCGTTGGCCTCCACCTGCCTTGTTTGTGTCCATCATAATGCTCATGTTCATGTGGCTATGATAGCCGCATCCTTGCACCACTTTCGTGATCAAGGCCCGTGCCCATTTCCTTCGCTGCTCGCGCGCCACCCTGCCTTGCTGCTGCCCACCAGAGGCCTTTTGTCTCGCGTTTGTTTTGGATCAGCAAGGATGAGACACGAAGAACCGTACCCGGACCATCAAGCTTTTCTCCGAGAATTTTTGCCAAGTACCATGATGATACGCCAAGTTCAACGATGACCCAAGTACCACGACTTCGCTTCTTGCTCGACAAGTACCACACGAAAACGCCAAGTACACCTACGCACGAAGCCGCCAAGACCGTTTCGGGATTCACCAAGTACCACTACGGCGACATGAACATCTATGAACCGTGTTCAACTACCGTTTCCTACCGAGTACAACTACCGTCGACGTGCATTTCGCCAAGTACCTCTTGGATCTGACAAGGACCCCGATGACGTGTGTACCACTACTGTTGACCCTCGAAGACTCTGTGGATGCCAAGTTTCTTTCTGTGACCCCGAACATCTACGAAAACATTGAACGACTACTACCGTCTCCGAAGAACCGTATACCACTACCGTCTTCGAAGAAGCATGTAACGGAACCGTCAAGTTCGACTACCGCCAACATGTACAACTACTGTCGCTGAGATCGCGGGAACCTCTTCCGTCGATCCTAGAGCATGCGAGAACGACTACTTCCACTACGAACGTCCCGAGAACGTCTACTTCCCCTACACCGCATCGAACTCGAACCGCTCCGATAATGCACACTATAAAGGTATAACCACCGAGATGGGCGCCCGAGAACGAATGCTTGTGTTGTATGAGATGCACCCTTTGTCTGCACCGTGTCCGTAATGTCACTCGTTTCCATGCCACTAACCCATGGGAACTCGGTAACCGGGAGCACCCCACCATTCATCGCATGACACGCTGCTGTCACACTTCCTTTTTGCACCATGCCGAGCCTCTATCCCACCTTTCCTAGCAAACCATTGTTTGGCTATGTTACCGCTTTGCTCAGCCGCTCTAATAGCGTTGCTAGTTGCAGGTGAAGCTGAAGTTTGTTCCATGTTGGAACATGGATATGTTGGGATATCACAATATATCTTATTTAGTTAATGCATCTATATACTTGGTAAAGGGTGGAAGGCTCGGCCTTATGCCTGGTGTTTTGTTCCACTCTTGCCACCCTAGTTTCCGTCATACCGGTGTTATGTTCCTTGATTTTGCGTTCCTTACACGGTTGGTTGTTATGGGGACCCCTTGACAGTTCACTTTGAATAAAACTCCTCCAGCAAGGCCCAACCTTGGTTTTACCATTTGCCTCACTGCCACCTACGTTTTCCCTTGGCAGTCGCGCTCCCGAGGGTCATCTTTACTTTACCCCCCCCCCCCCGGGCCAGTGCTTCTCTAAGTGTTGGTCCAACCTGAGTGATGTCCGGCGCCCCCTGGGCAACCAGGGTCTATGCCAACCCGACGTCTTGCTCATCCGGTGTGCCCTGAGAACGAGATATGTGCAGCTCCTATCGGGATTTGTCAGCACACTCGGGTGGCTTTGCTGGTCTTGTTTTACCATTGTTGAAATGTCTTGTAACCGGGATTCCGAGTCTGGTCGGGTCTTCCTAGGAGAAGGGATATCCTTTGTTAACCGTGAGAGCTTGTGATGGGCTAAGTTGGGACACCCCTGCAGGGTTTTGAACTTTCCAAAGCCGTGCCCGCGGTTATGGGCAGATGGGAATTTGTTAATATCCGGTTGTAGAAAACTTGACACTTAATTTTAACTAAAATGCATCAACCGTGTGTGTAGCCGTGATGGTCTCTTCTCGGTGGAGTCCGGGAAGTGAACACGATTCTTGTGTTATGTTTGAACGTAAGTAGTTTCAGGATCACTTCTTGATCACTTCTAGTTCACGACTGTGCTTTGCTTCTCTTCTCGCTCTCATTTGCGTAAGTTAGCCACCATATATGCTAGTGCTTGCTGCAGCTCCACCTCACTACCTTTTCCTACCCATGAGCTTAAATAGTCTTGATCTCGTGGGTGTGAGATTGCTGAGTCCTCGTGGCTCACAGATACTTCCAAACAGTTGCAGGTGCCGATGATACCAGTGCAGATGACGCAACCGAGCTCAAGGAGGAGCTCGATGAAGATCGTGTTCGTTGTGTTGTTTCGTTTCCAGTTGATCAGTAGTGGAGCCCAGCCGGGGCGATCGGGGATCTAGCATTAGGGGTGGTCTTCTTTTATTTTGGTTCTGTAGTCGGACCTTGATTGTATTCTGGATGATGTAATGCTATATTTATGTATTGTGCGATGTGGCGAATGTAAGCCAACTCTGTATCCCTTTCTTATTTTGTACATGGGATGTGTAAAGAATAACCCTCTTGCGACATGCCTACAATGCGGTTATGCCTCTAAGTCGTGCTCTGACACATGGGAGATATAGCCGCATCGTGGTTGTTACAAGTTGGTAATCAAAGCCTTCCCCGACTTAGGAGCCCCCTGCTTGATCGAATCGATGGCGTTGTTGAGTCTAGAAGAAAATGTTTTGAGTCTTAGGATTATATATATATATCGGAGAGTAGGATTCTTTTTACTCCTCAGTCCCTTCGTCGCTCTGGTGAGGCCTCTTGATGTAGAGTTTTGACTCTTCTCTTCTCAAATTTTCACGAAATTTTTCTTTAGGATCACGCGGGTATCTTGGAATCGTTCCGATGGTTTTGTGACGAGAACATTGTTCTTGGTGCCTCCTGACATTTAGGGGTTGTGGCAGTGTCCCGGGGAGTTGAGCTCCGAGGTGTTGTAGTCACAATTTTATCGTTGCAGCTCTGGAATACCTGAGTTTCACCGACATCGAAAATCTCTTTTATGCAGTTGTTGGTGAGATAACCTCGATGCCACCCAGTACTGGGGCGGGAGTTCGGGAGTATTGCCATAACTAGTATAACGGATGCTTTTTGAAGGTTGAGGTAAATGATTTCCGAAGGTTTCTTGGTTATGTGTTGAAGGATGGATACAGCTGGATGTAGGATTTGCTAGTTTTGGGTGAGATATTATGCTTCCCCTATATCCCCAACACCTGATTGCATAACCAGAAAGTTTCGGGAGTTTATAAGTGGGAATTCAAGTAGCTCTTAGTATATCTTTTCGATAGATGCATGATATGAGATTGGGGTTCGACGTCTAGTGGTCCACCTATCCACAGTTGGTTTTACAGTGGTCTCGTTGTGTCTTAAAGAGTCCTTGGCTATGCTGACTCGAGGACGCTTCGTATGTCATGTGCACTGCCTTATACATGATGGTGTTGTGCGATCGAGGCCGTGTGGGCCCCACCATGAAAACTTTGGACGAAGTCTCTATCATATGTTTGTTCCGGCTTATTCTGCAAGCTAATCCTTTGTTTTGTTTTGAGTGGTGGTATTCGAGTTGCTTAGAAGACAAGTGTTGATTCCATGCCTTTCGTAAGCGATGTTCTCATACTCCTAGGTGAATACCAATCCTTTTCGATCATCGAGATTGTCATGTCAATCCTTTTTCAACCGGCGTGTTTCTCTTCAAGTGGATCCGATCATTTCAACATCTGCAAGATCAATTATCAGTTCTTCTCAATGGTGCTCATTTTATCTGTCCCAAGCTGCCTTTGTTTTCCCGCCCTCCCACCCTTTTTCTTGAAGGATTCAGATTTCTTGATCAAGTATCCATCTTATTCATGTGAAGTCTCTTCTTTCTTTCCTTTCAATGTTCTTATCCGGTGATTCTCAGGAAGATACTAACGGAGTTTCAAGTATCATTCTTTGTTCTCTTATCTTCTCCGATGAATTCAATGCAATATTTCGGTGTTGACCATATCCTTTTTCTCGTTTCAAATGTTTTCTCATGTCAGTGCACCTCTTAATTGTTCACCTCTCTCTATTCATTTGTTCTGGAGTGCGAAGATATCTCAGAAAATGTTATCTCATTCAATCCATTCAAGCTATTTCAAGGTTGTTATCTCATTCAAGCCATTTGATTCTACCGGTGCAATCTCTCTCTTCAAATCGTTCAACGGTGTTTCTTTTGAGTGGGCCCTAACCCACAGGTCTTTTCCGAGGATCTTACCTGACTCTTCTAATTTTTACCGGTGCTATTCTCAAATTTTTCCAAGTTTGACGTAAGAATGAATTATCATCAGTCATATGTATTTCTCCAAGATTGGTCTAATTCTTTTCACCGTTGGCTCAACCTTTCTATTCGTCATCCCGGAGTATCTCAACAACTCATGCTCGTGTTTCTTGTCGTCATTCTTGGATTTGAAGACCGAAGAAGATTTTTCTCTCAATCTTGCTCTATTCTCTTCAAGATTCATGGTTCTAGCTTGTTGCCATCCTCTCATAATTGCTTTCGATTTTGAGAATTCTTTTCACCCATCCGAAGCATTTCAAGAGTCTTTTCAGTTTGATTCTTCGAAGGCCATCATTTTGGGATTATTCATTCTCAGCTTTCAGCTATTGTTCTCCAAATCTTACCGGTGCATCATTCAAATATTCTCTAATCAGATAGTGATCTCTTTGTTCTCATATATTTATATTCCCTCAAGTATCTTCAGTCGTTTTTCAATTCTCCCCAGTGAATTGTGCCTTTGCTACATTCATTTTCAATTCTTACGGTGGTTCATTCAATATTTCTCTTCCTTCGTTTATCATATCAATTTATTCGTTGCTTCAATCCTACCAGTGGTTCATGGAAAACCTTCCCAAGTTCGCGCTATCACTACTAGGGAAAACCCTAGCAGTAGCGCTGGTTTTGTGCTCACTAGTAGCATGGGTAGGCGCGCTACTAATAAGGCGCTATAGCTATTGCTTAGTAGTAACGTGTGCCGCACGCGCTACTGCTAGGACAAATAGCTGCAGCGCTTGTTCACTCCCACGCTGCTGCTAATGTAACTACTGGCAACGTGTTTTCTTTCCATCGCTACTAGTATTATTTTTTTATTTTTTTAGTGTATTTATGCGCCATCGTACAAATATTGGTACAATACCAGTTATGTGGTTTACATCATTATGTCCATAACAGTGTGTCAAATGAAGGTGGATTAGGTTCAAGTGGAGGCAATATGTGGTGCATGTCAAAAGTATACTACTAATCCAAACTTGATCTAGTTTGGACTAGTAGTACTTTCGATGTGCACCACATGTTGCCTCCACTTGAATCTAATCCGCCAACACAAGCTATTTAATCATCATCATAATCATTAGCACCAACAATATTTATTTAATCACCACTAACACTAGCTAATAATAATCATCAGTCATTACCACCAACACTAGCTATTTTATCATCATAGTAATAGTGTAGCACATCATCATCCTCAAACTCATTTCTAGCTAATCACTCCTGCTGCTCTCTCTTAGGTAAAACAACATAAAATATGCGTAGCTCTCCTCCTTGATCAAGTTGGAGCATGCAGATGAACCTGTCTCCTAATTTTGGGTAGCACATCTGTTTGCTGCCCCCTAGTACTTGTCTGCGCTCCCCCATCACATATCTGGTCCAGTCTTGCACTATTAAGCATTCATCGCTGATCTTGAATGCACTAAAGTAACATGTAGGATATCTTGGCCGTAAGCTAATAATACTCATGGTACCTTTAGTCTCGATCCCATAAGGCACAACATTCATCGGGAGTCCCTGTTGAAGAACATCGTATGGTCACATACTTAGCAATGAAGTTTAGCTTCACAAACAATGTATGGAAAAGATGCACTGAGGACAAATAGTAAAAATCTTACCATCCTTCCTAAATAGATGTGACCGTAGTTCATGACGAACACTATTGGTCGCACGTTTTCAGTACTAAGATTTCTAAGTCCAGGAAGAAAATTTGTCTTGACGGTATCAAGATCCTCAAGCCATGAAACATAATGACTTAGCTCCTCGCAGTTTAGTTCAGCCCCGGGACAGTAGTAGGTCCTGTCTACCAAGCGCTGGACATGTTTGCTTGCACCGAAATAAGCTGACAATACAAATTAGTTGTCAACTATTTTTGAATAAACAATATCAAAGACATAAATATGGTTGAGAAACTTACATTTTGGTGTAACTGGAGGCGTCTGCACATCGACCTAGATGTCGGTATTACCTTCGATATCATCTTCCGGACGAATATCAAAGGTGATAACCATATCAGGCTCAAATGCATAAGTCTTGCATAGTGCTCGCCATGTTTTGCATCCAAAATAGGTGTAGTCGTATGAATTGTATAATTTTGCGTGGAAAATATAACCATGCTCGGTCTTCAAATAAACTTTCTTTACCTCCATAGTATGACTGAAACCTATCTTATCCAATACAAAAACTCTTGCATGGCAGGGGATACACTAGTAGAATAGTAAAAAAAATATAAGTTGAAGCAAATGAAGCAGATGTCATGCTTAATTACGAAAAAAGACTTGTCGTTGTGACTTACTGTATCCACTTTGAAGTTCTCGTCCAGCTTGCTGCTGAAGCGCCTATCATCATCTAGGAAGATTCCGTCGCACAGGCCGCGCTCGTCTTTGCAGTATTTGCAAATACTGAAATCCTTTTTGTCGTCAGACATTTCCTATGTTCATAGTTAAAACATTAATTGAAAATCGATAAAACACAACTACCAGGATACTCAACACACAAATCCGGGGCACTCGATATTTCCTACATATTCTGGCAAAAGTCATGCCAAAATTCATGGAAAAATCCGACATGACCTTTGCTAAAATAGGATATATCGAGCGCCTGAAATTTGCCGGAACGAAAATGAATCAACACTCCGGCAAAACATAGGCCACTCGGAGGTGTAACCTGCAAACATGACCGGCCACTTGGATATTGAGCAACATAAGATATACATTTCAAAATATCTTATAAGACTCAAATTAGCATGCATTCAATAAGCAAAAGTAAATCATCTCATGCGTCTGTACATCGTCGAATATTATCACTAATACATCCCGAATAGTGTCATACATATAACATCACTAGTACAACTAAAACCCTAGCACACGACGGGTATCGGCGCGGGCGGTGAACACCCACAGAGAAGGAACCATCACGGGATCATAGCTCCAGTGAGATCCCTGGAGAACCTGCCAGGTATTGGAGAACCTGTGCTCCAACGCAAACAAGTAGCAATGGACGTGCGCGTCCTCCTCACTGACATGGTGACGCACCACCTCCGCGGAGTCCTCGAGCCTCTGGACCGTCACTGGCCCACGCGACCGCCACCAAAGAAGGTTCGGGTCAACGACAGGCTGGCTCCTCACCAACCTGCGCCCCCCGGTAGGTAGCGCCTCCCAGTACCACCCCGGCGGAGCCCAGTCCCGCACATGGCCCATCTGGTCAAGCAGGTGTCGTCCTCCGCCGACTCGACGACGAGGATGCAGGATAAGCATCATCCACGTCGATGCGGGAAAATTGCTTTAACTAAAAAAATAGCAACAAGTTCTTACTAACTAGTTCTATTAATTCAACTAGTTCTTACTAAAAATAAACTTACTATAAATAAAAATATTCTAGTACCTAATTAGTACCTAGTTCTTACTAACTAATTAGTACCTAAGAACTACTTCCCTAATTACCATCTAATTTGATGAACCTATAGGGGTGGAAAGTGGTAGAAACCCTAACTAATTTGATGGAGGTAGAAACCCTAGGCAGAGGTAGGGGAGAGGGAGGAGCAGGCGTGATCACCTCGGGTGCCTGCGACGAGGGAGGGGCAGGCGGCGTCGAGGTCGTGGTCGGGGCTCCGGGGCGGCGTTGAGGTCGGGGGGGTGGGGGAGGCGTTGAGGTCGGGGTCGGGGGTGGCGTCCCAGGCGGCGTTGAGGTCGCCGGCGGGGCCGGCTTTGAATCTGGTGTCGGGGGCGGCGTGGGGAGAGCGTGCGGCGGCTGAGGGGCGACGACGGCGGCGAGAGTGGAGTTGATTTGGGGGATGAAGTGGCCGTGGGGAAGTACGAACCGCGTGGTTAAGTCAGAAGTACCAGTAGCGCGTTCCAGAAAGGGCGCTACTGCTACGTTAGCTACAGCGCATTCTGGAATACACGCTGCAGCTAAGGAGATTAGCAGTAGCGCTGGGCCATTATACGCGCTACTGCTAGGTTGGGCTAGCCATGTGTGCCCAGTTCAAACGTAGCAGCAGCGCTTTTCGCTAGTACGCGCTACTGCTAAAGTCATAGCAGTAGCGCGGTTTATTTACGCGCACTGCTACTAAGTAGCAGCAGCGCTTGATTTTGTACAGCGCTACTGGTAAAATTCTGTGTATAGGCTTTTCCCTAGTAGTGTATATCCCTCTTTAATTCTTTTCAACGAGAATAAGTAGTATGCCAAATCCGTTGTTTGTCATCAATTTAAATTGGTGAAGGATACACATAACATAATTCTTACTCTTGTTTCATCCAAGTGATTAATTTCTTATTCCGGAGGTTCATCAAAATTCTTGATTTCATTTGTTCATCTTTATTTTCCGGAGTTCCAAGGTTTTCCGCATTATCTCGTCGCGAAGCTCCTTTCGTTTCGTTTGATCATCCTTTTGTTACCGGAGTTCTTCATGGAGGCTCTACATGACGGCTCATCAAGGATTTAATTCCTTCTCGAAGCGTTCATCGAGATTCTTTTCAAAGGAGCTCAAGTATTCTTCATCTTGCATTCCAAAATGCAATTCTTTCTACCTTATCATCTGAGGTGGTGTTATGTCATTGTTGATAATTTCCCTTCGTGTTTCATGATTCATAGGTTTTCAAGAGTGACATATCTAAATCCATCATTTTCTCTTCGCTCAAGACATCTTTTCAACTACTCAACCTCTTCATTGGATTTATCTTGGGTTATATTTCACCTAAAGCTTTCCCTAAGGATTTTGCTATTTATGGTGCTTATAAACGACCCTAGTTCTTCATTTATCCTCCCGGTGAAATAAGTTTCTCGTCTTCTTGTTGATATCAGTCCAATCTATTGTTTCTATTAGTGGCAGAATTTCACCTCATAGTTTTGAGATGTTTTTCCATAAGCCCATAACAACCTTATTCTTTTGTTGCTTAATTTTCAACAACTCCATTCAACCCTTCTTTCTAAGGATGCTTTCAAATTCATTCGCCGTAGAAGATGTTGTTTTCTTCTTTGTTACTTTCAGTCCGCTCTATCTTTTGTTCTGGAGGCATTGTGATGTTGCTCTCTTCAACCCATAATCTTGTTTGTCAAGATCTTATTCAATTCCTTCCATTTATAGTCGAAGTGCTGTCCAAATTATATCAGTCTTATTCCTTCTCTATCTTGTTTTAACCAGAGTGTTGTGTCTATCATTCCTCTTCTAACCGGAGTCTCATCCAAGTGCTTTCATATTGCAAAGCTCATATTCTTTACCTTCCATTTCCAAACGGAGTGTTGCCGTAATTGATCTTTATCATTCCTTGTACATCTCGTGTCAACCGAGGTGCTTGCATCTACTTCTTGTCCATTGCAACCTTTTCTTATGTCTTTCAACCCATAAGGTTCTTGTAATGTTCCTTGTTCCTCTTTTCTAACGGAGTGTTTTCAACTTCGTTCATCTCCGTTGTATTCTTTTCTCAAAATGGCTTAACCTTTCAAGGTTCTTTGGTTTCACTCGTTTGTCAAAGAAGCAACTTAGTTTTACCTCTTATCTTCCTCTTCCTTTTCCCTCTGGTGCCATCCTAGATCTTGGGACGAGATCCTCTCGTAGTGGTGGAGTGTTGTAACGCCCCAAGACCGGAGCTTCAAATGCCTTCCTAGGTTTCCAGGTTTCATCATGTGAATTGTTTGGTTCTTTGCATTCATCTTTGCATCATATGCATTGCATCATGTCATCATGCAACCCGTTCTAAAACTCAACCAAATAAAGCGTATGGATCTTCGATCCATTTAAACCGAGGGGACTCACATGGTGACTGCTCTTTATAACATACTCTCCCAATACTTTAGGGAGCTATAAAAATATTCCACTATTTTGGAATTCATCTTAATACACTTGCGAAATCCCAATGCCTTGTTATCACAACTCTACTTTTCTATATATTCTTTCATCATTTTCCGGAGCTCCATCAAAAATCTTAACATTTTTGGACACTTCTAATTCCTAGTCCTTTTTCAAACCATTTGAATTAAATTCAAATGACTTTGAATTAAATTCTTGAAATCATGCCCACTCCTATTTTTCTTGGATCAATCTCCTTTTTACGAGTCCAATAAAATTGACGTCCTGCTCAAATTCTTCTCCTATCTCTCTCTACTTTTCCTTACTCACTGTTTATTTGTTACACAAAGTGATTAGTCTAGGGGAGAGAGAGAGAGAGTGTGTGTGTGGGTGTGTGTGCAGGGCCTCAGCCCAGTCGCAGCCCACCTCTTCAGGCCATCCATCTTCATGTAGCAAGACCGGCCCATTTGCACCTAGGCCATCCGCAGCTAGCCGGCCACTAGGCCCAGCGAGGTCAGCCCGCCTCCTCTCGATCCCCTGTCGAAACCCTAGCTCGAAAACGCTTGCAGCCTCTCCTTCCCTTGACCCCCACTCTCTCCTCTTGTCTCGCTGCTCGCGCCACCAGGAAGGAATGCGCGCGCCTGATCCTTTTCTCTCCCTCTCCATCGCTTGTGCCGCCGAGTTCCACCAGGAAGACCAACCCCATGCCGACGACCCTGCAAGCTGCTGCCGCACGCCAAGTCCCGCGCCCCTGTCGTCTTCATGACCTGCATCGGTCCTTGCCGCACCCCTGCATCGAGCAGCCAGAGCCGCTCGTCGCTGGTTCCCGTCCGCTGCTGCCTGGATCCGTGCGTTCACCACCGTCGGCTACCTCGAGGAGTGCCGCCGCCCCGCAGCATATCCGCTCTCTCTCTGACCTTGGATAGGGACCCCGACGACCCCATGGATGGCCGGCTCCGCCAAGCGCCCCGCTGCTTCATCACGGCCTTGCCTCTCCTCTCGTGCTCGACGCCGCGGGCGCACACGAGGGCGCCTCCCATGCCCACTGTTGTCCACTGCTATTTCATCCACCGTCCCGGCCTCCAGCCATCACGCATCGTCTCTGCCTCTGGTGGCCGTAGTGCCTTCTTCCTCTCCATTGCTTGTGCTCCTTCCTCGCGCGCGAACGGGCAGATGCCCCCTCCTCCTGTCTGCACCACGCCATGGCCCTCCTGAGGCCATCACCACACAACACCTCGTTGGCCTCCTCCTGCCTTGTTTGTGTCCATCATAATGCTCATGTTCATGTGGCTATGACAGCCGCATCCCGGCAACACTTTCGTGATCGAGGCCCGTGACCATTTCCTTCGCTGCTCGCGCGCCACCCTACCTTGCTGCTGCCCACCAGAGGCCTTTTCTCTCGCGTTTGTTTTGGATCAGCAAGGATGAGACACCAAGAACCGTACCCGGACCGTCAAGCTTTTCTCCGAGAATTTTGCCAAGTACCATGATGATGCGTCAAGTTCCACGACAACCCAAGTACCATGACTTCGCTTCTTGCTCGACAAGTACCACACGAAAACGCCAAATACCCCTACGCGCGAAGACGCCAAGACCGTTTCGGGATTCACCAAGTACCACTACAGCGACATGAACATCTACGAACCGTGTTCAACTACTGTTTCCTACCGAGTACAACTACCGTCGACGTGCATTTCGCCAAGTACCTCTTAGATCCGACAAGGACCCCGATGACGTGTGTACCACTACCGTCAACCATCGAAGACTCTGTGGACACCAAGTTTCTCGCCGTGACCCTGAACATCTACGAAAATGTTGAATGACTACTACCATCTCCGAAGAACCGTATACCACTACCGTCTCCGAAGAAGCGTGTACCGGAACCGTCAAGTTTGACTATGGCCAACATGTACAACTACCATTGCCGAGATCGCGGGAACCTCTTCCGTCGACCCTAGAGCATGCGAGAACGACTACTTCCACTACGAACGTCCCGAGAACGTCTACTTCCCCTACACCGCATCGAACTCAGACCGCTCCGATAATGCATGCTACAAAGGTATAACCGCCAAGATGGGCGTTCGAGAACGAATGCTTGTGTTGTATGAGATGCACCCTTTGTCTGCACCGTGTCCGTAATGTCACTCATTTCCATGCCACTAACCCGTGGGAACCCGGTAACCGGGAGCACCCCACCGTTCATCGCATGACACGCTGCTGTCACACTTCCTTTTTGCACCGGCATCTCAATCGAGTTACCGAAACCGGAATGTTGCCGTGGCACCATTTCCGTTGTCATTGTCGTGGCACCCCTTTTCTTTCCACCATGATGACAAATGCTTCATAATGCTCTTGTCAACTTTTAATAAAAATTGCATAAAACTTGCACATGTCATCCGCATCATGATAACAACATTTAAAATGTTTAAAATTGTTGTTACATTAAATTGCTAATGCATATGGGCATTTACCAGATTTGTTATTTGTTATATCCGGCCCCATTTAAATTGTTTAAATGGTATAGTTTTGTTATGCTTCACCTCTTGCCATGTTAACCAACATTTAATATTGTTCAGTACCTAACTGAGAGTGAACTAAATAATTGATGTGGTGTTTCGTCAATATGCAATGGAGCTGCATATTGAGCTCCACTTAATTTGTAGGATTTCTTGTGCACTTTGCCATGCCATGCTTTGTTAAACCTGACATGCATCGTACTTGGTTGCGCATCATGCCATGTTTATGCTTGTGATGGTTGTTTACTATGTTGCTTGCTTCTTTCCGGGATGCTTCTCTCGTTAGCTTCGGTTTCGTTCCGGAGTTGTGAGGATCCGTTCGACTTCGTCCGTTTGTCCTCTTCATAGATTCGTTCTTCTTCCTTGCGGGATCTCAGGCAAGATGACCATACCTTCAAAATCACTTCTATCTTTGCTTGCTAGTTGCTAGCTCTTTTGCTATGCCGCGATACCTACCACTTGTTATATCATGGCTCCCATATTACCATGCCAAGTCTCTAACCCACCTTTTCTAGCAAACCGTTGTTTGGCTATGTTACTGCTTTGCTCAGCCCCTCTTATAGCGTTGCTAGTTGCAGGTGAAGCTGAAGTTTGTTCCATGTTGGAACATGGATATGTTGGGATATCACAATATCTCTTATTTAATTAAAGCATCTATATACTTGATAAAGGGTGGAAGGCTCGGCCTTATGCCTAGTGTTTTGTTCCACTCTTGCCGCCCTAGTTTCCGTCATACCGGTGTTATGTTCCTTGATTTTGTGTTCCTTACACAGTTGGGTGTTATGGGGACCCCTTGATAGTTCGCTTTGAATAAAACTCCTCCAGCAAGGCCCAACCTTGGTTTTACCATTTGCCTCACCACCACCTACCTTTTCCCTTGGGAGTCGCGCTCCCGAGGGTCATCTTTATTTTAACCCCCCGGATCAGTGCTTCTCTAAGTGTTGGTCCAACCTGAGCGATGTCCGGCGCCCCCTGGGCAACCAGGGTCTATGCCAACCCGACGTCTTGTTCATCCGGTGTGCCCTGAGAATGAGATATGTGCAGCTCCTATCGGGATTTGTCAGCACATTCGGGTGGCTTTGCTGGTATTGTTTTACCAATGTTGAAATGTCTTGTAACCGGGATTCCGAGTCTGATCAGGTCTTCCTGGGAGAAGGAATATTCTTCGTTGACCGTGAGAGCTTGTGATGGGCTAAGTTGGGACACCCCTGCAGGGTTTTGAACTTTCAAAAGCCGTGCCCACGGTTATGGGCATATGAGAATTTGTTAATATCCGGTTGTAGAAAACTTGACACTTAACTTTAACTAAAATGCATCAACCGCGTGTGTAGCCGTGATGGTCTCTTCTCAGCGGAGTCCGGGAAGTGAACACGGTTCTTGTGTTATGTTTGATTGTAAGTAGTTTCAGGATCACTTCTTGATCACTTCTAGTTCACGCCCATGCTTTGCTTCTCTTCTCGCTCTCATTTGCGTAAGTTAGCCACCATATATGCTAGTGCTTGCTGCAGCTCCACCTCACTACCTTTTCCTACCCATAAGCTTAAATAGTCTTGATCTCGCGGGTGTGAGATTGCTGAGTCCTCGTGGCTCACAGATACTTCCAAACAGTTGCAGGTGCCGATGATACCAGTGCAGATGACGCAACCGAGCTCAAGGAGGAGCTCAATGAAGATCGTGTTCGTTGTGTTGTTTCGTTTCTAGTTGATCAGTAGTGGAGCCCAGCCGGGGCGATCAGGGATCTAGCATTAGGGGTGGTCTTCTTTTATTTTGGTTCCGTAGTCGGACCTTGATTGTATTCTGGATGATGTAATGCTATATTTACGTATTGTGTGAAGTGGCGAATGTAAGCCAACTCTGTATCCCTTTCTTATTTAGTACATGGGATGTGTAAAGATTATCCCTCTTGCGACATGCCTACAATGCGGTTATGCCTCTAAGTCGTGCTCTGACACGTGGGAGATATAGCTGCATCGTGGGTGTTACACTGATGAACACGGCATAAGCTCCTTGCTCTTCAGGATACTCGTCTTGTATTATGCCGACTGGTCGGGCCGCCGGCTGCTGGGGAGGAGGAGGCGGCGGGCCGGCAGACGGAGGAGGCAGGAGTCCATCTCCCTTGGAGATTCTGGTGAGCCAATGGCACTTCCGAGTGGTGTGGTTGGATGGCTTCGCGCTGCTGTGAAACTTGCAGGGTGCATCAAGAGTCTGCTCGTATGAGAAGGCGGGAAACCAGTTGGGCTTGCCGCCCTTCTGACGCTTGGGTAGAGGCTGCCCTTCTGGCTGCTGGTCTTCGACTGTCGCCACCTGCCGGCTGGTAGAAGCCGGCTGCGTGGCCTTGCGCTTGTTGTCATTATGTTGATGACGCCGACTGGTATCACCAGCCGGGGTCCAAGGAGCTTGGGGTGCCACCTTGCCAGATGCATCAACTTTGATCTCCACCTTCATGGAGGAGTCGGCCGTGGCGTACTTGCCTGCTATGATCAGCAATTCATCGAGGGTCGCCGACTCATCGCAGAGAAGCCGGTGCTTGAGGAGGGTGCCTTCTCGGCACCCGACAATGAAGTACTCGATGGCCTGCACCTCGTGCACGCCCTCGCAAGAGTTACGCAGCTCGGCCCAGCGCGTGAGGTAGTCACGAGTCGACTCGTTGGGGCCTTGGATGCACAAGGAGAGCTAGCGAGGCTTGGGCGACCGCTTGTATGTGCTGGTGAAGTTGCGGATGAAGGCTTCAGTGAAATGAACCCAGTTGTTGATGCTGTGGGGCTTCAGGCTGTTCAACCATGTCCGGGCTGTGCCCTGGAGTATGAGCGGAACGTACTTCACGAAAACTCGCTTGTTTCCGTTTGCTATGCTGACGGCCGTGGAGTAGTCGACCAGCCAGTCTTCCGGCTTCACGGAGCCGGTATACTTGGGTGTATCTCTTGGGAGCGTGAACCCTTTGGGGAAGGGGTCATCTCGGATGCGGGGGCAAAAACAAGGCGGACCCAATGCGTCTTCTTCTAGCGCCAGGGATCAGTTGAGGCGGTCGATCCGGTGGCGGGCATCGTTCTCTCCGACTCCTTCTCGGCGACCAAGGTGGTCACCAAGCGTCAGGTGGTCAACAGGCGGTGGGGATATGCGCCTCTCCCTGCGGGGAGGGTGTTGGAAATATGCCCTAGAGGCAATAATAAATTGGTTATTATTATATTTCATTGTTCATGATAACCGTTTATTATCCATGCTAGAATTGTATTGATAGGAAACTCAGATACATGTGTGGATACATAGACAACACCATGTCCCTAGTAAGCCTCTAGTTGACTAGCTCGTTGATCAATAAGATGGTTACAGTTTCCTGACCATGGACATTGGATGTCGTTGATAACGGGATCACATCATTAGGAGAATGATGTGATGGACAAGACCCAATCCTAAGCCTAGCACAAGATCATGTAGTTCGTTTGTTAAAGCTTTTCTAATGTCAAGTATCATTTCCTTAGACCATGAGATTGTGCAACTCCCGGATACCGTAGGAGTTCTTTGGGTGTGCCAAACGTCACAACGTAACTGGGTGGCTATAAAGGTTCACTACAGGTATCTCCAAAAGTGTATGTTGGGTTGGCACGAATCGAGACTGGGATTTGTCACTCCGTGTAACGGAGAGGTATCTCTGGGCCCACTCAGTAGGACATCATCATAATGTGCACAATGTGAAAAAGGAGTTGATCACAGGATGATGTGTTACGGAACGAGTAAAGAGACTTGCCGGTAACGAGATTGAACAAGGTATCGGGATACCGACGATCGAATCTCGGGCAAGTACAATACCGCTGGACAAAGGAAATTGAATACAGGATTGATTGAATCCTCGACATCGTGGTTCATCCGATGAGATCATCGTGGAACATGTGGGAGCCAACATGGGTATACAGATACTGCTATTGGTTATTGGCCGGAGAGTTGTCTCGGTCATGTCTGCATGGTTCCCGAGCCCGTAGGGTCTACACACTTAAGGTTCGATGATGCTAGGGTTATAGGGAATAGATGTATGTGGTTACCGAATGTTGTTCGGAGTCCCGGATGAGATCCCTGACGTCACGAGGAGTTCCGGAATGGTCCGGAGGTAAAGATTTATATATGGGAAGTCATCATACGGTCACTGGAATAATTTGGGGGTTACCGGTATTGTATCGGGACCACCGGAGGGGTTCCGGGGGTCCACCTGCCCCGGAGGGCCCTATGGGCTGTGTGTGGAGAGGGACCAGCCCCTTAGTGGGCTGGGCGCCTCCCCCCTAAGGCCCATGCGCCTAGGGTTTTGGGGAACCCTAAAGGGGGGGCGCCCCCCTTGCCTTGGGGGGCAAGGCAACCCCCTGGCCGCCGCCCCCTCCTCAGATTGGATATGAGGGGGCCGGCCCCCCTCTCCCTTGCACCTATATATATGTGGGGGTGGGAGGGCAGCCACACCCAAGTTCTGGCGCAGCCCTCCCCCTCTCCCAAGTCCTCTTCCTCTCCCGCGGTGCTTGGCGAAGCCCTTCAGGATTGCCACGCTCCTCCATCACCACCACGCCGTCGTGCTGCTGTTGGACTCTCTTCCTCAACCTTTCCCTCCTCCTTGCTGGATCAAGGCGTGGGAGACGTCTCTGTTCCGTACGTGTGTTGAACACGGAGGTGCCATCCGTTCGGCGCTAGGATCATCGGTGATTTGGATCATGACGAATACGACTCCATCAACCCCGTTCACTTGAATGCCTCCGCTTAGCGATCTACAAGGGTATGTAGATGCACTATCCTTCCCCTCGGTGCTAGATTACTCCATAGATTGATCTTGGTGATGCGTAGAAAATTTTAAATTTCTGCTACGATCCCCAACAGTGGCATCATGAGCTAGGTCTATGCGTAGTTTCTATGCACGAGTAGATAACAAGTTGTTGTGGGCGTCGATTTTGTCAATTTACTTGCCGTTACTAGTCTTATCTTGATTCAGTGGCATCGTGGGATGAAGCGGCTCGGACCGACCTTACACGTACTCTTACGTGAAACTGGTTCCATCGACTGACATGCACTAGTTGCATAAGGTGGCTAGCGGGTGTCTGTCTCTCCCACTTTAGTCCGATCGGATTCGATGAAAAGGGTCCTTATGAAGGGTAAATAGAAATTGGCATATCACGTTGTGGTTTTGGCGTAGGTAAGAAACGTTCTTGCTAGAAACCTATAGCAGCCGCGTAAAAACTTGCAACAACAATTAGAGGATGTCTAACTTGTTTTTGCAACATATGCCTTGTGATGTGATATGGCCAAAAGGATGTGATGAATGATATATGTGATGTATGAGATTGATCATGTTCTTGTAATAGGAATCACGACTTGCATGTCGATGAGTATGACAACCGGCAGGAGCCATAGGAGTTGTCTTAATTTATTTATGACCCGCGTGTCAACATAAACGTCATGTAATTACTTTACTTTATTGCTAAAGTGTTAGCCATAGTAGTAGAAGTAATAGATGACGAGACAACTTCAAGAAGACACGATGATGGAGATCATGGTGTCATGCCGGTGACAATGATGATCATGGAGCCCCGAAGATGGAGATCAAAAGGAGCAAAATGATATTGGCCATATCATGTCACTATTTGATTGCATGTGATGTTTATCATGTTTTACATCTTATTTGCTTAGAACGACGGTAGCTTAAATAAGATGATCCCTCTCTAAAATTTCAAGAAAAGTGTTCCCCCTAACTGTGCACCGTTGCGAAGGTTCGTTGTTTCGAAGCACCATGTGATGATCGGGTGTGATAGATTCTAACGTTCGAATACAATGGGTGTTGACGAGCCTAGCATGTACAGACATGGCCTCGGGACACATGCGAAACACTTAGGTTGACTTGACGAGCCTAGCATGTACAGACATGGCCTCAGAACACGGAAGACCGAAAGGTCGAACATGAGTCGTATAGAAGATACGATCAACATGAGATGTTCACCATTGATGACTAGTCCGTCTCACGTGATGATCGGACACGGCCTAGTTGATTCGGATCATGTTTCACTTAGATGACTAGAGGGATGTCTATCTGAGTGGGAGTTCATTAAATTAATTTGATTAGATGAACTCAATTATCATGAACATAGTCTAAATTGTCTTCACAAATATGTTGTATATAAATAGCTCACGTTGTAGCTCCCTGTTTCAATACGTTCCTAGAGAAAGATTAAGTTGAAAGTTATTGTAAGCAATGATGCGGACTAGGTCCGTAGTCCGAGGAGTGTCCTCACTGCTAACAGAAGGCTTACATCTTTGATGCACCACTCGATGTGCAAACCCCTACAACGTCATCTGTGGATGTTGTGAACACCTGACAGGCACATTCTGATGACTACCTGATAGTTTAGTGCACCATACTTTACGGCTTAGAATCGGGATTCCAATGACGTTTTGAGCGCCATAGAACATATGAGATATTCCAAGAGCTGAAATTGGGATTTCAGGCTCATGCCCGTGTTGAGAGGTGTGAGACCTCTGACAAGTTCTTTTGCCAACAAGATGGAGGAGAATAGCTCAGCTAGTGAGCATGTGCTCAGAATGTCTGGGTGCTACAATCACTTAAATCAAGTGGGAGTTAAACTTCCAGATAAGATAGTGATTGATAGAGTTCTCTAGCCACTATCACTAAGCTACTAGATCTTAGTGATGAACTATGACATGCAAGGGATGGAGTTGATCCCGGAGCTGTTTGCGGTGCTTAAGACCGCAAAAGGTAGAAATCAAGAAGGAGCATCAAGTGTTGACGGTTTAACAAGACCACTGGTTTCAAGAAGGGCAAGGGCTAGAAGGGAAACTTCATGGATGGCAAACCAGTTGCCGCTCCAGTGAAGGATCCAAAGGTTGAACCCAAACCTGAGACTAAGTGCTTCCATTGTAAGGGGAACGGTCACTGGTAGCGGAATTACCCCAAATGCATGGTAGATAAGAAGGCACTACTAGGAAAAGGCATGCTAGTGGCGCACCGAATTTTCCTTCTAATGGCGCACTACCGGTGCGCCACTGGCATCAGGCCATTAGAATTAAATTCTAATGGCGCACCACCGGTGCGCCATTAGTATCTGGTGTTCTAATGGCGCACCACGTAGTGCGCCATTAGTATAGCCTGCAGTGCGCCATTAGAATGCCTCCCAAGGGGCCATATGTACCCATGTGCTTTGGCATTCTAATGGCGCACCAGCAGTTAATGCGCCATTAGTGTGATGATCACAGTGCGCCATTAGTGTCTTGTGTGGTGCGCCATTAGTATGAATATTAGGTTTTATTATTTTTTTTGCTTTTCTGATTTTTGCACAGGTTACAAAATATATTATTGGACAGAATATAGACAGCAGCACATAGCAACATCAGATTCATCGAATACAATAGAAGATTAGTCTCCGAATACAATTCATCATATTAGTCTCTGAATTCAAAAGACCGAACAAAGATAAAACATTACAAGTCTCAAGACCGCGAGTATCGAGTTTGCCTTCACATTACAAGTCGATATCGATCATCTAAACTACCATCACATAGAAGAGAGCTGTGGTCATCATGACGAGCATCATCGCGATCAAACTGGTCTTCATCCGGTTCCTCCAACGCTCCCTCCTCTCTCCCTCTAGATAGCGGGCATATCTACATTCGGCCTCCGCCCTAGTGGTGTACCCTTTGTAACTGTTACCGCTGAACGGTGAACCTGTCTCCGACACTCCTCCCAGTTGTCGTAGACTCTGGGAACCTTACCCTTGTACACGACATACGACGGCATCTCTATGCACAAGCCAAACAACAGACAATACATAAGCAATATGTAAGTATGCAACAAAAGGATCGGAAGAGAAAAGCAAGACATTGATAGCACGATTCATGGTCCTACTAATAAATAGCATCGATTACATCAAAGTTGAACGACTGTCCAAATCAAAGACACATACGAATTCATTAAAGTACAATTACAACATGAGCCAATCAATGTTTCAGAACTACACATCACTACTTTCGACTCGACTCATCGGACAGGAACGTGGATGAAGCCGCCGTCTGTCGTGATGGTCATGAAATCGTGGTCGTTATCACCCTGCATTTGTAGCATTTCATCTATCTCACTGTTGGACGGTTGATATCTGAGGAAGAACTGCCCCGAGGTATGAAGGACATCTTGATCGATGATGTCCGCAAACTCCGACTGGATGCGAAAGAATTCTTGTCTGAGGTCCGCGTCCTGGACTGCAGGGCAAGCTCGCGGCCCAATCTTTGAGATTATCTGGTAGCAGAAGTTGATGATGGTCCCTTACGATCGCCCACATGTGATGGAGGGCGTAGTAGGCATCCTTCTGACCGCCAGGCGGCTGCTTGACGCAACAGAACTTCGTATTGTGTGAGAACATGTGCTTGTCGTCCTTACGAACTGCCCTGGTGAAGGTGCCTCCAGATTTGGCATAGGCGGGGAGAACATCATCAAGAACTTTCTTGACATTTGTGTAGTCTATCTTGGAGTTACGGTTCGGGTCTAAATACGTGGCCATGGAATATTTCGGGCTTAAGAGGATGAGTGTGCAATGTGTGTCACTGCACAGAACACGGAATGTTAGAAAAAAAAGAACGATCGAAATCTAAGAAATCATATGTTACGGGGCGGTTAAGGGATGACTTACTCGGGAAAGTAAGCCACAAGGAAGTTATCCTTATCTGGGTTTGCCAGAATGACGCCTTCGAGGTGTGAACTCGCAACTTGGCGGTCCCCAGCGCTGCTCAAGTGCTTGGCACACATGTAGAAGGGGTCGACTATCACGATGTCTGGGGTCTTGTCTCTAATGATCCGCATCTCCATACTCAGCGAAAACAGCCGAACGAAGGTGTAGTGCAGCGGATGAAGGTTAAACATAGCAAAGATGTCATCAAACCGCAGGATGGTCGTACCCCCGATGTCGCCATCCACAATGCCCTTGCCCTCTGGCACCTTGGCCACGAAAACCGGGTATGCCACATCCTTCTCTCTGAGACGCTGCTTCTCCAAAGAAAGAACACTGTCGTGCAGACTCCGCATAGCACCGGTTGCAGCATTCAGCATATTTGGCGGTAGCATCGCCCTACCTGCCACATGCACCCTCCTCGAGATGTCCTTAGGTGAAGGTGGCCCGTCCTAAGCATGGATCGAACTCGGTGCCGACTGGCTTGCACCGGCGCCCTTGTTAGTCTTTCGTTTCCATCCCTTCTTCTTGATCTCCTGTAATGGGACCGAGTTCTGCTCACAGACTGCCTTCTTGAGCGTGTTGGGGCTGATAATATTTCGCACCTCAGCTATCTGAGGCTCGGTGAAGGCGGGAGCTGGAGGCATGTCCTGAGAACTGAACACCAGACGACGCCTGTTGCAATTGGATTTCTCCGCCGTACCAGCTAGATCGCGGTCGTCTTGGTTGGGTTCTTGAGAAAGAGGCCCGCAGAACTCGTCAGCGTACCCATGTTCGGCAAAGTACTTATCAATTTGGTAAATGTACCGTCGTCATTGTCCTCGCCGTCCGGATCCTGTGCCATAGGGCTGTCCGGATCCTATGCCATAGGGATGTCCGGCAGGTCCGGTAGCGTTGCGGCGTTCTTGCCATGGCTTGGCGCTGGCACAACTGGCGGTCTTGTCTGTGGGGTGGTGTCCCCCGCCCCCAAACGAATCTGGCTCTTCGGCCAAAGCAGGGGCCAGTTTACGCAGGTGCTGAGGGTCATCTCATCTTCTTCGTCGGCCCCAGCGGGTCGAATCGGAGGTAACAGCTCATCGCAGCCTGGTAGCACCCGAACCACTTCAACCGTATACATTGTGGGTGGCATCGGATTACCGTGGAACATGGAGTTTCCCGGTTGAACGATTCTGCCCTTGGCGACATCGACCAACTCGGCGCCCACGAAGTGCAGAAGAGTGCAAGGAACGTCGGCGGTGCCCTGCGAAAACATGTACAGGGCGTCAGGGATGCCCAGTCAAAGGAAAGGAGATGAAGTCATCGGCCGAGAGGCTTAGTTACCGTGATGCCGTCGAGCTCGGCTAATGTCGAGGCACCGCCAACGGCGGGCGTGCAACTGACGGAGGGGGCGCTTGCTGGCGAGGTGTCGGCCGGCGTACACCCGGGTGCATTAAGCTCCAATACCCGTGCCGGCGCCGGAGACACGAATACCGCCTCCACCGGAGACACCAATGGCGCCGCCGCCGGAGACACCAATGGCGCCGCCAGAGACACCAATGGAGCCGCCTGCGCGCTGTGCGAGTTGCTGGCCATGAAGCTGGGAACCGGGGGAGGCCCCTGTTGGCCGCCCGCAATCCACGTCGTCAGCCCATGAATCAATGTAGGCACCATGGCATTGAGCGTCATTCCAAGTTGTTGTTGCACTTGCTCTTGGACAAGCTCCGGAATCCGCGCCACTTGTGCCTTGAGTTCTTTAACCTCGCGCGTCTAGCTTTCCGAGCTGGTCTTTTTCTCCTTCCGCACACCAGCGGTATAGTATGACCCCCATTTTGTGGACAAGCCTTTGCCGGCCACACGACCAGCTGACGTCGGCTTAGTGAGCTTATCCTTGTTTTTCATTACGTTCAACGCCCTATTTAAAGGGGTGTCGAAAGGGGAGCTCTTAGACGACCCGACGCTACTGCTTTCAGTGTCCTGCGAAAGGAACGTGAACCATTTAGAAATATTGGGGATTAATTAGAGTGCAACCATATGGAGCTACTTACGCGGGGGTGTATTCCTTACCAGAAGAAGCTCAAGCGCCCTGGTCTTCGGATCCGTGGTAAGCTCCTTTGTTATCGGGTCCTCCTTGTACCGGGCCCTGACATAGTTCCTGGTCTGCTTGTCACCACTGTATTTCTCGAAGCGGGGCGTTAGGCCTTGCTCGGCACGCTCCGCCTCCTCCTTGTCCCATATAGGCTCTGCCACTCTATAACCGCCGGGACCGAGTTTGTGTTCCCCTAAGTTCAACTCCCGCATTTCTTTCCCCCACTGACTTGATTCGGAGGTTGCACTGCTCTCGCACTTGATCTTGAACTCCTTGTACTCATCTTCGCTCATCAAAGGATATTCCGCCTTGATCTTCTCATAACTATCACCTTTATCAATCATTCTCTTCACCGCGCTTTTCCAAGTAGACAGGGCCGTGCTCATCTTCGTGAGGGCGGCACTATTCACTTTATTCCCTAAGAGGCGCGTGTTTTCAAATTCGGCAGGGAACTTGTATCGTTCGTGCAGCTTCGTGAAGAGGAGGTTGCGCAAATTCCCTCGGTCCTTATGCCTAAGGTTCTCGGTGTTGATCGAGACGGTGCTCCGGAGAATGCACCCAAGCTGAACCGAGTACCCCTTGACTATATGTTTGGGCTCCGTTGGATTCCCGTCAGAGTCCACTTGAGTGAATTCCTCCTTGACGGTGCAGAGCGCATTCGGACGCCGGTCCTTCCTTTGCTTCTTCGGTTGGCTGCCATCTGTGTGTGCGCCGCCTTCATCAGTGGTGGCATCCTCGGCGGCACCATCAGTGGTGTCATCCCCGACGCCACTAGGGGTTGTGTAATCAGGATCAGTGTCTTCCGCGGCGTCCTCATAGCGGTGAGGTTGTTCCTCCATCTCCTGGGACAGCTCCCAGAATTGCTTGCCGCCCGAACCACCGGCCTCATTGTTGTGGGCCATGTTTCGCTCTAAATAGGAAAAAAGTTTGGTCAAAAAGTTGGTTATTGTCAAGGAACAAGATCATGGTCTCATCATTTAGGGTTTGTCGACACCGAGGCACCCTAAAAGCCTAAGCTTTCATCATTTAGGGTTTGTCGACGACGAGGCACCCTAAAAGCCTAAGCGTACATCATTTAGGTTCTCATCGACACCGAGGCATCCGGGGCAGCCAAGTTAAGTTTTCATCATTTAGGGTTTATCGATGCCGAGGCACCCTAGGTTGGGCCTAATCACTTGGCACTAATCACTTGGCTCTATTGCCACCTATGGTTTAATACAGCAAGAATAAAGGGGCAGTTGATCCTACTTAGTTAAGTACTAAGACACCCCGGCCCATGCATTAGTAGCAAGTACCTCATATGTCCGATTTTTAGCAAAGTCATGCTAAAATTCACGGAAAATTTCAGCATGACCTTTGCTGAAAATAGGACATATGGAGTACCCGAATTTGCCAGAACGGAAGTTAATCGACATTCCGGCAAACTCAAGGGCCTCTCGGGGTACCTGCAAAATCATCATGACACGAAGGGCCTCTCAAGGGCCTCAAGCAGCAGCGGCGTCTCCCAGGACCCCATTTTTTTGCTAAATTTCTTTGAGCAATAATCAGAGCAGAAAATTCAGCATATTTCTATACAACAGCACTGTAAAGATGAAGAATAGTTCTACAGCAGCCCATCTTTGATCATCATCTTTGCATCTCTTTCTCAATGTGATCACAAGTAATTCAGAGGCATCACAAGTAATTCAGAGCATCACAAGGCATTAGTAGTTCAGTACATGAACAAGTTTTACAAAGCACATCAATATATTACAGCAAACAAAAGTTCTGAAATTTGTGTGCCTAACTGAATTTTTAGTAACCGAATAAACTGAATTTTCAAAACTGCAAGAAGCAATTTAAAAAAATCCTCTCATCTCATATGAGGAGTGTTAATCCTAAGACTAATAGTTTGTTGTCCCTGTCCATTTGTCCCTCCCCAACTAGATACTAGAGTAGCACTGTTGATGCCCTGTTCTTGCTGAACTTTATGACAGTATATACAACAACTTATCCTAAATGTGGCTAGAACTGCAGATTTACAAATTAAAGGACACAAACTCAAGCAAGCTTCCTGAACAATACCCTGACAGAAAACATAGGACAATCAATGAATTTATATAACCAGTAAGAACAAGGGGATGATTTTAGCAAGTTAAGTGCAGCTCTAGCACCTGTGCATGAAATGTATCATGTATCAAACCATCAATTAGCTGCTGAAAAACATAAATGTACCATGTGAACATATAATACCTTCACGAGCGAACTCAATGAGTGTGAACCAACAGAGTGTGGGTCACCATATATTGTGTAGTCAAAAACCTTCAGGACAGAGTGAAAATAGTTACAATATGCTTGCAAGTAATTTGAGGAGGGAACTACACTACACAAGAACTAAACTTTGGTTAACTGAATGCATTAGCTACTAAGATGTCCAGATTAACAAACTACAGTGCACAAATCTCCTGTCATCACCAGTAAGTTCACAAATCTGATTAGGTAATGTTCCACTGTGTAGTTCACAAACTATAGTTCACAAATCTGATTAGGTAATTTGATTAGGCACCCCACGCTTCTGCAAACCAGCCCAGTGTTCCAACCAGTGAGAGACTTGAGTAATAACTTAGTCAATAATATACTATTCTTAAACATCAACCACAAGATAACTATAATCTTAAGAGGTACTTTAATAAACCATAATTTTCTAAAATGACATCTAACTTGCAAAGCTTTGATCATCAGGTACATTGATCTAATGGTAAATTCACCACATGTAGTTAAAGTCCACACGCACTTATCTCTCTCCTCACTTTGAACCACGTCCTCACAGAGATATTGCAACTGCTGCTCAGCCAAATCACCCAACCTCCTCCTAATTTTGACATTATCCCAACAACCCCCAATCACCTCTGCTACAGTAATATTAAAACTGGTGTTAGCATTATACAATCTATGGAACTTACTACACAGTGGAACATTACCTAATCCATCATGGAGATTTGTGCATTGTAGTTTGTGCACAAATCTCCTGTCATCTTCAGTAAGTTCACAAATCTGTCATCATCAGTAAGTTCACAGTGGAACATCATCTACAGTGCACAAATCTGAACCTAGAAACCTAGGAACACAGGAGAGGGAGGAAGGAGGAAGGAGGAGAGGTACCTGGGCGGGAGGACGGCGGCAGCGGCGGCAGCGGCTGGAGGACGGCGTCGTCGACGAACTCGAGGGCAGGGGCACCGGATGCTCCTCTCGTTGATGGGGGAGGGGAGGGGCCGGAGGCAAACCCTAGCCGCCAAGCGCATGAGTGCTGCAGCTAGGGGGAGTAACCTCTGCCGGAGACGACGGAGCAGGTGGCCGGCGTCGTGGTTGGTAGGAGCAGGTGGCCGGCGTCATGGTTGGTGAGGAGAGCGCGAGGAAGAGTGCCCCGTGCGCGATGAGGAGGCGCGGCATCGGTGTCGTGGGTCGGGAGGCAGCGCACGTAGGGGGAGGCGGCGCTCGAGGGGGAGGAAGGGGAGAGGGAGACGGCGGGGGCGCATCGGTGGCTGCGGCGCCGTGGGTCGGGGCAGCGGCGACGGCGCGGTGGAGGGAGGGACGAGGGAGGGAGCGGCACGGTGGAGGGATAGGAAGGACGAAGTGTCTGGCGATGGCAGTAGGTGGAGTGGGGGGAGGGTTCTAATGGCGCACCTCCCCTCGGTGCGCCATAAGTATGACTATTCTAATGGCGCACCTCCCCTCGGTGCGCCATTAGAATTTTGTTTTAATCTAGCCCACTAACCATATCTACAGCCTAACCCTATCTACAACAGAACCCACCCACTAGCCCAACTGGTCAGCACGCAGCACACACACCAGGAGGTTCTAGGTTCGATTCCCAGGCTCCCCAATATTTTTTATGCATTTTAAATGCTGTTTTTGATATTTATTTGTGTTTAAATATGTTCAAACTTGTTTAAATCATAACAGTAATATTTTTTTATAAAAACAGTAATAATTTTTTAAAAAATATGTTCAAATTTGTTACTTGAAAATATCATCGGCAGCGGCGGTGGAGCGGGGGAGGGTGCGGGGGTTGCCCGTTGGCAGCGGTGGAGCGGGGGAGGGTGCG
>NC_041388.1:54325035-54491095 GCF_002162155.2 Triticum dicoccoides
TCGTCGGTGGCGGTGGAGCTAGCGGGGGAGGGTGCGGGTGGGATGGAGATGGAGGGGGATCGAGATCGAGATGGAGGGGGAATCAAGATCGAGATGGAGGGGGATCGAGATCAAGTGTCCTCATGAATTCAAAAAGTGCCCATGAAATTTAAAAATATTCATGATATCAAAAAGTGCCCATGAAATACAATCGAGAAATGAAGACTACAATTTAAATACAATCGATCTTAGCTAGCTATCTGTTCACAATCTTCTTGCCCTTCTTTTTCTTAAATGGAGTTCTTCTGTGGAACGGACGTCCTTTAGGTAGGGTGGTCCTGCTTCTTCTTGTGGTGTGTGCTGCTACTTCATCGTCATCGTCATGTTCGATCTTCGGGTCGCCGTACCTGTCGAAGTCTTGCTCATTGGCTACTCCATCCATTCCAATGATCTTCCTTTTGCCTCTCCTCACGACAACACGACTGGGCTTTGATGGGTCGGTAATGAAGAAGCATTGGTCCACTTGGGAAGCCAGTACCCATGGCTCATTTTTCGTGGTGACGTTTGCGCCCGCGGTCTTGGATTTGGCTTCGGGTATAACCATGGTGGTGAAATACCGGTCTTCTTTTAGGATGCTCTTGGCCCATCTGACACGGAACATCGGGACCTTCTCTCCAGCGTAGCTCAGCTCCCAGATCTCCTCGATCCTTCCGTAGTATCTGTCCTTGTCGTTACCGGTGTAGGATTCCATCATTACCCCGGAGTTCTGATAACCATCGCTCTTCATGTCCTTGTCCTCGGTGTAGAATGTGTAGCCGTTGATATCATACGCCTCATAGGTCATCAGGTTGTGCTCGGCGCCCTGTGACAAGGCGAATATGAGTTGTTCTTCCACGGAAGAATCTTCATGTAAAGGGTACGACAGAAGCTTCTGCTTGAACCAACACGTGAAACATGAGTTGTGCTCTTTGAGTATATCTCCGTCCGTCCTCTGTTGGCCTCGGTCATTGTACGTCTTCTCAATAAAGGTTTTGTGCTCTACCACCCAAGGATCGACCACGTCTATGTGTTGTAGTGCGACTAGCTTTGCTCTTTCAAAGTCGGCGAGTCGACCCTCGAAGTCGACATGCATTTCGCGGCGACCCTCACGGTGACCCCATCTAGCGAGCCTGCCGAGGTGCCTGTTGATGGGCAGACCAACGGGGTTCTCGATGCCTAGATAATTCGTGCAGTAGGAGATGCACTCTTCGGTCAGAAAGCCCCCGGCTATACTTCCCTCTGGACGTGACATGTTGTGAACGTATCCTTTAATGACACCATTCATCCTTTCGAATGACATCATGCTGTGCAGGAACGTCGGCTCGAGTTGGATGATATCCTCCACGATATGGACCAGCAGATGCACCATAACGTCGAAGAATGCGGGCGGGAAGTACATCTCAAGCTCGCATAGTATCACCACGATCTCTTCCTGTAGCCTTCTGAGTTGCCTCACGCCAATCGACTTCCGAGAGATGACGTCGAAAAAGTTGCATAGGCCAAATAGCGTTTCACGGACGTGCGCGTCCATGATCCCACGGATTGCAACTGGAAGTATCTGCGTCATCAGCACGTGACAGTCGTGAGACTTCATCCCGCTGAACTTCTGCTTCGCTGGGTCTAGGTATCTGCTTATCTTCCCTGCGTAACCGTAAGGAAGTTTTACTCCTAGGAGGCAGGTGAAAAACTGCTCGATCTCCTCCTGACTTAGAGTGAAGCACGCGGGAGGGTAGTCATTTCCGGTCTTCTTGGCCTTTTTGCCTTTGCGACGACTTTCTGTGTCCTGCTTCGCCTCATCATCATCATCATCATCATTAGCGTGAAGCTCCTGCCTGATGCCCATTGATTTCAAGTCCGCCCTTGCTTTCGGCCCATCTTTGGTCTTCTCTGGCATGTTGAGCAGGGTACCAAGCAGACTCTCGCACACGTTCTTCGTGATATGCATGACATCAAGGCTGTGAGGCACACGGTGGATCTTCCAGTACGGCAAGTCCTAGAAAACAGACCTCGTTTTCCATACCTTCAGCAGCGGCTCTGGCGCCTTTCGCTTCTTTCCCGGCTCTGGCGCCTTTTGCTTCTTTCTCGACAGTGGGCAGTCTTTCCAATTTTTCAATAGCTCGTCTATTTCCTTGCCGCTCCTCGTACACGGGCGTTTTCGGGGTTCGGTTTCACCATCGAACAGATCCTTGCGTTTCCTCCACGGGTCATCGTCGCGAAGCCACCTTCGATGTCCCATGAACACGGTTTTCGAAGACCCGGGATCTCTATCTAGCTGGCGATACGTTGTGTCATCCATGCACCTTACGCATCCAGAAAATCCATGGACTACCTGCCCCGCGAGATATCCGTAACCGAGATAGTCGTGCACCGTCGTGAGCAGTGCGGCTCTCATAGGGAAATATTCTTTCTCTGCGGCGTCCCACGTATTGGCTGGCGTTTTCCACAGTGTGTCTAGCTCCTCCTTCAGCAGCCCCAGATATAGATTGATGTCATTCCCTGGTTGTTTCGTCCCTTCAATTAGCATACTCATGTGAATGTACTTCCTCTTCATGCACAACCAGGGGGGAAGGTTGTACATCCACACAAACACAGGCCAGGTGCTATGTGTGCTTCTCTGGCTGCCAAACGGATTGACTCCATCGGTGCTCGCGCCCAGCACGATGCTCCTTGGATCCTTCCCAAATTCTGGATATTCGAAGTTCAACGCATGCCACTGGCTCGCATCCTTAGGGTGACTCAGCATCTTGTCTTTTTTATTTATCTCCGGATCATTTCTGTCATCTTCCTGCTTCTTCTCCTCCCTATCCGCGTGCCAACGCAGGAGCTTTGCTACCTTAGGGTCCGCGAAATACCACTACAGACAAGGAGTGATCGGAAAGTACCACACCGATTTTCGAGGAGCTTTCTTCCTCTTCTTGTATCGAGTGACGCCGCACACCGGACATATGGTAGACTCCGCGTGCTCGTCCCGATAAATGATACAATTGTTCATGCACACATGGTATTTCACGTGCGGTAAATCCAGAGGACACACGATTTTCTTCGCCTCCTCGAAACTGGTCGGGCACTTGTTCCCCTTGGAAAGACGTTCGTGCCAGAATGACATGTTCTGGTTGAAGCATGCGTCGGTCATTTTGTGTTTTACCTTCATCTCCAGAGCCATGAGCGTTATTTTCAGGCGGGTATCCTCGGGCCTGCATCCTTCATACAATGAAGTAACCGCGTCTATCTCCAGTTGATCCAGCTTGGCTTTCTCTCGGGCGGCAGCTCTTGCATTATCCGTCTGCTTGAGAAGCAGCTCTTGAATATGAGGGTCCTGCACCCAGCCTCCATCATCATCTGCTCCGGCATCTTCATCTTCATGATCATGCCCTTCGTCTTGATCTTCCTCATCATCATGTACGACATCTTCTACATGATGACTGTGTACAGCATCACCGTCGTGATCATGTCCTGGAGATTCTTCGTCTTCTCCCCCGCCCTCGCCGCGGTGGTACTTGTCTTGTTTCCCTTCCTCATTTCTTGCCCGCCCCCCATGGACGACTTCATAGTCATCTTCATCACCTTGCCACCGATAGCCATCCATGAAACCACGCAAGAGCAGGTGGTCCCGCACCAGCCCGAAATCTGGGTCCGCAATAAGGCTCTTCAGCTTGCATCTTCGACACGGACATCTTATCTCCGTCTCGTTCTTTTGAAGCATCTCGGCCTTCGCGGAGCTCAAAAACCTATTCACGATGCCTTCAGTCATCGTGCAGACCATGGTCGCCTGCGGGGTAGAGCAAAACGATATTTTAGAACCAAGAAAAAATTTGGCATGACCTTCCCTAAAAATAGGACCAAAAAGAATGCATAGTGCCAAAATTCTCACCGAAACGGAAATGAATCAAAACATTCCGGCAAAATATTGGCAACTATCGCATTTCAAATACCGGTACCTTCAAACACAAACATATATGCAACACCACAAACATACATAGATCTAGCTAGGCCACAAAAAGTGCATGTGCACATTGTTGGAGCGAGATAGGGAGAAAAAAAGTAGATCTACATCATGAAGATAGCTTTCCCCTTACTTACCTATCAAAAAAGGTAATTTCACCACTTAATTTTGATGAATCTATGGTGGAAATGAGGTGAGGAGGAGGAGATGGCCGAAATCTTTGAGAAGGAGGTGGAGGGAATGAAGTGGGGAAAGTGAGTGGGTAGGTGTGGGGCTGTCCAAAATATCTTGTTGGGGTCCCAGGTTACTAATGGCACACCACCAGCAAATGTGCCATTAGTAACCCTGGTTACTAATGGCGCACCTGCAGGTGGTGCACCATTAGTAGTTTGCAAAAAAGTAAAAATAAATAAATATATATACTAATGGCGCACCAGGTAATAGTGCGCCATTACTAGTTTAAACTAGTAATGGCGCACTGTGAAACGATGCGCCATTAGTAGTTTTGCAAAAAAAAGAATAGATTTTTTTACAGTAATGGTGCACTGTCTGCTTGGTGCGCCATTACTACTTAGAACTAGTAATGGCGCACTTCGACCTAATGCGCCATTAGTATGTATGGAAAAATGGAAAAAATAATAATTTAATACTAGTGGTGCACCCTGTTTCTTGGTGCACCATTAGTGTCTTCCACACTAATGGCGCATCACCAACCGGTGCGCCATTAGTATATAGTAGTGGCGCACTGCTTCCATGGTGCGCCATTAGTATCAATCCTATCTATAGCCCTTTTCCTAGTAGTGAGGTTGGCAACTTCAACAAAGTATATACGTGTTATTAATGTGTACCTCACTAGTACTCCTGGTAGCATCGGGGTATTGGATACCGGTTCAGTTGCTATTATTGGTGACTTGAAGCAAAAGCTACGGACTAAACGGAGACTGACTAAGGGCGTGGTGACGATGTGTGTTGGAAGTGTTTCCAAAGTTGATGAGATCACCATCGCACGCTCCATCTGCCTTCGGGATTAGTATTGAACCGAGATAAATGTTATCAGATGTCTACGTTGAGCATGAATATGATTAGATCATGTTCATTGCAATACAATTATTCATTTAAGTTAGAGAATAATGGTTATTCTGTTTACATGAATAATACCTTCCATGGTCATGCACCCTATGTGAATGGTTCAGTGAATCTCGGTCGTAGTAATACACATGTTCATGCCAAAAGATGTAGATAGTACCACTTTCTTGTGGCACTGCCGCTTAGGTCATATTGGCGTAAGATGCATGAAGAAACTCCATGTCGATGGATGTTTGGAGTCACTTGATTTTGAATCACTTGACACATGCGAGCCATGCCTCATGGGCAGGATGACTAAGACCCCGTTTTCAGGTACAATGAAACGGGCAAGTGACTTGTTTGAAATCATACATGCTGATGCATGTGATCCAATGAGAATTGAAGCGTGTAGTGGATATCGCTATTTTCTCATCTTCACTGACGATTTGAGTAGGTATAGGTATATTTACTTAATGAAGCACAAGTCTGAAACGTTTGAAAAGTTCAAGCAATTTCAGAGTGAATTTAAGAATCATCATAACAATAAGATCATGTTCCTACGATCTGATCAAAAGGGGATTTTCTGAGTTTTGAGTTTGGCAATCACTTAAGACATTGTGGAATTGTTTCACAGTTGAAGCCACCTGGAACACCACAAGGTAATGGTGTGTCCGGACGTCGTAATCGAACCCTATGAGATATGGTGCGATCTATGATGTCTCTTACCAATCTACCGTTTTCATTTTGAGGTTATGCGTTAAAAATAGCTGCATTCACTTTAGATAGGACACCATCTAAGTCCGTTGAGACGACGTCATATGAACATTGGTTTGGCAAGAAACCAATGTTGTCGTTTCTTAATGTTTGGGGATGCGATGCTTAGGGCTTCAGCCGGAAAAGCTCGAACCCAAAGCGGACAAACACATCTTCATAGGATACCCAAGGGTGACAGTTGGGTATACCTTCTATCTCAGATCCGAGGGCAAATTGTTTGTCGCTAAGAACGGGTCCTTTCTCGAGAAGGAGTTTCTCTCAGAAGAATTGAGTGGGAGGAAGATAGAACTTGATGAGGTTGTCGAACCTTTACTTCAACCAGAGAGTGATGCAACATAGAAAGATGTTTTCTGTGGCGCCTATGTCTGTTGAATAGGAAGTAAATGATAGTGATCATGAAGCTTCGGATCAAGTTGCTATCGAACCTCGTAGGTCGACAAGGATATGTACTACTCCTAAGTGGTACGGTAATCCTGTCTTAGATATCATGTTGTTAGATAACAATGAACCTACGAGCTATGGAGAAGCGATGGTGGGCCCGTATTCCGACAAAATGTTAGAAGCCATGAAATCCGAGATAGGATCCATATATCAGAACAAAGTATGGACTTTGGTGGACTTGCCCGATGATCGGCAAGCCATTGAGATAAATGGATCTTTAAGAAGAAGACGGACGTGGGCGGTAATGTTACCGTCTATGAAGCTCGACTTGTGGGAAAGAGTCTTTTCACAAGTTCAAGGAGTTGACTGCGATGAGAATTTCTCACCCGTAGCGATGCTTAAGTCCGTCGGAATCATGTTAGCATTAGCTGTATTTTTCGATTATGAAATCTTACAGATGGATGTCAAAACAAGTTTTCTTACAAAGTTTTCGTAAGAAAAGTTGTATGTGATACAATAAAAGTTTTTGTCGATCCTAAGGATGTTAAAAGGTATGCTGGCTCCAACAATCCTTCTATGGACTAGAGCAAGCATCTCGGAATCGGAATATATGTTTTGATGGAGTGATCAAAGCTTTTAGGTTTATACAATGTTTGCTAGAAACTTGTATTTACAAGAAAGTGAGTGGGAGCACTACAACATTTCTGATAAGTATATGTGGATGACATATTGTTGATTCGAAATGATGTAGAATTTCTAGAAAGCATAAACGGTTGTTTGAAGAGTGTTTTTCAAAGGAATACCTGGATAAAGCTGCTTACATATTGGGCATCAAGATCTATAGAGATAGATCAAAACGCCTTATGATACTTTCAAAGAACGCACACCTTGACATGTTTTTGAAGGAGTTCAAAATAGATCAGTCAAAGAAGGGGTTCTTACCTGAGTTGTAAGGTGTGAAGTTGAGTAAGACTCAAAGCTTGACCACGGCAGAAGAAAGAAGAAGGACGAAGGTCGTCCCCTATGCTCTTGTCATAGGCTCTATACGGTATGCCATGCTGAAGTACCGCACCTAATGTGTGCCTTGCCACATGTCTGGCAAGAGGGTACAAAGGTGAGGAGTGGATCACCAGATAGCAGTCAAAATTATCCTTAGGGGAATAAGGAAATGTTTCTCGGTTATGGAGGTGATAAAGAGTTCGACATAAAGAGTTACGTCGATGCAAGCTTAACACCTATCCGGATAGCTCTGAGTAGAGATACCAGATACGTATAATGGAGCAATAATTTGGAATAGCTCCAAGTGAAACGTGGTAGCAGCATCTACGATATAAAGTTTTGCGAAAAACATAGGGATCTGAATATGGCAAGACCCGTTGACTACAACCTCTCTCACAAGCATAACATGATCAAACCCAGAACTCTTTGAGTGTTTATCCCATAGTGATGTGAACTAGATCATTGAGTCTAGTAGACTCTTGGATGTTGGTCACATGGCGATGTGACCTGTGAGTGTTAATCACATGGCAGTGTGAACTAGATTATTGACTCTAGTGCAAGTGGGAGACTGTTGGAAATATGCCCTAGAGGTAACAATAAATTGGTTATTATTATATTTCATTGTTCATGATAATTGTTTATTATCCATGCTAGAATTGTATTGATAGGAAACTCAGATACATGTGAGGATACATAGACAACACCATGTCCCTAGTAAGCCTCTAGTTGACTAGCTCGTTAATCAATAAGATGGTTACGGTTTCCTGACCATGGACATTGGATATCGTTGATAATGGGATCACATCATTAGGAGAATGATGTGATGGACAAGACCCAATCCTAAGCCTAGCACAAGATCGTGTAGTTCGTTTGCTAAAGCTTTTCTAATGTCAAGTATCATTTCCTTAGACCATGAGATTATGCAAGTCCGGGATACCGTGGGAATACTTTGGGTGTGCCAAACGTCACAACGTAACTGGGTGGCTATAAAGGTTCACTACAGGTATCTCCGAAAGTGTCTTTTGGGTTGGCACGAATCGAGACTGGGATTTGTCACTCCGTGTAACGGAGAGGTATCTCTGGGCCCACTCGGTAGGACATCATCATAATGTGCACAATGTGACCAAGAAGTTGATCACGGGATGATGTGTTACGGAACGAGTAAAGAGACTTGCCGGTAACGAGATTGAACAAGGTATCAGGATACCGATGATCGAATCTCGGGCAAGTACAATACCGCTGGACAAAGGGAATTGAATACAGGATTGATTGAATCCTCGACATCGTGGTTCATCCGATGAGATCATCGTGGAACATGTGAGAGCCAACATGGGTATCCAGATCCCGCTGTTGGTTATTGGCCGGAGAGTTGTCTCGGTCATGTCTGCATGGTTCCCGAGCCCGTAGGGTCTACACACTTAAGGTTCGATGACACTAGGGTTATAGGGAATAGATGTACTGAATGTTGTTCGGAGTCCCAGATGAGATCTCGGACGTCACGAGGAGTTCCGGAATGGTCTGGAGGTAAAGATTTATATATGGGAAGTCATCGTACGGTCACCGGAATAATTCGGGGGTTATCGGTATTGTACCGGGACCACCGGAGGGGTTCCGGGGGTCCACCGGGAGGGTCCACCTGCCCCGGAGGGCCCTATGGGCTGTGTGTGGAGAGGGACCAGCCCCTTAGTGGGCTGGGCGCCTCCTCCCTAGGGCCCATGCGCCTAGGGTTTGGGGGAACCCTAAAGGGGGGGCGCCCCCTTGCCTTGGGGGGCAAGGCAACCCCCCTGGCCGCCGCCCCCTCCTCAGATTGGATCTGAGGGGGCCGGCCCCCTCTCCCTTGCACCTATATATATGTGGGGGTGGGAGGGCAGCCGCACCCAAGTTCTGGCGCAGCCCTCCCCCTCTCCCAAGTCCTCTTCCTCTCCCGCGGTGCTTGGCGAAGCCCTGCAAGATTGCCACACTCCTCCATCACCACCACATCATTGTGCTGCTATTGGACTCTCTTCCTCAACCTCTCCCTCCTCCTTGCTGGATCAAGGCGTGGGAGACGTCTCTGTTCCGTACGTGTGTTGAACGCGGAGGTGCCGTCCGTTCAGCGCTAGGATCATCGGTGATTTGGATCACGACGAGTATGACTCCATCAACCCCGTTCACTTGAACGGTTCCGCTTAGCGATCTACAAGGGTATGTAGATGCACTCTCCTTCCCCTCGTTGCTAGATTATTCCATAGATTGATCTTGGTGATGCGTAGAAAATTTTAAATTTCTGCTATGATCCCCAACAGAGGGGGAGGCGGACAGTCATCCCGTCGTTCCACTGCTCTTGGGCGGCCGTCTTGGTCGTGCTCGATGGTGATGCGAGTCCAGCTGCGGCTGGCAGCCGGCTCCTTGTCTCTTCTATCGCGGACGCCACCAGTCGGCGTCCGGGACGTCACGCCTTGATCTCGATGAGGAGGTGTGTCGGTGTCAGAACCGGCGGATCTCGGGTAGGGGGTCCCGAACTGTGCGTCTAGGCTGGATGGTAACAGGAGGCAAGGGACACGAAGTTTTACCCAGGTTCGGGCCCTCTCGATGGAGGTAAAACCCTACGTCCTGCTTGATTAATATTGACAATATGGGTAGTACAAGAGTAGATCTACCACGAGATCGAGGAGGTTAAACCCTAGAAGCTAGCCTATGGTATGATTGTTGATGTGTATGTTGTCCTACGGACTAAAACCCTCCGGTTTATATAGACACCGGAGAGGGTTAGGGTTACACAAAGTCGGTTACAATGGTAGGAGATCTTCATATCCGTATCGCCAAGCTTGCCTTCCACGCCAAGGAGAGTCCCTTCCGGACACGGGACGGAGTCTTCAATCTTGTATCTTCATAGTCCAGGAGTCCGGCTGAAGGTATAGTCCGGCTATCCGAACACCCCCTAATCCAGGACTCCCTCAGCAGCCCCTGAACCAGGCTTCAATGACGACGAGTCCGGCGCACAGATTGTCTTCGACATTGCAAGGTGGGTTCCTCCTCCAAGTACTTCATAGAAGGTTTTGAACACGAAGATAGTGTCCGGCTCTGCAAAATAAGTTTCCATATATTGCCATAGAGAGAATAATATTTACACCAATCTAATCTATTGACGTATTCCGTAGCGTGTCACACCATGGCCAAGTCTTTATCCGAGTCATTTCATTATCCCACCTCAGCGCGTTATGCGAGGCGGTTTCCTTGGCACGTCTTGTTAAAGCAGAGATCGTGTCCCCTTATCCCGGGATTCTCATCAATACGGGCGTGGGTAACCCAACCGCTTCTAGGACTCCTAGATTATAGGCAAGTCCAAGCGGACACGGAGAGGACGCTTGATATTCACCCTATTTATAAAGGGGACAAGGCTTTTATTTTTCCCTCCCGTGCTCAATCGAATCCTTCCCCCACCTCAAGCTCAAACGCCCGAAGTTCAGGTCAGGTGCTCCGAACCTCCAGTCATGTCCGGATGTAGCCTTCAAGGCCGATTGATGCCTTCCTTTGTCACGGAAGAAGACATCAAGAAGTTCAGGGAGGCCAGATATCTGACCGCCGAGATTTTGCATCGGCTGCCTCCCCGAGGGCAGGCCGTGCCCACCCCCGAACCCAACGAGAACGTCGTGTTCGTCTCCCACTTCCTCCGAGGCCTGGGCCTTGCCCTGGATCCTTTCGTCAGGGGTTTGATGTTTTACTATGGGCTAGATTTTCATGATCTAGCTCCGGACTCCTTTCTTCATATCACGATATTTATTATCGTGTGCGAGGCCTTCCTCCGGGTTACCCCTCACTTTGGCCTATGGCTCAAGACCTTTGAAGTGAAGCCAAAGCTGGTCGAGGGGCAACATGCAGCATGTGGAGGTGCCTCAATACGGAAGATGATGGGAGCTCCGTGGCCCAAAGCTTCCATCTCAGAGGTGTCTGAATTGTGGGAACGGGAGTGGTTCTACATCACGGCTCCTAGAAGTGCCAAGTGGACGGCCCCCCTGTTTTCCGCTCGGGCCCCCCACCATAGCTGATGTCATGGATCAGCAGAGGTCTGAGCTGGGGTCCAGTCAAGGACGTGCCTATACTGCAAGGCCGCATTCGAGATCTCTTCAGTGGAGATTTCAGTTTGGTTGCGGTGATACAGGTTATGCTGGTTCGTCAAGTCCAGCCTTGCAAACGCTGACCTCTTCGCCTGTGGAAGTTCAATCCCGAGGGACCGCGTGCCATTCAAAATTTTCTCGTCCTGACGCATGAGGAGATGTACAAGTCATTCTTCGGACCTCAAACGGAGTGTCCGGAAATCACCGAGGACGTGGGCCTGAGTAGTAACCGCACCGCCGAACAGGTAAGGCATCTTCCGGCGGAACATACTTTCTCTACTTTGTTACAAAGTTATTTCTAAGAGTTCGCTTTTTGACCAGGACTGGCTAACAAAGGCGAAGTTGATTCGGTGTTCGGCCCTCTCCCTGAGGGTTTGGAAAACCCGGTATTGGAAAAGATGCTCCAGACCGCACCTTGCCCGGAGCCCTTGAAGGAAGATACTGTGGAGGATAATGCGGGCGGACGCGGGCCCCCAACGCTGCCCATTCTAGCTGAGGGAGCGAGCGTCTCCATGAGGGAAGGCGACCAAAAGAGGAAAATGACTACGCCCGGGGATTCGGAAGCCGAAGCTTCCAAACGGGAGAAGAAGTCTCCCATAGAGGGTCCCACCTTGGGGGGCGCTGTTGCCGCACAAAGTCTGCGGGGGGATCAATTCTCCCACGAGTCGTAAGTGACCCGAAATACCTTTAATAGTACAGATATGCCATTTTTTCTTCTGAGAAAATAACCACCGCATATATTTTACAGTTTGGGCCTTAGCCCCTCTCAAATGAGCTCATCTTCGGGGGATCTTCTTCCAGAGATGATGGAGAGCAAAACGCCTCCTCCGGACTCCTCCGCTCCAGAAGCGGGCGAACCTGAATTGTCGTCACGGAGGGCCTCTCCGAGTCCGGTGAGGCCAGAAGATAATCCCATTGACCCTCGAAGCTCCCAGTGTCCGGCTCCCGAAGGGAGCAGATAAAAGAGTCTGGCCCTGTCTAGTGTGCGATCGGATGCTCTGAGGGAGTTGGTGGGGCGAGCGGCCATCTCAGATAAACACCGTGTGACGATGAATACGGTGACGGAGAGAATATCGTCCGCCGAAAGCGGATTGCATGAAGCTTTTATGAGTCTACTGACAGGCTTTGAGGTACGTAAAAGAATGTATGATAATCCTGCACATGCTAGGTGTGCCCTGTGTAGATAGTAGCCCCTGAGACTCTGGTTGTCGTTGGAAACGACGACGAACAGAGGATCATATTCCTAGGAAATAACCATACTGCCTCTATGTGCAGGTGATGGAAGCTCCGGTGGCTAGCCGGACTAGCAAGTTTGCCCATTTAGAGCGGCAGTTAGATGCGGCAGACGCCGACATCGAGCTTGTTAACAAAAGGCTTGACGAGGCACAGGGTAAGTGTGAATATCTGGTAAATGCCACATAGGAAGAGCAGCATGATGCCAATATCTTTAATATGTTGTGACTGCAGATGGAGCTGCCACTGTTGAAGCCTTGTGGGCAGAACTTGCCCGAGCCAAGGAAGAAGTGAGGTTGGGTAAAGCGGCTGCTGTGAAGGCGGCCGAAGAGTTGCAAGCCGAGAAGGCCGCGCATGGCGAGACCCGAGACAAGATGGCCAAGATGGCTGTAGAATTAAAAGCCGACGCCGACCGTTGTCGGGTTCTTGAAAAAGAAAACCAAGCGAAGGCATCAGACCTTGAAAAGGCTGCTGCGACGAACAAGGATCTCCGCTCTGCTATGAGGGCAAAGAAGGAGGAGCTGCGGGAAGCCGGGGATATTGTAGCTGGGAAATCCTTTATGTTGTGGAGGAAATTCGGAGATCCATGGTATGCCCCTCTGGATCGGCTGTGGAGTTCGGAGGATGTGTATATGGATTTGGCGGCGAGCGCTGCCGATGCGGCCAAGTACTTCCAGGGTCAGACAGACCGTGGAGTAGACCAGCTGTTTTGGAGACAATTCCATTCTCCCAAGCGTCCACTTTCATTGACTGACCAATTAGCCGAATGGGCCGAACTAAACAGGTTGTCCGAACTCTCTATGAGGTCTGTTGTGGATCAGCTGTGGTCGGGAAGGTCAAAACCGAATAGCTATTTCAGCTTGGTGCAGCAGGTCCTTGATGTGGTGCCGCGCATTAATGCGATGAGGAGGTCAGCGTGCATAGAGGACGCATGGATGGCCTTTTCCCGTGTTAAGGCATATTGGGCGGAGATGGATGCTACCAATGTTGCAACGCGGGATTCGGCTATAGGTCGAAAGGCTGCCGAGCACTACTTTGAAGAAGTTCTTGAGGGTGCCCGTTTGATAGAGACCCAGTGCTCAAAAAATATTATGTTTGAGTGATATGTAATCTCATTGTAAGCGAAATGCTTTTATAAATTTTTATAAGGCTATTTTTATACTTTTGCCTAAAAGTAATATGATGCCTCCTGGGCGGCCGTTTATGTATACATGTGTATAACCTGAAAGATTGCAGCCGTCGGCTTCAACCCTCACGCATATAATGCGGAGGTGCTCGCAAAAACACGCATTCACACTTAACCCAACGTCTTGGTCCTATTAAGGAGGTGATAGCGGAGCGAGCGAGGCAACCGGACTATAATGCTTTAGCACTTTCACTTAGCCATAGGAGTTTGACAGTGGGGCTACTAGATAGCCCCTGGTGGCTCCGCACTCTCCCGATATCGGGGTGCGTACATGCCTGGCCGGGAAACGGCCCTTCTTTAAGCGTGGGAATTCTAACATTCCCACAGGTCATCGAGTGGTTGACCAGTCTCACGCTATATCATGACAGTCAGTTTTCGGCTTTCTCTACTGAGGTGCTCGTCCGGATGAACCAGGGCACAATCGCAGTAGTTCTCCTGGTGCTACCTTAGCCGGCAAGGCGGAACGTAAGACACCAAAACACAGGAGCCGGGCAAACCCAACATTTGACCAAAGACAATGATTCGGAGCTGATGCATATAGGGCCAAACTCGCGACGCCGAATACTCCCTAAGGTATTCGGTCTTTGTGGTATAAACCGGGCCTAAATAGTGGCCTTTGTAAGAAGCCCCGTGTGTCCAGGTACGTGCATTGTTCTGGCGTGGCCACATGCCAAGACATCAGCATCCTTCTCAATGGTGGATATGTATCAACAAGAGACAGTAAAAAAGGTTTACGCAAGGTCTTAATCTAAAAAGAATCCTTGGAGCGGGTCCCTGCTGCATGTCTGCGCCTGTGTCTCCGTTGTGCCGTATCCTGGACGGGTGTAGCACGATGATCGTCTGTAAAAGAGAGGAAGTTAAGTGAAAAAGTTGTCATGCAAAAGGATAATTTTTTAAAGAAACCATGTATAATTCAAGATGATACGAAATTGCCACTTGTCTGCGTGTGTTGAGCCCCTTGTATTGACAAATAGGGGTGTGACCACTTATTTCCGTATAAATAGCGGCGCCGGACTTGATTAGTTGTATCTGTGGTCTTGACGACCTACTGGATGCTTTCGTTTGTCCGGGCGCCTTTAGTGTGCGGCGGCCAAGGCAGCCTCACTCTCTTCGGCGCGCAGAGATCGCTTGATATTTCCGTGCATTGTAATGATGCCACGTGGACCGGGCATCTTGAGTGTGAGGGAGGCGTAGTGTGGTATTGCATTAAAGCGAGCGAAAGCTTCGCGTCCGAGTAGTGCTTGATAACCACTTTGAAATGGAGCGATTTGGAAAGTTAAGTGCTCGCGACGGAAGTTATCGGGGGAGCCGAATGTAACTTGTAGTAGAAGGGAGCCCGTACAACGAGCCCCTGGGCCTGGCGTTACTCCTTTAAAGGTAGTATTGCTATGGCGAATTTGTGTTGGGTCTAGCCCCATCCCGCGGATTGTATCCTGATATATTAGATTTAGGCTACTGTCACCGTCCATCAAGACCCTTATGAAGTGATATCTGCCAATTACTAGGTCTAATACCAGGGCAGCCCATCCTGCGTGTCGGATACTTGCTGAGTAATCACGATGGTCGAAAGTGATCGGTTGAGATGACCAGTGGCAGGACTTCGTAGTGATAGGCTCTTGGGTATACTTTCCTGGGAGTGCCGCATTGTTTTTTCCCTTGATTACGTGTAACACGTTTACTGTTTTGACTTTTGGTGGAAATTGCTTTTGTTCCCCCGTGTCTTGCTTGGGGGGCTCGTCCTTGTCTTCACTTGGTGTATCCTCCCCCTTGTGTATGGCATTGAGCTTGCCGGACTACTTGAAGACCCAACATTCTCTGTGGGTATGATTAGCGCGTTTACCAGGGGTACTATGAATCTGACATACTTGGTCCAAAATTTTATTGACGCTGGACAATTCGTCCCTGGTGCCTTTAGGGGGCAGCTTTTGGCCTGGCCGAGAGCTTTTGAATCCGGCATTTACTGTCGTGCCCTTCGTGCTATCTTCTTTATTCCGGCGTTTGCTATTGTTGTTGCGCCGTGATTTCCCGTTTCCATCTCTAACTTCAGATGTACTGGGGTCGCTGGTGCTGCATCTGGCTAGCCAGCTGTCCTCCCCCGCGCAAAAGCGGGTCATGAGGTTTGTTAATGCGGCCATCGTTCTCGGCTTATTTTGGCCGAGGTGTCTGGCGAGCCATTTGTCACGGACGCTATGCTTGAAAGCTGCTAAGGCTTCGGTGTCCGGACAGTCGACAATCTGGTTCTTTTTAGTAAGAAACTTGTTCCAAATCTTTCGGGCTGACTCTCCGGGTTGTTGAGTTATATGACTCAAATCGTCCGCATCCGGAGGTCGGACATAAGTCCCTTGAAAATTTGCCCGAAAGGCGTCTTCGAGCTCTTCCCAACTTCCAATGGAGCTTTCGGGGAGGCCTTTGAGCCAGTGACGAGCTGGCCCTTTGAGCTTAAGGGGTAGGTACTTGATGGCGTGGAGATCATCTCCTCGAGCCATATGGATATGAAGGATGTAGTCCTCAATCCAGACCCCAGGGTCTGTTGTTCCGTCGTATGCCTCTATGTTTACGGGCTTGAATCCCTCTGGAAATTCGTGGTCCAGCACCTCGTCGGTGAAACATAGGGGGTGTGCAGGACCCCTGTAGCTGGGTGTACTGCATTGTTCGGATGTTTGTGTGTTGCATTGTATGCTGGGGCGCGCTTGCGTGGTCCATAGATGGATCTTGTTACACCGTCCTTTGGGTGCGAGCCCTCGCATTGGTTGCGTGTTGTATGGTGAGCGGCGTTGTATGCCGCTCTGTATTGGTAGAGGGGTCGTCTATCCGACCAGGTGGCTGCTTCGATATTTGGTTGTGGGGGTTCTGAGGCCTCCCCATCGAATTCTGGTAGCAGCTTCCGCTTTGGGTAGCTCTTGGAGGGGCGATTGTCGCCGTACCTTGCTGCAGTGCTGAGTATTTTACTCCATCTGAATTGGAGTGTGTCTTGCGCGGCCTTGAGCCTTTGCTTCTGCTTTTTCAGGCTCCTCGCGGTGGCAACAAGCCTTTTACGAGCAATCTGCTGCTCCGGGTGTCTGTCCGGCGTTATGTCGTTCGGACCATTATCCTTGATAGGATTTGTTTGTTCGGTTTGATTATCCGGATTGCCGTTGTCCGGCAGCGGTTCGCCTTGCTCCAGCGCTGGGTCTGTGTGATCGCTATTTCTGTCGAGGCGGGATTTGGGGCGGCGCTTGCGTCGCCGCTTTGACTGCTTTTCGAGGGAGCAAGCCTTCGGTGCGTCCTTCCACTCCTCATCGTCATCTTTTGGTGCGTCCACCATGTATACGTCATATGACGAGGTGGCGTTCCAGGGCCCAATAGGCGCTGGTTCTTCATCGTCTCCTTCATCGGCGTCCATACCGTTGATGTCTTCGGAGTCGAAGTCGAGCATGTCGGTTAAATCGTCGACAGTGGCTACAAAGTGGGTGGTGGGTGGGCTTTGAATTTCTTCATCATCCGCATCCCAATCTCGCTGAACGTAGTCCGGCCAGGGCTCTCCTGATAAAGAGAGAGACTTTAGTGATTTTATAATATCGCCAAAGGGCGAGTGCTGAAAGATGTCCGCGGCAGTAAACTCCATGATCGGCGCCCAATCGGATTCGATTGGCAGAGGCGTGAATGGTTCGGAGTCCGGAGAGGAGTCCGACTCCTTGGAATCATGAGTCTCGCGGAGTACGGGGCTGGTGTTCGGCTCAATCGCCGTTGGGATCGCAGCCCCCGAGGCGGCGTCCAACCACCCATCCTCGATCGGCGCGGTTGGCTCCGAATTAAGAGTCGAAGCCAATGCGGGTGCGGCCTCCAGGGCACTATTCGGTGGCAGAGCTAGATCATGCTTGTCGTGACAGTGCGGCGCGCTCGGAAGTGGCTCGAATCCGTCGAAGATCAAGTCCCCGCGGATGTTAGCCGTGTAGTTTAAACTTCCAAATCTGACCTGACGGCTAGGGGCGTAGCTTTCGATCTGCTCTAGATGGCCAAGTGAATTGGCCAGCAGTGCGAAGCCGCCGAAGACGAAGATCTGTCCAGGGAGGAAGGTCTCACCCTAGACTGCATCGTTATTGGTGATTGTAGGAGCCATCTAGCCTGACGGCGACGACACAGAGAAACTCTCAATGAAAGCACCAATGTCGGTGTCAAAACCGGCGGATCTCGGGTAAGGGGTCCCGAACTCTGCGTCTAGGCCGGATGGTAACAGGAGGCAAGGGACACGAAGTTTTACCCAGGTTCGGGCCCTCTCGATGGAGGTAAAACCCTACGTCCTGCTTGATTAATATTGATGATATGGGTAGTACAAGAGTAGATCTACCACGAGATCGAGGAGGCTAAACCCTAGAAGCTAGCCTATGGTATGATTGTTGATGTGTATGTTGTCCTACGGACTAAAACCCTCCGGTTTATATAGATACCAGAGAGGGTTAGGGTTACACAAAGTCGGTTACAATGGTAGGAGATCTTCATATCCGTATCGCCAAGCTTGCCTTCCACGCCAAGGAAAGTCTCTTTCGGACACGGGACGGAGTCTTCAATCTTGCATCTTCATAGTCCAGGAGTCCGGCTGAAGGTATAGTCCGGCTATCCGAACACCCCCTAATCCAGGACTCCCTCAAGGCGGATCGTTGTTTCGATGGTTGGGCATCTCGACGCGGCAGCCAACTTCTTGCTGCTCAGCAGACGCGTCAAGGAGCTGCTGGACGCGCTCCGTCATGTAGCGACGCTCGTCGCCCTCAAGTTTGTCTAGTTCGTCTGCTGCCGCCTGGGCTGCTCGTATGTTCTCTGCAAGCGTGGCGTAGACGGGGCGATCTGCCCCGAACATGCTGGCAATGGTCGCGCCACGCTGCCGGATCAGGCCAATGCGGCTAGGCCCACCAAGAGCCGGCGTGCCGCCGACGGCGCGGTCCATCTCACGCTAGTAGGCCTGCGAAAGGCATCTCATGCTGGCCAGCCTGTTGGCGCTTTCGACGAGCTGGACGCGGCGTGCTTCCAGTGTCTCGGCGTCGGCGTCTTCTGGGATGGGCGCAGTCAGGTCTTGCATCGCCGCCTCGAGCGAGTCTCGAGCGCCTCCGCCAGAGTGCTCGCCATGGCTGATGACGAGCACCTCCATGATGGTGCTGCCCCTGCTGTCCGCGCAAGGAAGCGGTTCATCTTAGACCACCACGTTGGTGGGGAACGCGTCAAGCGATGCCGTGTCGGAGTCGACAAGCATCCAGTCGGTGGAGCCAACCGACTCCAAGTCCACAGCGGGCTCGCTGGCGACGTGGAGCTGATCGAGGAGGCTGATGAGGCGGCTCTCGGGGTCTTCTGTGCCCGCATCAGACGCGAACTCGTCGGAGAGGAGAATCTCACCAACAAGATCGGCAAGGGAGCTCGCCGTGCAAGAGAACTCCGCGCAGTGCAGCGCGTCGGCGCAGACACCGTCTGGCATGCCGGGCTGACTGCGCTCGCCAGGAAGGAACAAGGTTCCCATCCAAAACAGGTCTCCGGGAGACGGTGCACCTCGCCCTACGGTGGGCATCAAATGTGAGGGGTTGGGTGCGACATATGCCAAAGGATGGCTAATCATGGTGGGAGCGAGTAGAACGTCGCCAGTGCCTGAAAGCGAGATGAGGCGTAGACACGAACGCCGACGCACTTTACCCAGGTTCGGGGCTCTCCTAGGAGATAACACCCCTAATCCTGCTCTGCGGGGTCTCCGCATGATCACTAAGACACTAGTGAGTACATTGGTGCTTCTCGAGCTATATGCTAGAGGTAGGAGAAAGCAAGGCTAGCTCTCCCCTCTCTCTTTATGTGTGAGTCTAGTTCTAACAGGTCGGGAACCCTTTCCATGGGTGCCCTGGGGGTTTATATAGGCCTACCCCCAGGGGTACAATGGTAATCTGGCCGGGAGTAGGACCCAGCTGTTAGTCTCTCTGGTCGCCGGCTTCTCCGTCGGCTGCTGGGGCCCGCCGCCTGGTGGGCCCCACCGACTGGTTCGGTGCGGAGCCGACAGGCCGCCTCCGCCGCTTGCGGGTCTGGTCGGCGGCTAACTACTGTGGCCGCAATGCTAATGACACATGCTTAGTCAGGGGAGCGTGGCTACAGTCCCGCCGCCTGGTGGGAGATCTCTGTAGCCACACCGCGTCTTATCTGGTTAATGGTACACAGACCCCAAGGGAGGAGTGGGCCGCCTGCTAGAGGCCGGCCTCCCTCGGGTCTGACTGGTCGGGCTTTCGCCGTCTTTCGGGCTCTCGCCGCCTGGTAGGGCCCGCCGCCTGCAGGCCGTACCAACAGGCCATCGTGGGAACAGGGCTCCGCCTGTCGAGAGTGACGTCAAGAGCAGAGTGGCAATAGTGCCGCGTCGTGCGGAGATCTCCGTCGGTACGGGGCACTGTGGCCGCGCCTTGCCCTGGATGTGGGGGTGATGGGCTACACTATAGCCACATTTTGTCTTGTCTTCTTAATGAGGGAGCAGACTTTGAGGGCGCCGTGAGCCGCCTGCTAGGATCCGGCCTCTCTGGAGGCCGCCTGCTTGGAGTCGGCCCGTCTTGGTGCCGTCTTCTGGAGCTTGGCCGTCTTCTGACAGCCGGCCACTTGAGCCAGCTGGCTACCAGAAGGCGGCGCTTCATTTTGGATGTTTGTGGGGCGCAGTCGGCCCAATGTCTTGAAAGGCTCAGGGACTCGGGTTAGGCTACCTGTGGCCCATTACTCCAACATAAAACGTCGGCGGCTCGTTCTTGCGACAATAGTGATAGTTTGATGGTCTCGAAATCTCGAAGTAATTTGTTTTTACTTTTTTGAGATGAAGGATAGTCGGACCTTCTCCTTCCATTGGCATGGGGATTGTATATACTCCCTTTGTTCCCAAATATAAGTATTTCTAGAGATTGCAACAAGTGACTACATACAGAGCAAAATGAGTGAATCTACGTTCTAAAATATGTCTACATACATTCATTGTAGTCTATTTGAAATGTCTAAAAAGACTTATATTTAGGAACGGGGTATATGGTAAGGAAGCAGTGCAATGGAGGGAAAAGAATAGGTAGTCCTACGGCTAGTACCCCCGAACTTTTTTCTTTTCTGATTCCCTATACTAAACAAAAGAAAAGAAAACCTTTTCCGTGGCTGCGATTCCTTATAAATACACGAGGCGCAGCCGCGCAGGGGGATTCGTATCTCGTCAGAGCTGACAACCGCTAGGTTTCGCCAGTTTCGCCATGGATTCAGGGAAGAAGCCACCTGTCCAGGAGGAGGCCGGGAGGAAGAAGAGAAAGAGATCGGAGGAGGAGGGATCGGAGGAGGAGCTCTCCCAGGATCTCGTACTGGAGCTGTTCGCTCGTCTCCCCTCGCGAGACATCTTCCGCTACGCAAGCGCATCCAAGAACCTGATGGCCGCTGTATCGGGTTCCTCCTTTTGGATCAAATCTCGCCAACCACAGGCGAGCGACGTGCACATGGCCTACTGCATCGATCCCATCATCATGGGGGATCGTCAGAATTTCACCTTCCGTGACGAGACTCCATCCTCTAGTTTCTGCCATGGGCTCAGCGCCAAGTTCGGTTACAGCTACTTTGGAACTGCCAATGGATTGATCGCTCTCCAGGTTTCAAATCTCGTCACCAAAAGGTTTAGCGGCTGCGTCATCTTCAACCCTGCTTTAAAGATTGATGTGATGCTAGTCTTTATGGAATTCGATTCCAGGCACAGGTTCTGTGGGTTCGGCTATTGCAAATCTGCCAAGAACTTCAAGATCTTGATGCTGCAGAACGGGTCTATAATGGTCAAGAGCCTCGGCGGTCACCCAAGCACCCAGCCACGGAGCATCCTTCCCTCCGACAATATCGCAGAGCTTGATCCTTCTATTTGCCTAGACAACCTGGTCTACATGTTGGAGGCTGGCGGGCACGACAACCGGATCCGGCGGTTGATAGTTTTCAACCTCCAGGAGGAGACGAGCATCAAGGTGGACCTCCCCCCTGAGGCTCTCCACTCGGGGCTCATGCAGCTGTCGGGTTCCATCTGTGTCGCGTCGCGGGCCGACACCAACACCGATGTTGTACTGTGGCAGCTGAAGCTTGATCAAGGATGGGAGAAGATCTCTGTCGTTGCTGCTCCCTGCCAGGGAAGGGTCTTCGGGGCATGGAGGTCACATCCCACCAAGCTGATGATATGGTTCGAGGGACGGGGAGCTGCGCTTTATCAGAATGCCAGGAGCAGCGGCGAGGGCGACCCACTGGCATGGGAGCTGACATACGAGGACCACAGAAGGGTAATGGGAGAAGACCTTGGAGCAGTTCTTGGCACCTGGCAGAAGAAAGCCGGGCTAGTTTTCTGCTGGGGATACGAGCCCACATTGATATCCCCACTGGAGTTCTTCAAGAGCACCCGGGACGACCACCAGGAGCTTGTGTACTTCGTCATTGGTGGTCGAGCCATTGCTCCCCGGCTGGAGTTTCTTCGACGCTTAGCAGAGGCGCTAAGTGGATGAGTCGCCTGTTGTCCTGGGCTGCACTCTGATTGAGACACAGGAGATGTGTTAGACTGAAGTTTTGTTAGACAAACAATGTGATACTTGTGTGTACTACAACTATACCCAGATTCTTGTTTGGATTAGAGTTAGACACTGTTTTCGGATTCATCGAGAAACTATTCGATAGTTTTCCTGTGTTACTATTGATTGTTTTTGTTCCTGCTTGTCACTGGAAATGAAATAATTAGCTGTATATATGCATGCCAAATTCTTGTCCTGGACTAAAGGGAAACAAGCATAATCATGTCTAGCAAAATGAGCTGAATAAACTGGCATCATGCTCCAACATGAACACAAATGAGGAAGATGCAAAAAGAACATAGCTGTATACCTCTTTCTTTAGTTTGTTCGAAGGCAAGCAATCCTTGGCCAGTGACAGGGTGTGTCTCTCTAAGGCACTGACTTCAGTTTGCAATGCTCCTAGCACCGTGGAGTCACCATTCAGGTTAACAACCTTCAGTTTTATGTTCTCTATCCCAAAGCTTGCCCTTCTTCTCCTTTTTTTTTTTTTGTCAATTTGAGATTGCTTTTACAATGCTTGCCGTGTGGTTGCCCTTCTTCTCCTTGAAGAGAGCTGCGTTGGCAGTGGCAATTTGCATGTTGCCCAGCAATTTCAAGATCTCTGCATCGCAAGACCTTCGTTGCTCCTAAGCAGTCACACTTCACTTGGAAGATGAATTGATCTTGCCCGGTAGCAACAGCTCTGAGATGCAAAGAGTCAGGGTCGACGTGGTCAATGCTCAATAGATCAGTACTAAGTGCTGACAATTCAGTACTAATTGTTGAAAAATTTGGCACTCAATAGATCAGTCATCAGTCATCAGAGAGCATAGGAACAAACAGAGGAGAGGACAGGGGAGACCGCGTGCAGGTGCAGGCGCGTCCGGACCGGCTCCATCCCCCGCGTCCTCCAGATTTGTGGCCGTCTCTGGTCGACGGCGGCGATCCGGCGAGGAGGTGGTCGACGACGGGCAGGTAGAGACGGCGGTCGACCCTCTACTCAACGGCGGGCAGCTGCAGACGCGGCGCTCCCTCCTCAGCTTCTCCTTGCCTCGAGTCCAATAGCTTTGTGGTCGATGGCGAGATGATCTTCGACGGCAGCACCAGGAGGTGGTCGACGACGGCAGCAACGGCGGCCGGCGGAGGCGGCGCTCCGCCGCTCGGGGTCGGGGGAGAGGAATGTTTTTTTTAGACACAGGGGGAAGGGGAATGGATGAGCCGGCGCTCACTACCTCTTTTTTCCTTTTTCCTAGATTGAAGGAGAGAAAATTCCTTATTTGACATTATCTTAAAATATGCTTTTTTATTTGATATTGGAAAAAAAAATTCTTCCCTATTTGACACAAGTTTTAAATTTTATTCACTATATAACATTTCCGTTCATTTTGAGCCTAAATGACACCTGAAAAGACTCTTTTGCCCCTCATGTGGTATGTGTGGGGGCAATAACGCACACATGCAACACCGGTGCGAGGGCAGGAGCACACACGCAGCAACACATACACATGCACCAACACACACGCACGCGCACACACACGCAACAACACACACGTGCACACACACACGCGCGCGCGCACACATGCAGCAACACACATGCACGCGCACACACACAGCAACACACACGCATGCAGCACACACACACACGCAGCAGCAGCACACATGCAGGCAGCACATAGGCACGCAACAACACACGCAATAGCAAATACACATGCAGCGGCACAAATGCAGCAGCAGCACACATGTGTGCATGCACCCACACACGCAACAGCACACACGCGCACACACATACCGCATGAGGGGCAAAATCGTCTTTTCAGATGTCATTTAGGCTTAAAATGGATGGAAGTGTCGTATGGGGAATAAAATTAAGGACTAGTGTCAAATAGGGAAGAAGAACTTTTCCAGTGTCAAATAAGGAATCAGATTTGAAGACAGTGTCAAATAAGGAATTTTCTCATAGAAGAAACCGGCGTTCTCTGCTCGAAATTGCTGTGCGTACGATGAATAGTGTGTACGACTTTGTACGACATGATCTCACTCGTCCGTCAAGTTGATCGAACTTCTCTGCTTTGCCCTTGTTGTGGCGGTCCGTGCTGTGTGCTCTATGGACTATTGGACTATGGGGTGGCTGTGGGCTGGGACAAAACTCACGGTCCGAATGATAGAGGCAACGACAAATTCCATTCCCGGAGCAAAAATGGAGCCTTCTCACGGCATGTGATTTTGGGCCGTCAAATTACGTTCCCAAAATGATTTTGTCCGTCGGATCTCTGGATGGAGTGATCCTGGCCGTCAGATCGATATAAACACTGCTACAATGAATAGTGCGCTTCGTTTTTCACTCGTGCTACTTCCCACCTCTCTATGACAGGCGGGGCCCAGGTGGTGTGAGCTAGTTTTGTCATTGGCTTTCGACGTGGGTGTGGACGGTGTTGTTGGGAATCGACAGCGGGTTCGTGCCACCGTTTGAAATTTCCTTTGCCCCGTCGAGGGCATTTTCGGGATTTCCATATGCTGGCGCCACATGGCCTTTTCCAATTCACTGGTACCTCCCCAATCAGTGAGATGGCTGCGACCGCGTCGTCCACCTCTCCTCCTCTCCTCACATTCCCCTCCAGTCCTCCACTCCCCACTTCCCTAACCTAGCCCCCTCCTCTACGATGCCACCGCCGCCATCCAACTTGACTTCCCCTCGAGCCGTTGAGTCTTGGAGAGCTGCCGATGGTGGTGGATAAGAAGATCCACCGCGAGCCGCCGTCGCATTTTCTCGCCTCCAGTGCCTCACCCTTCATTCTCCCGTGCCCTACCTTCACCCCCGCTCCCCTGCTTGGCGGCGCTCCCTCACGCGCTGCAGTTCTCCATGTTCGGCTTGCTCTCCAACATCAGCGCCATGGTCGAGGCCATCTCCAGCGGCCAGATGGTCGAGCACATTGGCCGCAAAAGGGGTGAGATTTTCTTTTTTTGGCATGCTCGCCTTGCTCTATGCGGTTGCTGTCAGTAGTATATCATTGCGAGATGGGTCAAATTGCGACTACTTGTGGCTTGAAAGTTAACAAGGATCAATGTCAATGCTTGGTTGATTGATGCCCCCCGCAACTAATACCTATGCAACATTTTGGTTAATTCAAATCAAATAAAGTGGATGTGATTTTGTATATCAAATGTTGATTAGTTCTTATTTGGATAAACTTGAAATTATGCGCTCCAGAATCACTGCCTTGCTGGCACAATCTGCTACATTATGGGTTTGGCCTTATCAGCTCCATGGGTCAGTATAATGAGCCGGCCCTTGGGGGCTACCAATTGCTCCTGTCAACAATTCAAGGTACACAAGTTTTCGTCCATAATATTGAAGGATTCCTTGCTCAGTTGGTAAAGCACAAAACTCTTAACCTTGTGGACGTGGGTTCAAGCCCTACGATGGAAGCTACATTATAAGGTGTTATTTTCATTGAAGTATATATCAAGTCCCGGTTCAGTATTATTTTACTAAGCCGGCCCTTGGGGGCTACACATCACTGCTCAAGTCTACATGATTATATTTATAAAGTCCCTGCTAATTATTGCATAATGACCCGGCCCTTGGGGGCTACACTGATTGAAGTTTTTATAAGCAATTACAAGTCCCAGGTTGCTGCAAGCATGACAACCCGGCACTTGGGGGCTACATATATGGAGTATTCAGTTTATATGATTGAGATGAACAAACCGGATTTCTTCAAGGTTGAAACACTTATTGGAGCAAGTCTTAAGTTATCACTATGTTCTCCTCTTAAGACTTGGGGGCTACAGGTATTATGCATATAAAGGAGGAACATCTTCATTTTATTAGTTTTGAGCAAATCAGGAAGATCAATTACATGACCCGGTGTCGACAACAATTATGACTGGCGCCATCAATATTTATAAACCGGCCATTTTGGTAATATTAAACCGGCAAGTTTTACATCTTCAAACCGGCTGAATATCAGATAAGTATTTTCAGACCCATATTTCTTAAACCAGCGGAGCTGAGTCAAAGGAGTTATTCTTCACAATATTTCTCGGTGACAAGTCAATGTCGGCAAATTGATTATGAAGCTAGTCTGTTGACCCGGATTTCCCAGAAGGAAACAAGGACTTAAGGATGATCAGGTACCGGTTTACAAAAATTCTTAACCCAGAGCATAACCTGTCAAATTTGTTCTTGTGTTTATTTTGCAGCATAAGTTTACCATGAATAAATCCAAGCTAAACTTGGGGGCTAATGTCGGGGATATACCCCGCGGTGTAAACCGGCCGGAAGTTAACCCGGCCGTACTTGGCGGTTTATCTGAAGACCCCGCTGACACTTGGCGAGTTACTGGCGACCCGCCCTGACCTGGCGGTTTACAAGCAACCCACCTGATCATTATGACTCACTGGTGATCCGGCGTGCGGGATCGACGGATGACAAGGCCCAAAGCCCAGAAGGCCGGTTCACGTTTAATGGTGGGCCGGTTTAAGAGGAAAGGCATGAGGAACATTATCTTACAAGGAGCTAAGACCTGGACTTGTATCCGGTTTGTATTAGAGATAGACTAGTCCTAATCCTAATAGGACTCCACATGTAAACCGCCCCTTCAACATATATAAGGAGGGGCAGGGCTCCCCAAAAGGGGGACAAGATTCACAAGTACCACAAGTTGGACAAGTTAGGTTTAGACAATAGCTCTCAAGATAGAGCACTCTTGTAACCGTGATTATCATCATCAATATCAATGAAGCAGGATGTAGGCTTTTACCTCCACCGTGAGGGGCCGAACCTGGGTAAACATCGCGTCTCTCGTCCCGCTCAACCCCTCTCAAGCTACCACATAGATGCGTTGGCCTCGCGACTAAGTCCTGACACTAAGGACATCTGCCGTGACAATTCCACGACATCTGCCGTGCCGCTTCGCCATCTCCGTGACCCCTTCCTCCACTCCGGTCGCCGTCCCTGTCGTCTCCGGTGAGATTCCGGCTGCCTCGACATCCAAGCCCCGCAAACCCTAGATCCAGATCTAGTTGAGGATGACCCCAAATTTTGCCTAAGTCCTTAAATTTTAGCATTATGGAGCCATGTTCATCATGCCATAACTTGTTGCATACTACTCCGTTTCATGCGCATGATATATCAAAATGTTCATCATGATGTGATCTTCATTTTGTTCCATTGTGACATGCTTGTTTGAGTCCATATTGATGCCCAAATCGCTGATGCAAGAGTGGTATAAAATGTTTGCTCATGTTACTTGTCAGTTTAAGGTGTTTTGTCATTTTTGCCACATTTATTGTGTGCTGCATATGGCTATGAGCTCTTCATGTGTTTTGGTCTATGCCATGCCATCTTTATATGGGTGTATGCCATGTATTTTTGTGATCTTTGTGGTGACTAGCACATGCATGCAAAGTAGCCTTCGCGATATTACCGATTTCAGGGACTTAGGATTTTGCTAAGTCTTGTGCCTGCTGTTATTTTTATGCCATGTATCCATGTTGCTACAGTGAGATCCATGCTTCTTTTGAGTTGCTTCAGTAAGGATGATTTGGACATATGGTTATGCTCTATCCATCCATGCCCCTGTTTGCAATTATGAAGTGCCCTAGCATGACTTAATCTTGCTCTACTTTTGCTATAAAATTTTCCTGGCAGATTGTTTACATGTTAATCAATTTTGCCATGGTTGTTGTAGTTGATCCATGCATGCTATAAACTTGTTCTTGCCATGGTTAGCTTCATGAACATGTCTTCTTGCTGGTTATATGCTTATCTTGTCATGCAATGCCTTGTGATGAGTGAATCGAGCTCGCAAAGAGGCCTTCATAACTCTATTTTGCCATGCTCAGTTTTCTGCAAAGTCTGAATCTGTTAACGGAACTTCCTATGTTTACATGGGTGCCATCATATCTTCTGTGCCTTTTTGGCTTATGGCCAGTAAGGGACTTTTGTTCTATGCTTTGAGTAGATTCATGCCATGCCTTGTATTACTATGATAAGTTCCTGTAGCATGTTGTTTGCTTGCTCTAAACATTGCTTCCTGATGTTAATTCCTGGCATGTTAGTATTTTCACCAAGTCTGTGATGCTGATATCTTTTGCACTTTTTCCATGCTTGTTTGAACCTGCTCTTGTGTGATTAAGCCATAGCTCAGTGTTCATCTTTTGTCAAGCATCTTGAGTAGATCACTGCCATGTACTTTATTGTTATGTTGGAGTGCAGTAGCTTAGTTTCTTGTTGCATTCTAGGTGGCATTGTGCTGTTAATCGCAGAATTGTGCCATTCTTGTTTTTCTTTCCATTTGCAAACCGTGCATCCGATTCCGGTGATATTTATATCGATTTCGACCGAAATCCTCTCATCTTTCCAGCGGCACACTTGGTTTGCCAAGTTGAAGCCTTGTTTAATCTTTTCCTTCTGGAGCGCGCATATGCATTGCATATCACATCCCGCATATCATGACATGTTTTGCATCATGTTGCTTGCGCACTGCATCGTGATTGATTGTTGGTCCTTTGCTTGTGTTCTTGCTTTGGGTAGAGTCGTGAGATGAGTACGTGATCGAGGAACCCGTTGAGTACACTTACGAGGATCAAGCTTTCATCTACTCGACGAACTTTGCAGGCAAGATGACCATACCCTCAAAATCACTTCTATCTTTGCTTGCTAGTTGCTTGCTCTATTGCTATGCCGCGATACCTACCACCACTACTAGGGAAAAGGCTAGCAGCAACGCGGGTTTTAGGCCTATCAGCAGCGCGGGTACCCGCGCTACCAATAAGGCGCTACAGCTAACTCTTAGTAGTAGCGCTGCCTGTACCCGCGCTACCACTATTGACTATAGCAGCAATGCTTTTCAGGAACACGTTGCTATTACTTAGCTGTAGCGATTTCCCAGTCCAGCGCTACTATTATATCTTTCACCATTTCCCCATTCCGGCTTCGATAAACTGCAATTTCCAGATACTAGGTACTACTAGATATCAATTTCATAAAGCATTATAGGTACTAGGTAGTACTCCCTCGGTTCGAAATTACTCGTCGTGGTTTTAGTTCAAATTTGAACTCAAACCACGACGAGTAATTTGGAACCGAGGGAGTACTAGATAACAATTTCATATATACTCAACATGCATCCTCAAGCAGTACAAGGTGACATCAATGACAATCATCATATTTAGTTCTAGATGATATCGACGACGATCATCATATGTAGTTCTACATGATATCGACGATGATCATCATATGTACTTCTAGATGATATAGCCACATACACATATGTAGTTCTAGATGATATCGACGACGATCATCATCCTCAAGCCTGGGCGGTGGGTGTTCCTGATAGTAATTAGGATGGCCTGTCCAGCATGAAGATTCTTGCCAACGAGGAATCTCTTCCACCCAACCGAGTTCAAGTGTGTGCGACCATCTGTGCCCATGCGGTAAGTACATGTGGTGACGGAGCCCCTTGCGGTAAGGCGTAGTCCAACTGAGCCTTCTTCATCAGGCTCGATACCACAACTCATAGATAGGTTCTTTGGCAATCTCTGAATAAGAAAAACATATCAATTAATAAATAGCCTAAGCATGTGATCAGACTCTACACTAAAGTATATCATCGACTAGATTCCACAAAGCATATCATTGGACTCTACACTAAGCATATCATCGGATTCACTAAGCATATAATCGGATAATTTGCATTTGTAAGTATAACAATAAAGCATATATATATATCATCAAATTACTACATGCAGTACGTATAACATACCATTTCATGCCGATCGACCATGGTACTTGTCAGGCGGGTCACGAATGGCACCCCGACAAAGTCATCACGTGGCGGAATTATGTCCCATAGGTTGCACACCTCCTCCTCGCTCAGCCTCATTCTTTGAGCTATGATGGCTTCATGAAGTGGGTTCTCATCATCTTCATTGAGTGGGTCCTCATTATCTACCTCATCTTCGTCATCTTCATCATCTTCCACCAGGTTGATATAAATGACAACCAGCTTGGGTCTTTCTGCTCTGAAGGAGAATCTGATCAACTCACCACCAGTAAGACGCATGCGAGCAAGGAAACGGGTCCATCCATCTCCTCCAATCTGCGACATATTGCGTCCTTTCTCGACCTCCATAGTGTACGGCCCCCCAGGAGCCTCAAATGTCACAGTGTCTCCTGTCAGCTTGTTGAATTTCAACCTCACATTGCATGGGACGATCTGTGTAAGAAAAGCAAAATGACACAATGCAGTAATGCCAACACTAAAAATAAAATAGTTGGTACATTTCATCTAATTTCTTACCGCCGCATGACGAAAACTCGGATGGAAGTAGATGCCGAACAGCTTGCCAGTTGCAAGGCTGCTGGCGCACCTTAACTTGCACAGTCGACATAGTGGTGCTGGTGGTGGCGCCATTTTACTAAATCAACTAAATCAAAATGTTCTAAATCAACTAGCCTACTAAATCAACTAAATCAACTAGCCTACTAAATAAACTAAATCAAAATGTTCTAAATCAACTAAATCAACTAGCCTACTAAATCAACTGAATCATATCAACTAAATTGACTAAATCAACTAGCATACTAAATCAACTAGCATACTAAATCCACTAGCATACTAAATCAACTAAATCAAAATGTTACATATGAAAGCCTACTAAATAAAAATGTATCAGGGAGGAGGGACAAGGAGGGGCGACTCGAGGAGGGAGAAGATAGTAGGATGGAGGAGGAAGGCGGAGCGAGGAGGGGCCGGCCGGCGGCGAGTGGAGGGAGGACGGATCGAGGAGGAAGGCGGAGCAAGGAGGGGGCGGCCAGCGGCGAGTGGAGGGAGGATGGAGGAGGAGGCCGGTACCGAGTCCAGCGAGGAGGATGAGGCGACAGCGGCGCAGATCGGGGGAGGGGCGACGGGGGAGGACCGGCGGCGCGGGGGTGAGGAGGAGACCGTGAGTGTGTGTGAGTGTGATCTGTGGATGAGGCTAGTGAGATCTATAGTTAATTTAGCAGTAGCGATTATTGCCTGAATGTGCTGCTGCGACGTTACGTAGCAGTAGCGCTGTCTATTTTAATGCGTTGCTGCTATAACTGGCCTCGCGGCGGTGTCGTGGGAATTTTAGCAGTAGCGCTGCTTGGAGTGCGCGCGCTACTGATAAACTTGTTTCAGCAGCGAGTTTGCACAGCCCGCGCTACTGCTACTTAGCAACAGCGCCTGATTTTATAGCGCGCTGCTGGTAAGATTCTGTGTATAGGCTTTTCCCTAGTAGTGCACTTGCTATATCATGCCTCCCATATTGCCATGTCAAGCCTCTAACCCACCTTTCCTAGCAAACCGTTGTTTGGCTATGTTACTGCTTTGCTCAGCCCCTCTTATAGCGTTGCTAGTTGCAGGTGAATTGAAGTTCGTTCCTTGTTGGAACATGGATTTTGTTAGGATATCATTATTATCTCTTATTTACTTTAATGCACCTATATACTTGCTAAAGGGTGGGAGGCTCGGCCTTATGCCTGGTGTTTTGTTCCACTCTTGCCGCCCTAGTTTCCGTAATACCGGTGTTATGTTCCTTGATTTTGCGTTCCGAATGCGGTTGGGTGTTATGGGAACCCCTTGACAGTTTGCTTTGAATAAAACTCCTCCAGCAAGGCCCAACCTTGGTTTTACATTTGCCTAACAACCCATCACCTTCCCTTGGGTTCTGCAGACTCAAGGGTCATCTTTATTTTAAACCCCCCTGGGCCAGCACTTGTCTAAGTGTTGGTCCGAACCAAGTAGACTGAGGGGCCACCTCAGGGAAACTTGAGGTTTGGTTTTACTTGTAGGATGTCTCATCCGGTGTTGCCCTGAGAACGAGATATGTGCAGCTCCTATCGGGATGTCGGCGCATGGGCGGTCTTGCTGGTCTTGTTTTACCATTGTCGAAATGTCTTGTAACCGGGATTCCGAGTCTGATCGGGTCTTCCTGGGAGAAGGAATATCCTTTGTTGACCGTGAGAGCTTGTGATGGGCTAAGTTGGGACACCCCTGCAGGGTTTGAACTTTCGAAAGCTGTGCCCGCGGTTATGGGCAGATGGGAATTTGTTAATATCCGGTTGTAAAGAACTTGACACTTAACTTAATTAAAATGAATCAACCGCATGTGTAGCCGTGACTGTCTCTTTCCGGCAGAGTCCGGGAAGTGAACACGGTTTTGGAGTTATGTTTGAACGTAAGTAGTTTCAGGATCACTTCTTGATCACTTCTAGTTCACGATCGTTGCTTTGCTTCTCTTCTCGCTCTCATTTGCGTAAGTTAGCCACCATATATGCTAGTGCTTGCTGCAGCTCCACCTCACTACCCTTTCCTACCCATAAGCTTAAATAGTCTTGATCTCGCGGGTGTGAGATTGCTTAGTCCCCGTGACTCACAGATTCTTCCCAAACAGATTGTAGGTGCCGATGATACCAGTGCAGGTGACACAACCCAGCTCAAGTGGGAGCTCGATGAAGACCTTGGTTGTTATTTTGTTTTGTTTGCTTTTGATCAGCAGTGGAGCCCAGTTGGGATGATCAGGGATCTAGCATGTGGGGTTGTCTTTCTTTATTTGGTTCCGTAGTCGGACCTTGATTGTATTCTGGATGATGTATGCTATATCTATGTATTGTTTGAAGTGGCGATTGTAAGCCAACTCTTTATCCCTTTCATATTCAGTACATGGGATGTGTAAAGATTACCCCTCTTGCGACATGCCTACTATGCGGTTATGCCTCTAAGTTGTGCTCCGACACGTGGGAGATATAGCCGCATCGTGGGTGTTACAAAGATGGCAGGCTTGGGAGCTATTCCGATGGTGACAATATTTCGGACCCCTATGAGCCGCCAAGCAGGGCTGCTATTTCCATGTCCGGTACGCAACAGATGCTGAATTCATCGACTGTCGCGGCTATGGCCTCTAGCTCAACGGCTGCTGCAACGGCTCGTGCGAGCGTTTCTGCATGTCCGCTGGCTCAGGTTTTATCTGAACTCCTGGATGCTTTGGCGACTCTCTTAGTTGCAGAGGTTACTCCGACAACTGAAGCACAACATAAGGTGGAAGTTGCAAAACTACGGGATGAGGTAGCTCAGGCTAAGGAGGAACTTAACACTGAGAATGCTAGGATGACAACAGAGGAAGCCGCGTTGGAGGCTGAGTCACAACGGATTCAAGCAGAAACTTTCCGGTTAAACTTGGATCAGAATGCATCAAATGCTATTCCTCGAAGGAGGCACCAGAGCCGTCTACCTTTGGAGTTTGAGGCAAGGAATCTTTTCAATACACCTGGGGCAGGACCGAGTAACCCGCCTGGTGTGACCCGGGCTGCCGAGGCACCCATGGCTAGGACGACGGCTCAACCGCGTGTGACAAACCCGTCTCGTTAGAACTTAAACCCGCCTCAGCAGGTGTTAACGCCGCTGGGTCATTATTCCAACCCTCTGGATAACATGATTGCCGCAGCTTCACGGCTGGCGGCTCTCCCTATAGAAGGCGAGTCTCCCGCGGCGGTCGAGGCCCGGAAGGCGGTGGAGCTTCTTCAGACAGCGGTAGCTTAGCAGGCGGCTTACTCATATAGCCGTGAGAGAATTCATTCAACTCCACGCCATAGTCGAAGTTATAGCCGGCACATTGAATCGCCGATGGTTTCCAGTAGCGAGCGGCGCTGTAACCCACCCCATGGGCATGACCCACCACGTGTTGACAACAATGTTCAAGCCCTATTGGATTAGGCCAGGGCACGTCAAGAGGCGGAGCTGTCGGCTCAGTTAGCGGCTCATTAACAGCTTCAGTGTAACCCTTCAACGTCTGTAGAAGCCGGGATGACTTCCAGGACAGTGGGTGTGCCATGCCTAGCACCGGCTCTTCGCAATGAGCGGTTGCCTAAGGACTTCAAGGTTCCTCGAAAGGTGCCAATTACACGTCTGATCAACCTCATGAGGCTTGGATTGAGAGCTATGAGCTGGCTATGGAGATGTTAGATGTTAATGACGATGTGTGCGCCAAATACTTCACCATGATGCTGGACAGGCCGGCTCGAACCTGGTTGAAGGGTTACCCCCTAATTCTATCAATTCATGGGCGGAGTTGAAAGCGCGTTTTATTCAGAATTTCAAAGACACGTGTAAACAGCCTCTGTCGATCATCGACTTGGACGTTTGTGTCCAGCGCGAGGATGAGTCAGCCCACCACTGGGTCCGCCGGGTTTCCACTATTATCCATTCATCGGATAGCATCAACGCCGGCTCTACTGTTTTAATTCTGGAGAAAAATTGCTGTTTCACCCCTCTCAAACAAAAGTTAGGGTGGGTTAAACGTCACTGCAATGACATGGGAGAGCTCATGGCGGCTCTCATCAAATACGCCGACTCTGACAATACTAAACACCCTGGATCTGATGGGGAGAAGTCCAACAAGCGGAAGAAGAACGACAATGGAAAAGGCCAACAACCGAACATGGTAGGGCATAACCAGAGTGGTAACGGTAAGCGCAAGCAGCCTGACGGTGGGTCAGATTTTATGGCCAATACCAATACACAGAACAACGGTCAACGTCATAAGGGAAATCCACTACCTCATTTGGGAGGGCCAAAATTCAACCTTGAGGCGATGTTGAGCCAACCTTGCCCAAAGCATCATTATCCAGATAGACCATCGACTCACATGTGGAAAGATTGTTTCATCATGAAGGAATACAAGAGCTCCAGTTTTCCTTAGGTCCACAATAACAATAATGGCCCGCATAGCGGGTCAGGATCCGGCTCACACGGGCCCGGCTTTGGAGGTGGCGGCTCAGATTCTAGATATCAGGGTCAGGGTAATCAGGGCGGCTATGGTCAGCAGCCCGGTTAGGGTAACCAGCAACAACTGTCATGGTATTAGAGTAATCCAAAGCAGCTGAATAGTGGACAATATCATGTTTTCACCACAAGCCTGTGCAAGCGAGATGAGAAGGTTCATAAACGAGCGGTGAGCGCAGTTGAGCCGGTGGTCCCTCGATACTTATGGTGGTCAGAGCAGCCAATTGTATGGAGCCGTGAGGATCACCCGCCCTGGGTTGACAATCTGGGTCAGCTGGCTTTGGTGGTAGATCCTCAGGTTGGAGGTTACAAGTTCACTAAGGTGCTTATGGACGGAGGCAGCAGTATCAATATCCTTTATTATGATACTTTTCGCCGGATGAATTTGATTGACAAAGATCTTAAGCCGTCCTCTACAGTCTTTCACGGAGTAGTGCCTTGTAAGTCGGCCTACCCAGTTGGTAAGATTGCCTTGGAGGTAGCTTTTGGCAATGAGTATGATTACAGGACAGAGACATTGAACTTTGAAGTGGTCAAGATCAAAAGCACCTGTCACGCTCTGTTTGGACGGCCGGCTTACGCCAAGTTTATGGCACGGCCTTGTTATGTGTATCTGTAGCTCAAAATGCTGGGTCGCAAAGGTACCATCCCAGTACATGGTGACAGGAAGATAGCCTTGGAATGTGAAGAAGGTGATGTTGCTTATGTTGAGTCTGCCTGTGCTATGGAGGAGCTTAAGTTCTAGAAGGACAATGTTGACCCGGTTGATATGACTCCGTTAAAGAAGCCAACCACATATCATGATACTTTGTTGAAGTTTAAATCGGCGGATGATACCAAGCAGGTGGACTTTGTCCCTGGCGACTCATCTCAGCAGTTCACTATCAGTGCAAATATGGATCCGAAATAGGAAAGTGCGCTCATCGAGTTCATCCGTGAGAACCGAGACATCTTTGCATGGAAGCCTTCAGACATGCCAGGTGTACCGAGAGAACTCGTTGAGCACACTCTCAATATTGATCCTAAGTTTAAGTCGGTTAAGCAATTACTTTGTCGTTTTAATGAGGAGAGACGTGATACATCTCCAATGTTTCTACTTTTCCAAACACTTTTGCCCTTGTTTTGGACTCTAACTTGAATGATTTGAATGGAACTAACCCGGACTGACGTTGTTTTCAGCAGAATTACCATGGTGTTATTTATGTGCAGGAGCAAACGTTCTTGGAATAATCTGAAACTTCACGGAGACACTTTTCAGAAAATAAGAAAAATACCTGCCAAAGATGAAGGTCAGGGGGCCAACCATCTTGCCACGAGGGTGGGGGGCGCGTCTGCCCCCCTAGGGCGCGCCCCCCTACCTCATGGCCCCCCTGTTGCCTCTCCGACTCCAACTCCACCTCCATATATTGAGTTTCGATGAGAAAAAATCAAAGAGAAGAAATAATCGCGTTTTACGATACGGAGCCGCCGTCAAGCCCTAAAACCTCTTAAGAGGGCTGATCTGGAGTCCGTTCGGGGATCCGGAGAGGGGAATCCGTCGCCATCATCATCATCAACCATCCTCCATCACCAATTTCATGATGCTCACCGCCGTGCGTGAGTAATTCCATCATAGGCTTGCTGGACGGTGATGGGTTGGATGGGATCTATCATGTAATTGAGTTAGTTTTGTTAGGGTTTGATCCCTAGTGTCCACTATGTTCTGAGATTGATGTTGCTATGACTTTGCTATGCTTAATGCTTGTCACTAGGGCCCGAGTGCCATGATTTCAGATCTGAACCTATTATGTTTTCATCAATATATGAGAGTTCTAGATCCTATCTTGCAAGTCTATAGTCACCTATTATGTGTTATGATCCGTTAACCCCGAAGTGACAATAATCAGGATAATTACTGGTGATGACCGTAGTTTGAGGAGTTCATGTATTCACTATGTGTTAATGCTTTGTTCCAGTTCTCTATTAAAAGGAGGCCTTAATATCCCTTAGTTTCCGTAAGGACCCCGCTGCCACGGGAGGGTAGGATAAAAGATGTCATGCAAGTTCTTTTCCATAAGCACGTATGACTATATTCGAAATACATGCCTACATTATATCAATGAACTAGAGCTAGTTCTGTGTCACCCTAGGTTATGACTGTTACATGATGAACCGCATCCGGCATAATTCTCTATCACCGATCCATTGCCTACGAGCTTTCCATATATTGTTCTTCGCTTATTTACTTTCCCGTTGCTATTGCTATCATCACTACAAAATACCAAAAACATTTATTTTACTACTGTTACCTTTTGTTACCGTTACCACTACTATCATATTATTTTGCTACTAAATACTTTGCTGTAGATACTAAGTTTCCAGGTGTGGTTGAATTGACAACTCAGCTGCTAATACTTGAGAGTATTCTTTGGCTCCCCTTGTGTCGAATCAATAAATTTGGGTTGAATACTTTACCCTCGAAAATTGTTGTTCTCCCCTATACTTGTGGGTTATCAAGACTATTTTCTGGCGCCGTTGCCGGGGAACATAGCTCTATTCTTTGAGTCACTTGGGATATATATCTGCTTATCATTATGCAGAACTTGAGAGATCCAAAAACCAAGATCTATCCCTCAACTACGAGGGGAGGTAAGGAACTGCCATCTAGCTCTGCACTTGATTCACCTTCTGTTTTGAGTAAGCTTGCGACACTTACACCTGCTTCTGCTATTCGTTCTGATATGTCGCTTGTTATTGATGATGCCACTTCTACTATGCATGATACTTATGATGAAACTACCTCTATGCCCGATACTACTATGCCACTTAGTGCTTTTCTTGATGAACAACTTGCTAGGGCTAGAGAAATTGAAAATATTGAATCTAATGATACTGATGAAAGTGATGATGAAGAACCACTTGCGATCCCTAAGGGTTGTGTTTTTGATCAAGATGCTTCTTTAGCTATTTTAGCTTGCAGAAATAGAACTGAACTTAAAAAATTATTAGCTAAATGGAGTAAGCAATCCCTAAATAATAGAATGAAACCTGACTCTGCTTTTACTACTTCACCTATCTTTGTTACTGATAAGGATTATGAATTCTCTGTTGATCCTGATATAATTACTTTGGTTGAATCTGATCCTTTTCATGGTTATGAATCTGAAACTGTTGTGGCACATCTTACTAAATTGAATGATATAGCCACCCTATTTACTAAAGATGAGAGAACTCGCTACTTTTATATCCTTAAAATATTTCCGTTCTCATTAAAGGGCGATGCTAAGATATGGTTTAATTCTCTTGATCCTGGTTGTGTGCGTAGTCCCCAGGATATGATTTATTACTTCTCTGCTAAATATTTCCCTGCTCATAAGAAACAAGCTGCTTTAAGGGATATATATAATTTTGTGCAAATTGAAGAAGAGAGTCTCCCACAAGCTTGGGGGAGGCTTCTCCAATTACTTAATGCTTTGCCTGATCATCCTCTTAAGAAAAATGAAATACTTGGTATCTTTTATAATGGACTAACCGATGCCTCCAGAGATTACCTGGATAGTTGTGCTGGTTCTGTTTTCAGGGAAAGAACACCGGATGAAGCTGAAATCCTATTGAATAATATGTTGACAAATGAAAATAATTGGACACCTCCGGAGCCAATTCCTGAGCCTATTCCTAAACCAACTCCGAAGAAGAGGGGTATTCTATTTCTCAGTCCTGAAGATATGCAAGAGGCAAAGAAATCTACGAAATAAAAGGGTATTAAAGCTGAAGATATTAAGAATTTACCTCGTATTGAAGAAATACATGGTCTTAATTTACCGCCTGTTGGAGAAACTTATGATCTTAATACTTTACCTATTGAAGAAACTCATGGTCTTGATAACCCGACACAGGTAGTAAAGGTAAATTCTCTCTATAGATATGATAAAGTTGTAATCCCATTTACTAAATTTGCTAGCCCATGCTTAGATGAGTTTGATAAATTTATGGCTAAGCAAGAAGACTTTAATGCTTATTTTGGTAGACAATTGAAAAACAATTCAAATATGCTTGAACACTTGGGTGATTATATGGCTAATGTTAAAAGTGAACTTAAACTTATTAGTAAACATGCTTCTATGGTTACCACTCAAGTAGAACAAGTACTTAAAGCTCAAAATGATTTTCTCAATGAATTGAATAGTAAATGTAATGATAATGCTGTTAGAGTGGCTACTAGAACTGGTAGAATGACTCAGGAACCTTTGTATCCTGAAGGCCACCCTAAGAGAATTGAGCAAGATTCTCAGAGAAATAATATAGATGCACCTAGTTCTTCTAAAAAGAAGAAAAAGAAAAATGATAGGACTTTGCATGCTTCTAGTGATCCTATTGTTGAAACACCTGAGAATCCAAATGACATTTCTATTTCTGATGCTGAAACTCAATCTAGTAATGAACCTGAAACTAATGATAATGTTAATAATAATGTTCATAATGATGCTCAACCTAGTAATGATAATGACATAGAAATTGAACCTGCTGTTGATCTTGATAACCCACAATCAAAGAATCAACGTTATGATAAGAAAGATTTTGTTGCTAGGAAACATGGTAAAGAAAGAGAGCCTTGGGTTCAGAAACCCATGCCTTTTCCTCCCAAACCATCCAAGAAAAAGGATGATGAGGATTTTGAGCGCTTTGCTGAAATGATTAGACCTATCTTTTTGCATATGCGATTAACTGATATGCTTAAAACAAATCCTTATGCTAAGTACATGAAAGATATTATTGCAAATAAAAGAAAGATACCGGAAGCTGAAATTTCCACCATTCTTGCTAATTATACTTTTAAGGGTGGAATACCAAAGAAACTTGGAGATCGAGGAATACCTACTATACCATGCTCTATTAAAAGAAATTATGTTAAAACTGCTTTATGTGATCTTGGAGCCGGTGTTAGTGTTATGCCTCTCTCTTTATATCGTAGACTTGATTTGAATAAGTTGACACCTACTGAAATATCTTTGCAAATGGCTAATAAATCAACTGCTATACCTGTCGGCATTTGTGAGGATGTGCCTGTTGTAGTTGCAAATGTTACTATTTTAACGGACTTTGTTATTCTTGATATTCCCGAGGACGTTAGTATGTCTATTATTCTTGGAAGACCCTTTTGGAATACTGCAGGGGCTATTATTGATTGCACTAAAGGCAATGTCACTTTTCATGTTAATGGTAACGAGCACATGGTACACTTTCCGAGGAAACAACCTCAAGTTCATAGTATCAACTCTATTGGAAAAATTACATCGATTATATTTGGAGGTTTTGAATTTCCTCTTCCTACTGTCAAGCAGAAATATGATATTCTTATTATTGGGGATGTGCATATCCCCGTTGAGGTAACATAGTGTTATTCGAAATTTCTCCGGTTCCATGTTATTCAGAATGAGTTCGTTAACAAGACTTGATCAACCTTGTTAGTGGATTCCTTTTGATGATCATGAGATGGATGAAACTAGAAGGCACAACCTCCTGTACCCCACCTTTACTTTCTGTTATTTATATTAAATAAAATAAAAATAAATATTTTTCTGTCTGTTATCTGATTATCCGTGCAATATAAAAATACCTTGAAAATGAAAGTGCTCCAAATGCCCTGAAAATTAAATATGATTTTTTTCTAGAATATTTGAGGATTTATGGAACTGAGAACACACCAGGGGGTTAACCACCTGCCAACGAGGGTGGAGGGCGCGCCCACCCCCCTAGGGCGCGCCCCCCTGCCTCGTGGGCCCATGGTGGCCCTCCTCCACTTATCCTTTCACCCACACACTCCTCCTTCCTGCCCCAAACACGAATAACCAGCTAAAACCCGAGTCCAAGCTCGTTTTGCTGCCATTTTCGATCTCCTTGCTCAAAGCACCTCTCACAAAAATGCTTGGGGAGATTGTTCCTTGGTATGTGACTCCTCCATTGGTCCAATTAGTTTTTGTTCTAGTGCTTTATTCATTGCAAATTATTGCTGCTTAGGTGACCTTGTTCTTGAGCTTGCATGTCAAATTTATATGGTTAAAAGTAGTTTTGATGCATGATATAGGCCCTAGGCACTTGTAGGAGTAGTTGCTATCAATATTATTGAGTTTGGTTTACTTTTATTTTGAAGTTACTAAAAATTTCAGAACTTTTCAGAAAATGATGAGACTTTTGAGGGTCTCATCGAGCCAAAACTCAAAGGAAAAGGCACCGAAGCCTAAGTATAATCTGCCTCGCACCACGGAGGTTCGGGCGTGTGAATGGCCTTCCAAGGATTTCTTAAGAGCAGTCGGGATTTATGAAGATTTTCACAAGTTGGCTCAGACTGCAGGCCTTACCGCTTTCCTCCACGACTAATGAGATCAGTATCTCTTGCTCACAAATACCTTTGTGCAAAACTTTCATTTTCATTCTAGGAACTCACCACCTACGGTGGATTTTCATTTATATGATGACCAGAAGGAGATGTCACTTTATGGTTTCTATCGGATTTGTTTAGTCCCTTTTGAGGGCAATACAGAAGAACCACATCATGATGATGTGGAGGGATTTATTGACACTATCACTATAGGGGAAACAAGGAAGGTTTCCGATGCACGAATCACTAGCATACGCTTTCCTGTTTTACATTATTTTGCATTATTTGCTAGTCGTTGCTTAATTGGTCGCGAAAACTGTGGAAAACTGAGTATCCCTGATATTATTATTTTGCACCACAGTTTATACGGTGATAACTCTTTTAGTATGGGCGGCATTATTTCCAAACGGTTAAGTCTGAACCATACTGAGGGCCCCATCTTTGGAGGCATCTATGCTACACGCCTAGCTGCACATTTTAACATACCTATTAGGCATGCTAAGAAGGAAGAAAAAGTGCTGCCTCGTGTTTATCTAGATTATAAAAGTATGGTGGCACATGATTTTATTGTTAAGAATAGGGAAGGAGAGCTTAAATATCAATTGTTCTTTAATAAACATCATCCTGAGACTATTACCTTGCCTGCTCCTTCTTTGTTTGATTTGACTGTCGGCGTGTACCTTATTCCGTTGACGGCTATCCACGCTGACCGGAACCCTGCACCAGCCGAGGAGCCAGAGCCAGAACCACAATTTGATCCTTCACGACAGTCCAATTACCAGTGGGATCCGGAGATGATTGTCAGCCAGTGGCAATCGGAGCCTTCCTCCTCTTCTTCTTAGTACGACCCCAACTACTATTATGGATATCCGCCAGGCCAGCCGTGGCCATAGACCAACTTAGGCCAAAAGCCTAAGCTTGGGGGAGTACGTATTTCCCACCGACATTACATTTATGTTCACACACTCATTGCTAGATATCGGTGCTCATACTTTTTCATTGTATCATCCATGCTAGTTTATTTTTCCTTTTTATGCTTTCTTCTTGTGTGTTTAATAAACCTTAAGAAAAACCAAAAAAATTAGTTGTAGATTTTAATTAGTTTACTTTCCATGCTTGTAGTAGTAATTAAAAAGAAAACCCAAAAATATTTCATGTTCTTCTTTTGCTTGTTGGGAGCTTTCCCGTGTAAATAGTTTTATTTCTTTTATTTTCTTTGGGGTCGATAGGAGAAGAGCATGATTAAATTGTTGAAGTGGCTCTTATATGCATTATTGTTGATCTGACAAAAGAGCCCATATTGCCTTGTCTTCTCCTGTTTGTTGAATGTCTGCAGATTCCAGCTTAGTCTGATGCACGTGCACTATTATTATTATTCACATCGTTCGGTCGTGCAAGTGAAGGGCAATTATGATGTTATATGATGGACTGGCTGAGATGAGAAAAGCTGGTATGAACTCGACCTCTTTTGTTTTTGTAAATATGATTAGTTTATCGTTCCTAATTCAGCCTATTATGAATAAACATGTTTGCAATGACAATTAGAGATTATAGTTTCTTGTGCCATGCTTGATTAACTATGAGTTATAATGGTTTACCTTGCGTGCCAACATGCTATTAAAATGGTTATGATGTGGTATGATAGGTGGTATCCTCCTCTGAATGATTTAAGTGACTTGACTTGGCACATGTTCATGCATGTAGTTGAAACAAAATCAACATAGCCTTCACGATATTTATGTTCATGGTGGATTATATCCTACTCATGCTTGCATTCAATGTTGATTAATTTTAATGCATGTTCATGATTGTTGTCGCTCTCTAGCTGGTCGCTTCCCAGTCTTTTGCTAGCCTTCACCTGTACTAAGCGGGAATACTGCTTGTGCATCCAATCCCTTAAACCCCAAAGTTATTCCACATGAGTCCACTATACCTACCTACATACGGTATCTACCTGCCGTTCCAAGTAAATTTGTATGTGCCAAACTCTAAACCTTCAAATAATTATCCTGTTTTGTATGCTCGAATAGCTCATGTATCAACTAGGGTTGTCTGTATCTTCCATTTTAGGCGGGTTATTCTCAAGAGGAGTGGACTCCGCTCCTCACGCACGAGATAAATGGCTGGTCACCAGGATGCCCAGTCCCATGCTCTATGCAAACTAAATCAAAATAATTGCAAACAAAACTCCCCCTGGGACTCTTGTTAGTTGGAGGCACTCGTTGTTTCGAGTAAGCCATGGATTGATGCTTGTTGGTGTAGCATGGAAGATATCGCCATCTCTTGGTTGTTATGTTGACAATGAAAGTATACCGCTCAAAATATTATTCACCTCTATTTCAAAACCGAGCTCTGGCACCTCTACAAATCCCTGCTTCCCTCTGCGAAGAGCCTATCTATTTACTTTTATGCTGAGTCATCATCCTCTTATTAAAAGGCACTAGTTGGAGAGCACCGCTGTCATTTGCATTAATTACTGTTAGTTTACATTGAGTATGACTTGACTGGATCTCTTTTACCATGAATTACAATGTCTAGTCAGTCCTTGGTCTTTAAAGGTGCTCTGCATTTATATTTTGCGGTCTCAGAAAGGGCTAGCGAGATACCATCTTGTTATATCATATGATTGTTTTGAGAAAGTGTTGTCATCTGAGTTTTATTATTATGGCTCGCTAGTTGATTATGCTATTGATATGAGTGAACTTGAGACCTATGCGTTATTGTGAATGTGGTTAGTTATAATCTTTGCTGAAAACTTGAATGCTGGCTTTACATATTTACAACAACAAGAGCAAACAGAGTTTGTAAAAGTTTTTCTTTATCACTTTCAGTTTGTCAATTATATTGCTTGAGGACAAGCAAAGGTTTAAGCTTGGGGGAGTTGATACGTCTCCAACGTATCTACTTTTCCAAACACTTTTGCCCTTGTTTTGGACTCTAACTTGCATGATTTGAATGGAACTAACCCAGACTGACGTTGTTTTCAGCAGAATTACCATGGTGTTATTTATGTGCAGGAGCAAACGTTCTCGGAATGACCTAAAACTTCACGGAGACACTTTTCAGAAAATAAGAAAAATACCTGCCAAAAATGAAGGCCAGGGGGCCCACCGTCTTGCCACGAGGGTGGGGGCGCGCCTGCCCCTAGGGCGCGCCCCCTACCTCGTGGGCCCCCTGTTGCCTCTCCGACTCCAACTCCACCTCCATATATTGAGTTTCGATGAGAAAAAAATTAGAGAGAAGAAATAATCGTGTTTTACGATACGGAGCCGCCGCCAAGCCCTAAAACCTCTCGGGAGGGCTGATCTGGAGTCCGTTCGGGGCTCCGGAGAGGGGAATCCGTCGCCGTCGTCATCATCAACCATCCTCCATCACCAATTTCATGATGCTCACCGCCGTGCCTGAGTAATTCCATCGTAGGCTTGCTGGACGGTGATAAGTTGGATGGGATCTATCATGTAATCGAGTTAGTTTTGTTAGGGTTTGATCCCTAGTGTCCACTATGTTATGAGATTGATGTTGCTATGACTTTGCTATGCTTAATGCTTGTCACTAGGGCCCGAGTGCCATGATTTCAGATCTGAACCTATTATGTTTTCATCAATATATGAGAGTTCTAGATCCTATCTTGCAAGTCTATAGTCACCTATTATGTGTTATGATCCGTTAACCCCAAAGTGACAATGATAGGGATACTTACCGGTGATGACCGTAGTTTGAGGAGTTCATGTATTCACTATGTGTTAATGCTTTATTCCCGTTCTCTATTAAAAGGAGGCCTTAATATCCCTTAGTTTCCGTAAGGACCCCGCTACCACGGGAGGGTAGGACAAAAGATGTCATGCAAGTTCTTTTCCATAAGCACGTATGACTATATTCGGAATACATGCCTACATTATATCAATGAACTGGAGCTAGTTCTGTGTCACCCTAGGTTATGACTGTTACATGACGAACCACATCCGGCATAATTCTCTATCACCGAGCCATTGCCTACGAGCTTTCCATATATTGTTCTTCGCTTATTTACTTTCCCGTTGTTATTGCTATCATCACTAAAAAATACCAAAAACATTGCTTTTACTACCGTTACCTTTTGTTACCGTTACCACTACTATCATATTATTTTGCTACTAAATACTTTGCTGCAGATACTAAGTTTCCAGGTGTGGTTGAATTGACAACTCAGCTGCTAATACTTGAGAGTATTCTTTGGCTCCCCTTTGTCGAATCAATAAATTTGGGTTGAATACTTTACCCTCAAAAACTGTTGCGATCCCCTATACTTGTGGGTTATCAAGACGCAAGGCCATTGGAGAAGAGGTGGTCCGACTCTTAGCACTCGGGTTCATCGTTGAAGTTTTTCACCCTGAGTGGTTGGCTAACCCGGTGCTGGTACTTAAGAAAAATGGTACATGTCGTATGTGTGTGGATTACACAGACCTTAATAAAGCTTGTCCAGCTGATCCTTTTGCTCATCCCCGTATTGATCGGATCATTCATGCTACGGCGGGTTGTGAGCGTTTGAGCTTCTTGGATGCTTATTCTAGTTATCATCAGATCAAGATGGCAGTTAAAAATCAAGAGAAGATAGCTTTTATCACGCCCTTCGGAGCTTTTTGTTATGTGTCTATGCCTTTCGGGCTCAAGAGTGCCCAGGCAACTTATCGACATTGTGTTCAGAACTGTCTCCATAGTCAGATTGGACGTAATGTTCATGCTTATGTGGATGATATTTTTGTGAAGTCTGGAATGAAGGAGTCTCTGTTGGACGATCTGAAAGAGACCTTTGATAATCTCCGGGTCCATAAGATGATGCTTAACCCGGCCAAATGTGTTTTTGGTGTGCCTGCCGGCAAGCTCTTTGGTTTTCTGGTCTCTGAGAGAGGCGTTGAAGCTAACCCGGAGAAAATCAAGGCTATTACCTCATTGGCTAAGCCAGCGTGCATTAATGATGTTCAGCGTTTGGCGGGTCGTATTGCAGCTTTAAGCCGGTTTATAAGCCGCCTGAGAGAGAAGGCTATTCCTCTGTACCGAATGATGAAGAAAACAAATTGTTTTGTCTGGAGTGATGCTGCTAATGAGGCGTTTGAGGCGCTTAAAAATAGTTAGCTGAGCCGCCGGTTCTTGTAGCTTCTGTTGAGAAGGAGCCCTTGTTCTTATATGTGGCTGCTAACAGCAGAGCCGAAAGCATGGCGGTTGTAGTGGAAAGGAAAGAGATGGGTAAGGAATATCCAGTTCAAAGGCCGGCTGTAAGGATCGATATGGTTGACTAGAGGGGGGGGGGGGTGAATAGGCAACTAACAATTTTTAGCTTTTCTTTACCAATTTAAACTTTGCATCAAAGTAGGTTGTCTAGATATGCAACTAGGTGATCAACCTATATGATGCAACAACAACAAGCACACAAGCAAGCAAAGGATACAACCCAATATAAGCTTGCACAAGTAAAGGTAAGAGATAACCAAGAGTGGAGCCGGTGGAGATGAGGATGTGTTACCGAAGTTCCTTCCCTTTGAGAGGAAGTACGTCTCCGTTGGAGCGGTGTGGAGGCACAATGCCCCCCAAGAAGCCACTACGGCCACTGTATTCTCCTCACGCCCTCACATAATGCAAGATGCCGTGATTACACTATTGATGCCCTTGGAGGCGGCGACCGAACCTTTACAAACAAGGTTGGGGCAATCTCCACAACTTAATTGGAGGCTCCCAACAACACCACGAAGCTTCACCACAATGGAATATGGCTCCACGGTGACCTCAACCGTCTAGGGTGCTCAAACACCCAAGACTAACAAAATCCGCAAGGGATTAGTGGGGGGAATCAATTTTTTTTGACTATAAACAGTAGGGTAAAAACCCCACTGCAACTTTTATCAAGATTAAAAAAATGTCTAGTACAAAGGCTTGAGATAAGCTAGAGAGGAAAAGAAAGGAAGAAAGAAAAAAAACTAAACTAATCAAAACTAAAAAAACTAACTAGCTAAGCAACAAAAAGCAAAAAAAGAATAGAAGGAAGAGAATAAACTAAACAACCTACTGTACAACAGGAAAAGACAAATTACAAGATGGACTCCAACCATGTAGAGAACTGTTGAGCATACTTTTTCTTCATCCTGTATCTTAAAATCTTCTGCTCCTCCAAGAAAATGAACTTCCAACCCTGGAAGGAGGGATTAATATGCTCAAAAAATTTAATATTCCTGGAAATCCAAATAGCCCAGGCTCCAAGAATGATGATCTCCATGAAGAAAGGTCTGTTCAGTTTGTCTTTGAGGTCTTGAAAATCTTCTAAGACTGACAAGTTGCGTGCTCTTCTAGGGCATATGAAATCCCAACATTGTGCTGCAAAGGGGCAACTCCAAAATAGGTGGTGTAGTGTCTCTTCCTGTTGACAGTTGCTCACAGCACAGTTGTATTCTTCCAGTTCAAAATTCTTTCTTCTCAGTAGGTTTCTTATATTGACTCTGTCATGTAGCAGCATCCAGAAGAACACCTTGTGCTTTGGCTGGCATGAGCTCTTCCTTATCCAACAAAAATTAGGGGGAGTTTGCTTAAAACCAATTAATACATTGTATGCCTTAATGGATGAGTAAAATTCATTACCCCAAATATAACTCCATGTGTCTCTGAGTTCCAAGTGCTCTGAAGTTCTCAGTGTGATACATATATTCTCCATTTCCAGAAATTCCTCATAGGCTTGGGTTGTCAAAGGTAAGTGAAAAAGGTCTTGCAGGTACTCAATGTGAATCACTTGATGGACATTTATAGTTGTATCTTGAGCAAAAGAATACAGGTGATCAAACTTGTGCTTCATCACAAAGTCATGCCAACAATCATCCCAAAAGAGAGCACTTTTGCCATCCCCTATATTGCATCTTGCAATAGCTTTGTACTGATCAATGAGTGCCAAATTAGACTTCCACCAAAAATACCAAACCATGTTGCCACCTGGTAGTTACCCATTACTGTAGTAAGACTCCCAAATGAGGTGCACCCAGGGTATATCATGTCTGTTGTAAAAGTTGTGGAGGTTTTTCATAAGCAGAGTCTTGTTTTGTGTGAAGATGTCCATAACACCAAGCCCTCCTTGGTTTTTTGGTCTACAACCAGTTTTCCATGCTACTAGGGCAGGTCTACAATCTTCCATATCAGGGCTTCTCCATAGACAGTGCCACAGATATTTGATGATTTGTTGCTTGATGGTGACGGGAACATCTAGGCAGCATATGATTAAAATTGTGAGAGATGTCAGAATTGATTTTACCAGGAGTAATCTTCTAGCTTGTGTCATGAAAGTTGAGAGGCCAGCTAATCTTTTAGCAATTCTTTGTACTAGTGGTAAACATTGCTCTACAGTAGGTTTGCAGGTTCCCAAGGGCAATCCCAAGTAAGTAAAAGGGAATACTCCTCTGCTGCACTGAAGTGTATTTGTGAAAATACAAACTATGTATTCTGTAATGTTAATTGGCACCATGCTGGACTTCCCATAATTCACTTTCAAACCAGTGGCTTATGCAAAAGTATTCAATAGAGACTTGAGACAAATGAGTTGCCTTGCATTTGCTCTCATAAGAACCAAGGTGTCATCAGCATATTGAACTATTGGGAAATCAGGGCATGAGTTGACATGCAATGGAGGGGTCATAATCCCTAATATCATGGCTTTGTTAAGAATGGATTGAAGCAGATCAGCAGCTAAGACAATGATCAGAGGTGAGTAGGGGTCACCCTGCCTCACTCCTCTCCTGCAGTAAAATTTCTTACCAGGGACCCCATTTAGCATAACTGCAGAAGAAGCAGATGTAAAGATGTGACTAGTCCAAGAGATCCACTTTTCTACAAAACCTTTAGCTCTTAGAATATCAATTATAGCATGATGATCAATTGTATAAAAAGCCTTTTCAAAATCCAGCTTAATCACTAGCATCTCCTCTCTTGATTTGTGACACTGATGGATGTATTCATAGGCCCATTCAAGACAGTCCTACATCATTCTATCTTTGAGGAAACCATATTGATTAATATGAACCATTTGGAGGATCACTTTTTGGAGCCTGTTTGCTAACAACTTAGTGATGATTTTGAGCACACCATTAAGTAAAGAGATTGGTCTGAAGTCATTTGGAGTTAGGGGCACATCCTTCTTTGGCACCAGAGTTATATATGAAGTGTTGATACTCTCAAGATTAACATTCCCAGCATGGAAATCATGGATGAGTTCAGTAATATCTTCCTTGATAATACCCCAACAAGCTTTAAGAAATTCATTATTGAAGCCATCTGGACCTGGGGACTTGTCATTATGAAGGTTCTTTACTACTTCATCAATTTCCTTTTGTGTGAAAGGTTGCTCCAGGTCATGGAATATCTGAGGGTCAAATCTGTGCTCATATAAGTCTTGCAAGTCAAAGTGCATTGTGTGGCCATTTGAGTGGCCCAGCCTTTGTTTGAATGCCTCCCACAAAATAGCAGCCTTTCGCTCATGGTCAGTTACTTCAATCTGATCCTCATTAAGCAGCATTGCAATTTTGTTGTGCCTAAGGTTGATGGAAGCTTTAGTGTGAAAGAACTTGGTATTTTCATCACCAAATTCTACACCTTTTATTTTCCCTCTCTGTTTCTAGTAAATTTTCTGACTGTTTAGCACTACTAACAGCTATTCTTTCAATAGGGACCTGCAGCTTGCTTCAAAAAGAGTGAGATTTTTGAATTCCTCAATCATATCCCAAAGGAAATACAAGCATTTAACTCTTCAATTTGTTTTTAAGGCATGAAAGACTCTTGGCCCACAATTTAATTGCTCTCCTTAAGTTCTTGAACTTAGCATTGACTTTCTTTGCAGGGTTAGTTAAACCAACAGGAATGTTCCAGGCTGCCAATACAATGTCCATAAAAGAGTTATGTTTCAACCAATAGTTCTCAAACCTAAAAACCCGTGACCTTGGAATGTGAGTACCAATCTTGATCATACTTGGGAGATGGTAAGAAATTGGTTTTGCCAAAGGAAGAGCAGTTGTGTCAGGGAAGGAAGTCATCCAAGCTGCAGAGGTAAAGAACCGGTCTAATTTTTCCAAGAGTGGATTTTTCCTACATGTTACTCCAGCTGTATTTCCTACCTTTTAGGGGCAACTCTACCAGTCCCAAATTGTTGATTGCCTCATTAAAAAGAAGCATTTGGTTGACATCCCCCTAGTTTATTTCTATCCTCAGGAGATATGATAAAGTTAAAATCCCCCATAATTATCCAGTCTGTGTCAGTAGGCATTTGAATTGAACTGAACCAGTCAATGAACTCCAGTTTATCCTCCTGAGAGCAAGGCCCATAGATATTGGTAAGAATCTAGATGTGGTTGGTGGTTTTACAAGTGAATTGCACTGAGAGAGAGAATTTGTTTTGAGAAATCATTTCCCCATTAAAAAGAGTCTCATTCCAAGTAGTCACAATACCTCCAGAAGCCCCAATTGAGGGAAGAAATTCAAATTTGTTAAATCTTTGGGGACAGAATTTATGAATATATGCCAGATCAAAGTTCTCTCTCTTAGTTTCCTGAATGCAAACAATGCCAGCTGCACTTTCCTCAATTTTACTTCTGATGGCTAACCATTTGTCTCAAGAATTTATACCCCTGACATTCCAGTTCAGTATATTCTAGGATCTGTTGTTATTCATTATTTAATATGATCTGATTTCTGAGAAGTACCAAGAACGAACCCTTGGTATTTTGCCTTGTATTGAAGAGTTGTGCATTGTCATAGGGTGCCAGCCCCATGCTCATCACATAGTGGAAAAAAGTACAACCATTATGAGAAGAATAACATTTCAAGACTTGCAGAACATGCTTGTCATATTGTACCAACAAAGAGAAGTCCTTAAGACATACACAACATTGTTTAGACCACCTAATATGAAGCAAAAGAAACCAAGTAGTACCACAACCATTATTGTTACACCAGTTGACAGAGATGATCATAACCAGCCTACATATCTGTTTAACCAAACTAGGGAATTGAGGTAGCTCTATTCTGGTGCTTATGATGTGTTGGGCTGTTCTGCATGACCAGTGGCCTTGGACACCTTGTCCACCTCCTCTTGTCCCTTCTTCTTGTGTTTCTTGGACAACTTCTCATGTGCTTCTTCCTCAAACACCTTACAGAAAGACTTTGTGAGGTTTTTGACCACTCTATTAGGAAGAATTGGTGGAACAACATTGCATGGCAAACAAGCTTTAAAATCATAGGACTTCCTCCTATACCCATTATTATATTTTTTAATTCTGTCACTTCTTCTTACCTCAGTTTCCACCAGAGGCTCTTTTTCTCTTCTCTTCCTGGATACTGCTTCCCCCAATGGCAAAGGCACTTTATTTGGGGACAGCTATTGCAGAGGACTCCTAGCTCCAGTAGTGGAATGTGCAGTTGGGCTAATGCCCTCATTCTCCTTCCCAATTCCCTGGAATATTTCTTTGCAATAGGGTGCCTGAGATGTTATGCAATTGTCAGGTATATGGAAAGTGATAGATTCTTCAGAATTATAGTTTGCAGTCAACGGAGTCCATAGTTTAGATTTCAACAGGTGCATAACCCGGCCAAACTTATCAGGTGTTAACAGAAGGTGGATTATGAAATTAAACCAACTTACTGGGATCTCAATCTTGAAAGTATTGACTGCACCCTGTATAGCAGGAGCAAAGTTCTGAATCTAGAGGTCCAAACCTTCTTCAGAAATTAAATGAGCACCATCAATAACATCTAGAGCATGTGCTTTAGCAATACTTTTGAAATCAAAGGAATTTGGTGAAGAAGGTGAAGAGTGGGGACCATATGTACCCTGTTTGTCACCTAGTGAGGAGTTTCCCACCACTATGGGCACATTCTCTTTTCCTTTGAGAGTAGCTCTGTCTACCTCCTCTCCAGTACCAGGTATCATAGTGATACATCTCCAGCGTATCTATAATTTTTGATTGTTCCATGCTATTATATTATCAACCTTGGATGTTTTATATGCATTTATATGCTATTTTATATGTTTTTTGGGACTAACCTATTAACCTAGAGCCCAGTGCCAATTTCTATTTTTTCCTTGTTTTAGGGTTTTGAAGAAAAGGAATATCAAACAGAGTCCAAACGGAATGAAACCTTATGGAAAGTTATTTTTGGAAAGAAAGCAATATAGGAGACTTGGAGTGCACGTCAGGGGATCAACGAGGAAGCCACGAGGCAGGGGGCGCGCCCACCCCCTTGGCGCGCCCTCCACCCTCGTGGGCCCCTCATGGCTCCCCTGATATATTTCTTCTGCCTATATATATCCATATACCCTAAAACTATCAAGGAGCAGAAGTGATCGGGAGTTCCGCCGCCAGAAGCCTTCGTAGCCACCGAGCACCAATCTAGACCTATTCTGGCACCCTGCCGGAGGGGCAATCCTTTTCCGGTGGCCATCTTCATCATCCCGGTGCTCTCCATGACGAGGAGGGAGTAGTTCTCCCTCGGGGCTGAGGGTATGTACCAGTAGCTATGTGTTTGATCTCTCTCTCGTGTTCTTGAGGTGGTACGATCTTGATGTATCGCGAGATTTGCTATTATAGTTGGATCTTATGTTTCTCCTCCCCCTCTACTCTCTTGTAATGGATTGAGTTTTCCCTTTGAAGTTATCTTATCGGATTGAGTCTTTAAAGATTTGAGAACACTTGATGTATGTCTTGTCGTGCGTATCTGTGGTGACAATGGGATACCACGTGATTCACTTGATGTATGTTTTGATGATCAACTTGCGGGTTCCGCCCATGAACCTATGCATAGGGGTTGGCACATGTTTTCGTCGTGATTCTCCGGTAGAAAGTTTGGGGCACTCTTTGAGGTTCTATGTGTTGGTTGAATAGATGAATCTGAGATTGTGTGATGCATATCGTATAATCATACCCACGTATACTTGAGGTGACATTGGAGTATCTAGGTGACATTAGGGTTTTGGTTGATTTGTGTCTTAAGGTGTTATTCTAGTACGAACTCTAGAGCTGTGTGTGACACTTATAGGAATAGCCCAACGGATTGATTGGAAAGAATAACTTTGAGGTGGTTTCGTACCCTACCATAATCTCATCGTTTGTTCTCCGCTATTAGTGACTTTGGAGTGACTCTTTGTTGCATGTTGAAGGATAGTTATGTGATCCAATTATGTTAGTATTGTTGAGGGAACTTACACTAGCGAAAGTATGAACCCTAGGCCTTATTTCCACACATTGCAATACCGTTTACGCTCACTTTTATCATTAGTTACCTTGCTGTTTTTATGTTTTCAGATTACAAAAACCTTTATCTACTATCCATATACCACGTGTGTCACCATCTCTTCGCCGAACTAGTGCACCTATACAATTTACCATTGTATTGGGTGTGTTGGGGACACAAGAGACTTTTTGTTATTTGGTTGCAGGGTTGCTTGAGAGAGACCATCTTCATCCTACGCCTCCTACGGATTGATAAACATTAGGTCATCCACTTAAGGGAAATTTACTACTGTCCTACAAACCTCTGCACTTGGAGGCCCAACAACTCTACAAGAAGAAGGTTGTGTAGTAGACATCAAACTCTTTTCTGGTGCCGTTGCCGGGGAGGTGAGTGCTTGAAGGTATATCTTTAGATCTTGCAATCGAGTCTTTTAGTTTCTTGTTTTATCACTAGTTTAGTTTATAAAAGAAAACTATAAAAAAATGGAATTGAGTTTACCTCATACGCTTCATCTTTTTAATAATCTTTCGTGAGTATGATGGAAAGGAAAATTGTGCCAAAGTGTTAGAAGAAGAATGCATTAAAATGTTTGGCACTAAATCTTTGAATGATGAGCATGATTGCAATGTTGTTAGTATGAACTCCTTGAATATCCATAGTACTAATGATTATTGCACTAGTTATGGTGAAAATGTCTCCTATAAACATGTCAATTTTTGTGGAGTGCATTGGGTTTGCAAGTACACACCAAATAGGGAAGATAGATATTGCAAGAGGCATAAGTACTTAGAAACTAAATGGTAGCAAGAAAGGCTAGATGTTTGTGCTGAAAATTTAAATTTTCTTCGCCGTACTTGTGAACTTCGCAATGAACGTGATCATTTCAGTACCCAATGCAAGTTGTTTCATGATCGTATCGTGTCCAAAAATTGTGATGACTTGATTTCTCTTGCACATCATAATGAACTTAGTTTTCTCTTGGGTTATGAAGAAATGAGACGTATAACTAAGGTTATTCCAGAATTTTCCCTTTATAGAGTTCTCAATTTTGATCTAGAAGAAATTTATATGTATTGTGCGGTGAATTGTATTGAAAATCCTTATATTGCCAACTACATAAAGAAAAGAAAAACAAATAGAAGATGAAGAGAATACTAATGAAAGGGAAGAGACTTCCCAATAACATCCTATTATTTCTTATGATGAATCAGGTAACGAGGAGGAGCCTCCTATTCAATGAATCTCATTAATAAGGAGCTCCAAAAAGAGGATTGAACCCACACATGATGTGGTGAAGAAGAAGAAAAGAAAAAGGAAGAGAGGTAAAAAGATATCTCCCCAAATAATGCTGCTCCTATTACTATTGTGCCTCATGAAAATATAATTGTGGAAGATAATGATACTTCTTATGATCTTGAAAATCTTTTTGGCACTTGCTTGGAAGAATATGATAATTGCTATACTATTGGTGTTATTCATACTATTAATGATGAGAGTGATTGTGCTTATGATATGAAATGGCCCAAGATTGGGGATGCTATGTTTCATGAAGATGATGTTTTTGAGAATATATTTGCTGCAATTAATGTTTGTCCCAAGCTTGGGGATGCTACGTTTAATGAAGATGATATTTTTAGTCTCCCAAGTTTTGATATGCAAATTTATAATGATGATAGCATGCCTCCTACTTATGATGATTATTGTGATGGTACTTATGCTATAAAAAGTAGTGATTATATTTATAAAACTTGTCATGATTATGATTACCCCTTTTCTGTACATTACTCTTTTAATGTGGAAACAATTTATAGTATTCAAGTCTCTTATGATACTCCCACTATCCCGAATGAGAAGAATTTTGCTTATGTGGAGAGTAGTAAATTTTTTATGCTTGTAGATCATGAAAAGAATGCTTTAGGTGCTGGTTATATTGTTGAATTCATTCATGATGCTAGTGAAAATTATTATGAGGGAGGAATATATGCTTGTAGGAATTGCAATAATATCAAGTTTCCTCTCTATGTTCTTAAAATTTTGAAGTTATGCTTGTTTTACCTTCCTATGCAAGTTCATTCTTGTTCCCATAAGTTGTTTGCTCACAAAATCCCTATGAATAGGAAGTGGGTTGGACTTAAATGTGCTAGTCATATTCTTCTTGATGCTCTCTTTACGTTTCAATTCTTATCCTTTATGTGAGCATCATTGAAATCATCATGCCTAGCTAGGGGCGTTAAACGATAGCGCTTGTTGGGAGGCAACCCAACTTTATTTTTGTTCCTTATTTTTTGCTCCTGTTTAGTAATAAATAATTTATCTAGCCTCTGTTATGATTGAGTTTTTATGTTTTAATTAGTGCTTGTGCCAAGTAGAACCGTTGGGAAGACTTGGGGAAAGTCTTGTTGATCTTGCTGTAAAAACCAGAAACTTTAGCGCTCACGAGAATTGCTGCCATTTTTTTATTGGAGAGTGCTATTTAGTTAATTCTTTTTTCATATGATAAATAGATAAATTCCTCAAGAACAGAAATTTATTTTAGAATTTTATGAGTTCCAAAAGTACACGTTTGATCCAGATTACTACAGACTGTTCTGTTTTTTACAGATTCTATTTTTGATGTGTTGTTTGCTTATTTTGATGAATCTATGAGTAGTATCAGAGGGTATGAACCATAGATAAGTTGGAATACATTAGATATTACACCAATATGAATTTAGAATGAGTTCACAACTGTACCTAAGTGGTGATCTATTTTCTTATACTAACAGAGCTTACGAGTTTTCTATTAAATTTTGTGTTATGAAGTTTTCAAGTTTTGGGTAAAGATTCGATGGACTATGGAATAAGGAGTGGAAAGAGCCTAAGCTTGGGGATGACCAAGGCACCCCAAGGTAATATTCAAGGACAACCAAAAGCCTAAGCTTGGGGATGCCCCAGATGTCATCCCCTCTTTCGTCTTCGTTCACCGGTAACTTTACTTGGAGCTATATTTTTATTCACCACATGATATGTGTTTTGCTTGGAGCGTCATTTTGTTTTCTTTTGTTTTTCTTGCTGTTTGAATAAAATACCAAGATCTGAAATTCTTAAATGTTATAGAGTCTTCACATAGTTGCATAATTATTCGACTACTCATTGATCTTCACTTATATCTTTCGGAGTAGTTTGTCGTTTGCTCTAGTGCTTCACTTATATATTTTTAGGGCACGGTGGTGGTTTTATTTTGAAGAATTAGATGAACTCTCATGCTTAACTTATATTATTTTGAGAGTCCTTAGAACAGCATGGTAGTTTGCTTTGGTTATGAAACTTGTCCTAATATGATGGGCATCCAAGTGGGATATAATAAAAACTTTCATATAGAGTGCATTGAATACTATGAGAAGTTTGATACTTGATGATTGTTTTGAGATATGAAGATGGTGATATTAGAGTCATGCTAGTTGAGTAGTTGTGGATTTGAGAGATACTTGTGTTAAAGTTTGTGATTCCCGTAGCATGCACGTACGGTGAACCGTTATGTGATGAAGTCGAAGCACGATTTATTTATTGATTGTCTTCCTTATGAGTGGCGGTCAGGGATGAACGATGGTCTTCTACTACCAATCTAACATAAAATATACAAGTCTCATGTCACTGCCAGCATGCACCATGACATTTGGGGGCTAATGCAAAGTCATTGTTTGCTCACTTATTGAAGACCCGACTCATCACATCATAATGAGCCGGCCCTTGGGGGCTAAATTGCTCTTGTTAACAATTCAAGGTACATAAATTTTCATCTATTATTAAAGGATCCACTGCTCAGTTGGTAAAGCACAAGGCTCTTAACCTTGTGGACATGCGTTCAAGCCCCATGAGGGGGGTTACATCATATGATGTTATTTTCATTGAAGAATATATCAAGTCCCAGCTCAATAGTATCTTATTGAGCCGGCCCTTGGGGGTTACACATTGCTGCTCAAGTTTACATGATCATATTTACAAAGTCCCTGCTCATTATTGCATAATAACCCGGCCCTTGGGGGCTACACTGGTTGAAGTTTTTATGAGCATAAGGCAATTTCAAGTCCCAGGTTGCTGCAAGCATGACAACCCGACACTTGGGGGCTACATATGTGGAATACTCAGTTCTGACTTGTAATTGAGATGAACAACCTGGATTTCTTCAAGCTTGTGACATTCATATTGAAGCAAGTCTTAAGCTGTTGCAATGCTACCTTCTTAAGACTTGGGGGCTATAAGTGATAGGCATATAAGAGGTATATTTTTAAGCTTGATGTTAACTACAATTATGACCCGGTGCCATCAATATTTGTAAACCGGCAATGATAAACCGGCAAGTTCAAGTCTTAAACCGGCAAAGTTCTACATTCTTAAATCGGCTAAAGATCAAATGAGTATTTCAAAGGCCAATATTTTTGTTAAGCATTGGGAGCTGAAGTCAAAGGAGTTAATCTTCACAATATTTCTCTATTACAAACCAATATCAGCAAATTGATTATGAAGCTGGTCTATTGACTAGGATTTTATAGAAGAAGGAAGTGACAAGGACTTAAGGATAATCAAGATCAGTTTAACATGGATAAATCCAAATTAAACTGGGGGCTAATGTCGGGGATATACCCCGCGGTATGACCTGGCCGGAGTTGTAAACCGGCTGGGACTTGGTAAACCGGCAGACAGTTAAAGGCTGACAATTAAGTCAGATGGATATGACGGACGGTAAACCAGCAGGTGGTAAACCGGCAAGAGTTAAGGCAGGTGGTAAACCGGCAGGTGTTAAGACAGGTGGTAAACCGGTTGGTGTTAAGTCAGACGGTAAACCGGTAGGTTGTTAAACCGGTAGACAGTTAAAGGCAGGAAGTTAAGTCAGATGGCTATGACAGGCGGTAAACCGGCAAGTGTTAAGGCAGTGGTAAACCGGCAGGTGTTAAGACAGGTGGTAAACCGGTTGGTGTTAAGTCAGACGGTAAACCGGCAGGTTGTTAAACCGGCTGACAGTTAAGACAGACAGGTAAAACAAGAAGTTAACCCAGACGGTAAACCGGCCAGTTGTTAAACTGGCTGATAGTTAAGACAGGGGTTAAGTCAGAAGTTAACTCCCGACAGACAATCTTAAACTGGCACCAGTTAACTCCTGGCAGACAATCTTAAACCGGCACTAGTTAACTCCTGGCAGACAATCTTAAACCGGCACCAGTTAACTCCCAGCAGATAATCTTAAATCGGCACCAGTTAACTCCCGGCAGGCAGTGGTAACTGGGTTGCTAGGAGTTATGAAGCCCAAGACGTTATGAAGCCCAAGATGTTAAGAAGCCCATGAAGAGAAGTCATAATAGTTAAGTCTTAAGTCCGAGTTGGACTCTACATGTAACCCGCCCCTTCAACATATATAAGGAGGGGCAGGGCTCCCCAAAGAGAAGGAGAAGAAACAATCTTAAAGGGTTAGGGTTAACTGGGAGAGCCGGTTTACGGTGACTTCCTCATGATCATAATGAGAGATAGCCTCAAACAGCACGTAGGATTGTTACCGGATGATGTTTCCCGGAGCCCGAAGCTGTCTAAGTCTTTGTCTTGCGTTGCGTCTCTCGATTCCACTCAACCCCTCTCAAGCTACCACATAGGTGCGTTGGCCTCATGACTAAGTCCTTACACTAGGACATCTGCCGTGACGATTCCATGACAGGTTCTGTAAACAGCCATCAATCGACCGCTCGGGTTCAGTAACGCGTAGCCTACAGTGCAATCGCTCGGGTTCAGTTAGAGCCCAATACCTCGCTCGGGTTCAGTTAGAGCCAATGTCTCGCACACATGCGCGTACGTGTATGAGAGAAACACGCATCGCTCGGCCCCCGACCTCCCACCATAACTGGGAACTCCCCGAAATTTTCCTCCCCCTCGCTTCTACCATGGTTTTTTCTGTCATGGACGGCCCAAAGAATGTCATGCAGCTGCGTCTTCGGCCCGCCCAGGACGAAAAGCCCATTTTTTGTCATGATTTGTTGTCATAGAAGTAGGAGCCCACCATATTGATGATGATACCGGGTTTTGTCACAATTATTGTCATAGAAGTGTCATATGTATGATAGAAAAAAATTCGTTCGGCCCAAAATGTCACAGATGTGTCTTTTTTTTGTAGTGTGGCCTCCCGTACCCCCTCTTTGCACTATAAATTCCCAAATATTCTGAAACCCATTAGGGTTAACCTAGATCGGAAGTTCCGCCGCCGCAGGGCTCCGTAGCCACCGAAAACCAATCTAGACCTGTTTCGGCACCCTGCCGGAGGGGGGGGGAATCATCTCCGGTGGCCATCTTCGTCATCCTGGCTGCGACCACGATGAGGAGGGAGTAGTACACCCTCAGGGCTGAGGGTTTGTACCAGTAGCTATGTGTTTAATCTCTCTCTCTCGTGATCTATATCATGGGCTTTGTTAATATAGTCAGATCATTATGTTTCTCCCCTCCATACTCTTGTTGTGATGGATTGAATCCCTTTGAAGTTTTGTCATGTCGGATTGAATATTCAGAGATGAGAACACATGATATATGTCTTGCGGTATGAATACTTGAGGTGACAATTGAGGTATCTTATTGATTCACTTGATATATGTTATGGCATTCAATTCGCGGATTCCCGCGGTGATATTGGGGTAATCTATGCATAGGGGTTGATGCACATTTTTCTCCGGTAGAAACTTTGGGGTCTATTTGTAGTTCCTTGTGTGGTTTGAGTATTATGAATATGAATATGCTTTGGTGTTATTCTAGTACAAACTCTAGGATAAATCGAATGGAAACAATAGCTTTGTGTTATTTTAGTACGAACTCTGGAATAGATCGATCGGATAGAATAGCTTTGAGGTGGCTTCGTACCCTACAAACAATTCGTACCTTTCATTCTCCACTAATAGGAACTCGGGAGTGATTCTTTATTGTACTTTGAGGGACAACCATATGATCCAACTATGATAGCACTGTTGAGAGATTGCACTAGTGAAAGTACGGACCCTAGGTCTTGTTTCTAAGCATTGCAATACCGTTTTTGTGCCCGTTTACTATTTGCTACCTTGCTGTTTTTATAATTTCAGATTATAAAAATATATTTCTGCCATCCATATTACACTTTTATAACTATCTCTTCGCCGAACTAGTGCACCTATACAATTTGCCATTGTATTGGGTGTGTTGGGGACACAAGAGATTTCTTGTATTTGGTTGCAAGGTCGTTTGAGAGAGACCATCTTCATCCTACACCTCTCACGGATTGATAAACCTTAGGTCATCCACTTGAGGGAAAATTTCTACTATCCTACAAAACTCTCCGCTTGGAGGCCCAACACGTGTCTACAAGAATAAAGTTGCATAGTAGACATCAACCACTTTTCTGGCGCCGTTGCCGGGGAGGTGAGTGCTTGAAGGTATATCTCTAGATCTTGCAATTGAATCTTTTTGTTTATTGTTTTATCACTAGTTTGGTTTATAAAAGAAAACTACAAAAAATGGAATTTAGGTTGCATCATATTATTGATCATCTTTATAATGTATTTCTTGAAAATGATGGTTCAGAAAATTGTGCTCAATTGTTAGAAGAAGAAGTCAATAAAATGCTTGGCACAAAATATTTGAATGATGAGCATGATTGCAATATTGTTGGTATGAACTCTTTGAATATCCATGATGCTAATGATATGTGATACGTCTCCAACGTATCTATCATTTTTGATTGTTCCATGCTATTATATTATCTGTTTTGGATGTTTAATGGGCTTTAATATGCTCTTTTATATTATTTTTGGGACTAACCTATTAACCGAAGGCCCAATGTCAGTTGCTGTTTTTTTGCCTATTTCAGTGTTTCACAGAAAAGGAATATCAAAGGAATCCAAACGGAACGAAACCTTTGCGATGATCTTTCTTAAAACAAACGCAATCCAGGAGACTTGGAGTGGAAGTCAGAGACACAACAAGGCGGCCACGGGGCAGGAGGGCGTGCCTAGGGGGTAGGCGCGCCCCCACACCCTCGTGGGCCCCTCATAGCTCCACTGACCTACTTCTTTCGCCTATATATATACTCTTATACCCTGAAAACATCCAGGGGAGCCATGAAACCACTTTTCCACCGCCGCAACCTTCTATACCCATGAGATCCCATCTTGGGGCCTTTTCCGGCGATCTGCCGGAGAGGGATTCGATCACAAAGGTCTTCTACATCAACACCATAGCCTCTCCGATGATGTGTGAGTAGTTTACCATAGACCTTCGGGTCCATAGTTATTAGCTAGATGGCTTCTTATCTCTCTTTGGTTCTCAATACAAAGTTCTCCTCGATGTTCTTGGAGATCTATTCAATGTAATACTTTTTTGCGGTGTGTTTGTCAAGATACAATGAATTGTGGGTTTATGATCAAGATTATCTATGAACAATATTTGATTCTTCTCTGAATTCTTATATGCATGATTTGATATCTTTGCAAGTCTCTTCTAATTATCAGTTTGGTTTGGCCTACTAGATTGATCTTTCTTGCAATCGGAGAAGTGCTTAGCTTTGGGTTCAATCTTGTGGTGCTCGATTCCAGTGACAGAAAGGGAACCGGCACGTATTGTATTGTTACCATCAAGGATAAAAACATGGGGTTTATATCATATTGCTTGAGTTTATCCTCCTACATCATGTCATATTGCTTAATGCGTTACTCTATTCTTATGAACTTAATACTCTAGATGCATGCTGGATAGCAGTCGATGTGTGGAGTAATAGTAGTAGATGCAGATTCGTTTTGGTCTACTTGACACGGACGTGATGCCTATGTTCATGATCATGCCTAGATATTCTCATAACTATGCGCCTTTCTATCAATTGCTCGGCAGTAATTTGTTCACCCACTGTAATATATGCTATCATGAGAGAAGCCACTAGTGAAACCTATGGCCCCAGGGTCTATTTTACATCATATTAGTTTCCCATCGACTAGCCATTTCTGTCGTCGTTTATTTAGCAGTCTTTACTTTCCAATCTATAAAACAAAAATACCAAAACATTTATCTTATTATCTTTATCAGATCTCACTTTTGCAAGTGGCCGTGAAGGGATTGACAACCCCTTTATCGTGTTGGTTGCAAGGTTCTTGATTGTTTGTGCAGGTACTAGGCGAATTGCATGCAGTCTCCTACTAGATTGATACATTGGTTCTCAAAAACTAAGGGAAATACTTACGCTACTTTGCTGCATCACCCTTTCCTCTTCAAGGGAAAACCAACGCATGCTCAAGAGGGAGCAATATGCAAAGCCATAAGCTTGGGGATCCTATATTCGATGAAAATGATATTTTTAGTCCCCCAATATTTGATGTGCAATTTTTTTATAATGATTGCATGCCTCCTATTTATGATGATTATAATGATGAAAGTGGATTCAGAGAGGTCATGACTTTATTTAGTGATGAATCCACCATTTTGGATGAGGCTGCAATTGACTATGATAACAAAGTTGCTATCTATGATGACTATGGTGATGACATGTATGCTATAAAGAATAATGATAACCATGAAACTTGTCATCATGATTTTAATTTTCACTCTCATGATAGTTATTTTGTTGAGTTTGCTCCCACCATTATTGATGAGAAGAAATTTTCTTATGTGGAGAGTAATAGAATTTATATGCTTGTATATCATGAAAAGAATGCTTTATGTGATGGTTATATTGTTGAGTTTCTTCATGATGCTACTGAAAATTATTATGAGGGAGGAACTTATGCTTGTAGGAATTGCAATAATACCAAGTTTCCTCTCTTTATGTTGAAAGTCTTGAAGTTGCACTTGTTTTGCCTTCCTATGCTAGTTGATTCTTGTTCCATAAATTGTTTGCTCACTAAATCCCTATGCATAGGAAGTGGGTTAGGCTTAAATGTGCTAGTCATATGCTTCATGATGATCCCGTTATGTCTCAATTTGTATCTTTTTATGTGAGCATCATTGAAATCATCATGCCTAGCTAAAAGTATTAAAGAAAGTGCTTGTTGGGAGACAACCCAACAATTTTACTACTGTTTTTGTGTGTTCACATGATTATGCTACTGTATTAATCATGCTTTCTAGCTTTTGTTTCAATGAAGGGCCAAGTAAAGCCTTTGGGATCATGTTGGGTGATAGTTGATTTGACCCTGCTGAAAAACAGAAACTTTTGTGCTCACGAAAATGAGTCTCATTTTTAACAGAAGAGTTCTATTGAGTTGATTCTTTTTGCAGAAGTTTAATATACAAATTGCTCACATGGTCAGAATTTTTGGAGTAGCATAAGTATGGTAGTTATCCAGATCATTACAGACTATTCTGTTTTTGGCAGATTTTGTTTTCAATGCATAGTCTGCTTGCTTTCTAGTTTTTATGGCTTATATTGCTCAATATAAATTGTGGAAATTGTATGATATAGTAAGCATTGTGTGGAAACAATTATGAATCTTGTCTTTGACAGTACCAAAGTGGAATGGTTTGCTCTTTATCATACTAACTGTCGTGGCTTTGTCACGGCAGATGTCCTAGTGAAAGGACTTAGTCGTGGAGCCATCGCGACGGGTTAGCTTAAAGGGGTTAAAGCGGACAAAGGACGCATAGAGTTTATACTGGTTCGGCCCCTTGCGGTGAAGGTAAAGACCTAATACAGTTGTTGTGGAATTGTTAGGGTTTTGATGACCAGGGAACGAATTCGCTATGCCTGGCTCTCGAGTTGTTGTTTCTTGTCCCTAAACCGCCGTCGGGTCGTCCCCTTATATACATGGGTTGACGCCCGTTGGTTTACAAGATCCCGAGGCCGGCTCATAAACGTGTCTGGCCTGGTCTCTACTATTTTCTATGTCATATCACAAGTTAACATATCAATGTCGGTTTATGTCTACAGGCCTTAATCCGCCTTTGGGCCCTGGGCCTTCATAAAGCGCCACCGTCTTGTCTTCATGGGCTTCAAGTATAATAACTCATTATGGGCGTAACTCGGCCTCTCCTGGCCGGTTTATACCATTAGTAATATCCCCAACATTAGGCCCCAGATAGATTTGAACTGGTTCATGTCAATCTTCAACACTTCATCATCTTCACAGAAATCTTGTAAACCGCCATGACGTCATCTTCCAGAATCGTGATAAACCGCCATGACGTCACCTGCTACTAAAAATTGCATATAACTCACCTTCATTAATGAGCCTCCGACAATCGAGGCGAAAGCTTCGTCACATATCCAATTTTTAGGCTCCTCGATTTTTGCGCCTATCACTTATCCCTTTGCCTTTATAAATAAGACCAGTGGGTCCTTTCCATCCCCCCCCCGTGCCTCTTCGCATCATACTCTTCCTCGTGCCGACCGAACCTTCGAGCTCTGCCGCCGCCGTCGATCTTCGTCACTGCCTCAACAACGGCTGTTGCATCAACCTGACCGTACCAGAAAGCCACGGCGCCTCTCCACTGTTCTTTTGACATTGGTAAGCCGTCTCTCCTTCTACCCCAGATCTTATCATTAGGGTTTGTACTCATCGGAGTTCTTCGAAGTTCTTGGAGTTGTTCTTCCCTGTTTTTCTTCAGTAGCACAAATGGCAAGTTAGATCTGATATTTTCCAGTGCCTTTGTAGTTAAAACTCCCTTTTCCTTATTCTAGCATATGCTTTGTGTAGAAAAACTCATCTGGAACTATTAAACTGCTTAAGCACCTGCGCTTTAGGTCGGAATATATTTTGATTTACCAACACGCTGCAGATCTAAAATTATCATATCAATCTGTAAGACTTGTTTTTCCCTCACTTAGGTATTTTAGATATGTACCTTTCCTACAAATATAGGCGGTTTAGCTAATTTGAAAAATGACAATCCGGTAGGTACCATTAGTCCCCTTTAAACCGCCGACGCGTTTATCTTTTGCTTTTTTCTCCATTGTCAGACTCCGGTTTAGCAATAGCAAAACTCCGGTTTAACAACATGCATATATCCTTGGTTCTGCTTATCTTGCGCCATTTTATACTTATCCATTATGAATCTTTAACCGGCAACTACCTTGCTTCAGCTTTCCATTGAAATGGCCAAACAAGTTTATGAGTGCAACTGGGTTCCTTCCCGGGTTACTGAAGATCAATTAGACAAATGTGTCGCAACTGGCACTTTAGCCAAGAAAGAAATCATCCACTGGAGGGCCCCTAGTCCAGAAAATCCTCCTGAGCCCAAGGGCGGAGAAGTAGTTGTATTTGCTGACCATCTGGGTCGAGGATTTATCCCTTCCGGTTCAAAAAAAATTTGGGGTGTGCTGGCCAGCTTCCAACTCCATCCTCAAGATATTGGACCAAATTCTGTGTCCAATATTTGCAATTTCCAAGTATTTTGTGAAGCCTATCTTCAAGAGGAGCCCACAGTTGAACTATTCAGGGATTTCTTCTATTTAAACCATCGCACAGAGTTCACGGACGGACCCAACACTAAACTTGGTGGAATGGCGATTCAAAAGAGGAAGGATGTCAGCTTCCCTCATGCCAAGCTTCATAGTCACCCCAAGGACTGGAATCAAACTTGGTTTTACTGCAAAGACACATCACCGACTGATGAAAATCCTCTGCCGGGTTATCATCCTCACCGGCTTAGCAACACTCATCCATTTTCTCAAAGGCTGGCTGCCAAGGAACGGTCCAATTATGCACCACAACTATCAAAGCTTAGAGCCTTTATGGCAAACGGTTTGACAGGTGTCGACTTTGTTCGCTGTTGGATTTCTTGGAGCGTTCTGCCTTTAAGCCGGCGCCCCGGTTTAATGTGTGAGTACAGAGGGGATCTAAAAGACCCTCAATGACACATCGACATTCAGCTAACAGAAGTTGAAGTTACTGAAGCTGTCAAGAAAATACTGAATGAACCAGAAGCTGTCTGCAGCCAGACCGGGTTAAGTCCTTTTTGTGTCTTCACTAAACCGCCAACTGTAAGACTCATAACTCTTTGTTTTAGCTTGCTCCTTTTTAGATACTCTCTCAAAATTTATCCATCTTTGACAGGGCGATGATTCGTTTTGGAAGAAGAAGCCACATGATAAACCGACAAAACCATAGGATAAACCGGTAAAGCCACTTCGCCCGAAGACCAAGGTTATCAAGAAACCTGCTAAGAAGAGGACCACTGAGTCTGCTGAACCAAATGCTGATGCTGATTTGGCTAACCCGGATTCTGAGGTAGAACTTGACTCTCTTGGTTCATTTTTCATACACCTCATTGACAATGACTATTATCAGGACGACGCTGAAGGCAGCTAGGCTGATGACGTAGAGGTAATTATCCTTTCCTCTGGCTTAGATCCTCTGCCAACCAAGAAAATCCGTCAAGCAAACCAAAGAATAAAATTTTCTCACCCCCTAGCTTACATGGACCCAAACTTTCTTTTGAATAAGCAGCAACACGAAGCCCGCCGCACAACCCAGCACAGCGGCCAAGTAGTTACCTCCACCAGTTTACCGAACACTCCGATTCAAAAATGTCGATCAGAGGTCTCTTATACTCTTGACACTTCTTACCCCAAGGTGGATTGTTTCCGACAACCTCTTAATCCGTCTGATTCAAATTATTAGGGAACACCTAATTTACCCTCTGGTGAATCAATAGCCACACAACTTCCAACCCTCAAGACAGTTCCTCGGTGATTTATGCGCTTGATTTTATCATTGATGTGTTACTTTTGCATGCTGTACTGATCTTTTATGTCTGTTCTTCTCAGTGCTAAACCCAGACCCAGTAAGAAGGCCCGGCTAAATAAACCGGCTGACGTCAATGCAGCTGTTGAACCAAAAAAAACTCCAGATCCGGAAGATACCAACGCTGACGCCATGCTTAATGACCCGCGCCGCAAGATCATGACTTTGTTCCTGACCAAGTTGAAATTGATCCAACGGGCCAGTCCGATAAACCGTCAAGCCCAGTCCGCGACACCGATAAACCGGCAAGTCCAGCTAAAGCCACTGACAAACCATCAACTCCCGTGAAGGCTGCTGATGGTGAAGAAGATGATATTATGATTACTGGCATTGGCCACACCACTCCTGGCAATCCTGTCGCTTTGTCAAAGCATACTGCCAATGATGAGCTTTCTGCTATGGGCAAAGGCAAGTGGAATGCCGATTTATCAGGCTATGCCCACCTCAGTGCTCAAGACATTCATTCCGGCTTCTTAAACCGTCTGTATACAAGCCGTGATTATGAAGCCGGTTTAGTAAATCTGATGAAGGAGCGATATGAGGTAACCGCATAACTGCTTCTCTCTTATGTACAATTCAAATATCAACTCCAGTAGCCCCCAAGTGCCGGTTTATGATACTCATCTGAACTAGTACTTTGTAATATTTTGACTTTGCCTGATTAGCCTCCAAGGGCCGGGTTATCTTTTTAAGATGAACCGGTACTTTTATAATACTGTAACTTTCGCCAGTGTAGTCCATAAGGTCCGGTTTAACTTGTAAAGATGAATCAGAACTTTTTAGAAGGATACCCATAACGTTACTTTGAGCAAACATACATTAGCCCCCAAGTGCCAAGAGTAATACTTGTATTGGGCTTGGGACTTGTAGAAAATGCCAGTAACGAGCAAATATGCATTAGCCCCCAAGTATCAGGTGCATAACTTGTTATGTGCTTGGTACTTGAAATATGTACTACCAACTCATGATATGTTTGTCTCTTATAGGCTGAGCTGAGCAAAAAGGAATCTCAAACTGCTGATCTGCAAGAAAACCACAAGTCACAACAAGCAGAAACTTCCAAAGCCAAAGAGGAGCTGACCAGTGCCTTAGCTGCTATGGAAAAGCTAAAGGAGAGTTTCAACAAGGAGCGAGCTGATTGGGAGACAGAAAAATCCGCTTTGCAAAAAAGAGCCGAGGATGTAGAAGCAACTCTTAACCCGATGGTAGACGAACTGACTTGTGTAAAGCGGCAATTACATGCCATGACTACCGCTGTGTTTGGTAAATATCCTGGCTTTACCTTTTCAACATATCATCCCATACAATGTCGGTTTACTGATATTTGTAATGATGCAGGAACTCGCATTAGTCATCTGGGCTCTGATGTACAAAAGAAGCTGAAGGCTGCCTATACCCTGATAGAGCAGTTATATACCGGTGCGTAACGGATCATCTGTACCGCTTCGCACAACAAGCCTCCCCCCACTTTAATCAAGGAGACCTTAGAAAGGTTGTCTATGTTGCCTGCCCGGGTAGAAGAGCTAAAGAGATCTGCTGCAAGGGCTGGTGCTCTGACCGCACTAACTCGGGCAAAATCATGGGTGCCTGATCTTGATCTGGTGGAAGTGGCTAAAGGCTATCCCAGCTTAAAAGAAGACGGATCAGAATTTGGCAATGATGATCTTCGAGCCATAAACCGGGAAGTACATACACTGGCTTGTCAACTGGCTGAAGAAGCTGATCTTTCATATTACCAGGCGAGTTATGACGACAAAAACAAACAGGTTGATGCACCAACTCCTGAAGCGCAAAATCTATCCCTCCAATCCGTAAGCACACCTATGCCCCTGACATTGAACCGTCCACCCTTATAAGCGATGAAGCTGTATTCCAAGCCCTAACTGGGATCGATTGGGCAACCATTGACTTCCAGCCACTGGGTAGAGAGGAGGATGATGAATCGGTGCAAGATGATCTGCAGCCGTCAAGTCAAGCTGGTGAGGAATCATGGTCCGGAGGCCGGTTTAGCCTTCCACGTGCTGCAATGCTTGTCAAGAAACAATTATTCTTTTGGGCACGGAAACAACTTGTAATAGGCTAGTTAAAACACTTGGTCTTCTATGCCATCGTGCATATTTACTTTTGCCTGACAATTGTTAATCCGCCATTCTTAAGATGTATGATGGTCATAATCCATAGTTGCTCCTGCATACAAGAAATTTAAAGTGCCCTGGCGGCTTACCGCTGGACGGGTCATGATGCCCCAAATATATAGCCATGGTGTATTACCCAGGTTGTAAAAAGATAATCAAATATGAAAATAAATTATACCTGTGACATTGAATCACATCGTTGGTTGACCAACTTTTGTAGTAAGGGTGATACCCCCAATCATGAGTACTGATAACTCGTGCCATATTGTGCCGATTTATGATAAAACCGTACCGGGTTGTGATAAACGTCGGATAGTTTATATATAATGCTGGTGACTTACAGTCAAAACCAGACCGGGTTAATAAGCACCGAATTATAATTGATCATGTACTGACAACTTGTAGTTGACAGTCAGGACGGGTTAATGAACGCCGGTTTATCAAAACATTATAAATGTCATCAAAAGAGAAAAAACTTGGCAAATAAAAGCATATGAAAAAAAACTTGTAGTCGAGGCTTTTCACGGGCTGCCAGTCCCCAAATTCGAGGATTTTCATGGGCTGCTAGGCCACTGAGTTAAACCATTTCACAAAGCCTTTTAAGATGGTCCTCAATCCTTAACCAATCGTCGTTTTAACTTTGACAAGTTCAGGGTCTTATGGGATTGACTTGTCAAAGTTCGGTGGGTCATACCAGGTTTACCTGGACGGAGTGACTTACTTAAAAAGGCAGGCTAACCCAGGGTTTTAGGTGTATACACCAGGCTTCCAAGCCATGGCTTGATAGCCTATTACAAGTGTAGATTCTTTGTTCATTGCGATAGCAAAGAATCCCCAAGCAATATTTTGAGCTGTGCTCAGTAGGTGCCTATGTTTGAGTTGTTATTTGGCAACACTCTCTTTGGCCCCTAAGTATTTTTCTTTTGGCCTTGAGCCGATCAAGAGGTGTCGCTATGGTTCAAATACGACCAAGCCTCCAAGTGATTTTTCTGGTGGCCTTGAGCCGATCAAAAAGGTGTAGCTATGGTTTGAATACGACCAAGCCCCCAAGTGAGTTTTAGATATGGATTTATAAGCAGAATCAAGGGGTAAACCGGATGCCACTTTATAAACAAAAGCCCCCATGTAACCACACATGATGTAAGAAAAAACAATAGATACCCCGTTTTAGCTGAGGCTCCGGATTATTATATTGATCATAATATATACATTGTCATAACTATGTACATAAGCAGAGCCTATGGCTCATGTATCGTAAGGCCGTAGATGAGCGATATTCCACGGCCGGTGGGTCTCCTCCTCCGATTTACGTGAGTCTTTGTGCTCTCAAACATCGATTAGCTAGTATGACCCATTGTGCAGATTCTTGCTGACCACAAAGGGTCCTTCCCATGAGGGGATAACTTGTGCATATCAGTCTGATCCTGGATGAGTCGGAGCACCAGATCACCTTCTTGAAAAGTTGTGGTTCTAACCCGGCGGCTGTGATAACGACGTAGATCCTGTTGGTAAATCGCTGAACGAGCCGCTGCAATGTCACGTTCCTCATCTAACAGGTCAAGTGCCTCTTGTCGTGCCTTTTCATTATCAGCTTCGACATACGCCACCACACGGGGCGAGTCATGACGGATGTCACTAGGGAGAACCGCCTCTGCTCCATAAACCATGAAAAAAGGCGTGTAACCCATGGATCTGTTGGGCGTGGTATTGATGCTCCATAACACAGAAGGCAACTCCTCCACCCAACAACCCGACGCCCGTTGCAAAGGAACCATAAGACGGGGCTTGATGCCTCTCAAGATCTCTTGATTGGCTCTCTTTGCTTGACCATTAGACTGGGGGTGAGCCACTGATGACACGTCAAGCCAGATGTGTTCACGTTGACAGAACTCTGTCATAGCACCCTTGGACAGATTGGTACCATTGTCAGTTATAATGTTGTGTGGAAAGCCAAACCGGAAAATCACTTTCTTGATGAACTGAACCGTCGTAGCCGCATCACACTTACTGACTGGTTCTGCCTCCACCCACTTAGTGAACTTATCTACCGCCACCAAAAGGTGGGTCTTCTTGTCCTTGGATCTCTTAAAGGGCCCAACCATATCCAGCCCCCAAGTTGCAAACGACCAAGTGATTGGAATCATCCTCAATTCCTGGGCCGGAACATGAGCACGGTGTGAGAATTTATGACAACTGTCGCTCTTTTTCACCAAGTCCTCTACATCAGCATGAGCCGTCAGCCAATAGAAGCCATGACGAAAAGCTTTCGCCACTAGGGACTTTGAACCGGCGTGGTGACCACAATCTCCTTCGTCGATCTCAGGCAAAATCTCATAGCCTTCTTCAGGAGACACGCACCGCTGAAATGCCCCTGTCACACTACAATGATGTAACTCTCTATTGATAATAGTCATGGACTTGGACCGCCGGATTATCTGCCGGGCCAAGGTTTCATCCTTAGGTAACTCGCCCCGGTTCATATAAGCCAAATACGGGACCGTCCAGTCTAGAATGACATGAATAGCCGCTACCAACTAAGCCTCCGGATCAGGAATAGACAAATCTTCCTCTGTTGGGAGCTTGACCGACGGATTATGTAGCACATCCAAAAAGACGTTGGGTGGAACCGGTTTACGTTGGGAACCCAAGGGACTTAAAGCGTCCGCCTCTTCGTTCTTCCGCCGGTCCACATGATCAACCTGATAGCCTTTGAAGTGACCCGCAACAATATCCACCTCTTGACGATATGTTGCCATGAGCGGATCCTTGGAATCCCAAGTACCAGACACTTGTTGAGCCACCAGGTCCGAGTCACCGAAGCACTTAACCCGGCTTAAATTCATCTCCTTAGCCATTTGAAGACCATGGAGTAGGGCTTCATACTCAGCTGCATTGTTAGTACAAGGGAACATTAAACGGAGAACATAACAAAATTTATCACCTCGTGGGGAAGTTAATATGACTCCAGCCCCCGAGCCCTCCAATTGCTTGGACCCATCAAAATGAATAGTCCAATAAGTATGATCCATCTTCTCTTCTGGCACCTGTAATTCTGTCCAGTCATTGATGAAGTCCACAAGTGTCTGAGATTTGATCGCCGTTCGGGGCATATACTTTAGCCCGTGAGGCCCAAGCTCAATAGCCCACTTAGCAATCCGGCCAGTCGCTTCCCTGTTCCGGATTATATCCCCCAAAGGAGCAGAGCTGACCACAGTGATGGCATGACCCTGGAAATATTGCTTAAGCTTCTGGCTCGCCATAAAAACTCCATACACCAGCTTCTGCCAATGCGGGTACCTTTGCTTGGACTCAATAAGTACCTCACTGATATAATAAACCGGCCGCTGAACCAAATACTCCTTCCTGGCCTCCTTGCGCTCCACCATGATAGCCATGCTAACAGCCCGAGCATTAGCAGCCACATATAACAGCAAAGGCTCTTTATCAATAGGAGCAGCAAGGACCGGCGGTTTAGCCAGTTGCCGCTTTAAGTCCTCAAATGCTTTATTGGCGGCGTCACTCCAGGCGAAGTTATCCGTCTTCTTCAGCATCTGATATAAGGGGATAGCCTTCTCCCCAAGGTGGCTGATAAACTGGCTTAAGGCTGCAATCCGGCCTGCAAGGCGCTGAACATCGTTGATGCACTTCGGTTTAGCCAAAGAAGTTATAGCTTTGATTTTCTCCGGATTAGCCTCAATGCCCCTGTTAGACACCAGAAAGCCCAAGAGCTTGCCTGCCGGTACATCAAAGACACACTTGACCGGATTAAGCATCATTTTATAAACCCGGAGGTTGTCAAAGGTCTCCTTCAAGTCATCGATCAATGTCTCCTGCTTTCTAGATTTCACCACAATATCATCCACATAAGCATGAACATTGCGGCCGATCTGATCATGAAGACAGTTCTGCACACAGCGCTGATAAGTCGTCTGGGCACTCTTGAGCCCAAAAGATGTAGATACATAGCAGAAGGCTCCAAAGGGAGTTATGAAGGCTGTCTTCTCCTGGTCCTTAATTGCCATTCTGATCTGATGGTAGCCAGAATATGCATCCAGAAAACTCAAACGCTCACAACCCGCCGTAGCATCAATGATTTGATTAATGCAAGGGAGGGAAAAAGGATCCGCTGGACAAGCCTTGTTTAAATCTGTGTAGTCGACACACATATGCCAAGTGACGTTCTTCTTAAGTACCAGCACTGGATTAGCCAACCACTCAGGATGAAATACTTCAACAATAAAACCAGCCGCCAAGAGCCTAGCGACCTCCTCACCGATAGCCTTGCATATTTCTTCATTGAACCAGCGGAGAAACTGCCTGACCGGTTTAAACTTAGGATCAACATTAAGAGTGTGCTCAGCGAGTTCCCTCAGTACACCTGGCATGTCAGAAGGCTTCCATGCAAAGATGTCCCGGTTCTCACGGATGAACTCGATGAGCGTGCTTTCCTATTTCGGATCCAAGTTAGCGCTGATGCTGAACTGCTGGGAAGAATCGCTGGGAACAAAATCAACCAGCTTAGTCTCATCAGCCGGTTTAAACTTCAATGCTGGATCATGCTCTGTAGTTGGCTTCTTCAAAGAAGTCATATCTGTCGGGTCAACATTGTCTTTGTAGAATTTCAACTCCTTCGTTGCACAAACCGAGTCAGCATAAGCCGCATCACCTTCTTCACATTCCAAACCTATCTTACGACTCCCATGAACCGTTATGGTCCCTTTATGACCCGGCATCTTGAGCTGTAGATAAACATAACAGGGCCTTGCCATGAATTTAGCATAAGCTGGCCGTCCAAACAGGGCATGATACGGGCTCTTGATTTTCACCACTTCAAAAGTCAATGTCTCTGATCTCGAGTCATGCTCATCTCCAAAAGCAACCTCCAGAGCTATCTTACCAACTGGATACGCCGATTTACCAGGCACCACACCATGGAAGACCGTGTTGGACGATTTAAGATTTTTGTCTGTTAGCCCCATGCGACGAAAAGTTTCATAGTAAAGGATATTGATACTACTCCCCCCATACATGAGTATCTTGGTGAACTTATAACCTCCCACCTGAGGTGCCACCACCAGTGCTAGATGACTCCGATTATCAACCTGAGGTGGATGATCCTCTTGACTCCACACAATGGGATATTCAGACCATCGCAAGTAACGGGGCACCGCCGGTTCAACGGAGTTCACTACCCTTTTATGAAGCTTCTGATCGCGCTTACACAGGCTAGTGGTGAAGACATGGTACTGCCCACTGTTCAACTGCTTCGGATTGCTCTGGTAACCCGACTGTAGCTGCTGCTGTTGATTCCCCTGATGATTATAACCACCTTGGTTGCCTTGATTGCCATGTCCGCTTTGATTACCATGAAATCCTGAACCGGAACTGCCTCCACCTTAACCCAGCCCATGAGATCCAGGGCTTGAACCGCCGCCCGGTCCATAATCATACTGAAAGTCTGAATTTTTGAACTCCTGCATAATATAACAATCCTTCCAGAGGTGCGTGGCCGGCTTATCCCGTGACCCGTGCTTCGGGCAAGGATGGTTTAACAGGTAAGACAGGCGCTCCGAATTGGGACTTGGCACTCCGCCACGCGGGGGCGGTTTACCCTTACGACGCTGGCCTTTGTCCTGCACGTTGGTATTAGCCACAAAATCTAAATTGTTATCTGCTTTACGCTTACCATTGTTTCCATGACCCGCCGGGTTGTGTTGCTGCCCCTTGGTGTTGTCGCTCTTCTTTCCCTTCCATGTCTTGTCATTGTCAGACTCGGGGTCCTTGGTACTATCAGAGTCAGCATACTTCACCAGAGCAGCCATAAGGGTTCCCATGTCATTGCAATGATGTTTGAGCCATCCCTGCTTCAACTTCAGAGGTGCAAACCGGCAATTGCCTTCCAACGTTAAACTGTTGTATCAGTGTTGATGCGGTCTGATGAATGCAAAATTTCCGAAACCCAGTGCACCCAATGGGTTGTTGATTCTCCTTCCTCCTGGACACAAGCAGCTAAGTCCACAATTGACATGGGTGCTTGCACGTGTCTTTGAAATTCTAAATAAACTGGGCTCTTAACTCTGCCCATGATCTGATGGAGTTAGCTGGCAAGTTCTTCAGCCAAGTGCGAGTCATTCCTTCCAACATCATGGTGAAATATTTATCACATGCCACACGTCTACATCCAGCATCTCCATCGCCATCTCATAACTCTCAACCCATGCCCCGGGGGATAAATCGGCAGTGTAATTTTGCACTTTACGTGGGCCCTTGAAATCCTTGGGCAGCCACACATTGCGTAACGTCGGGACGAGACACGGTACCCCCAAAGAACTGGAGGTCACCCCTGGTTCCACCGAAGTTGTTGGACAAACCGGAGTAAGCTGACGGGTCGCGTTCTGTTCTGCTAACTCAGCCTCCGGACGTGCCCTAGCACGGTCCACCACATCCTGAGCATCAACACCGCCACCTGCCGGGTTGTGGCCTCGAGGCGGATTACGGTTCCGCGCACTGCTAGACACAGCCGGTTCATCAATATGCCTGCTGTAACTCCGGCTTGGGTGGGGCTGGAATCTCTCGCGACTGTACAAATAGGCCTGCTGCTGAGTCAAGGCTGTCTGAAGAAGCTCCCTAGCCCGTCGTGTCTCCACCGCTATAGGGGACTCATCATCGACTGGGAGGGCTGCCAATCATGAAGCGGTCGCGACTATGTTATCCAAGGGGTTAGAGTAATGACCCGGAGGCATGGGCACATGCTAAGATGACATGTTCTGAGGAGGCGGATCTATTACGCATGGCTGAACCGGCGTCCCGTTCCAGGTGCTTCGACCCGGTTTACCACTGGCTGGTTGCTGGTTCCTGCTCCTGGCATGTTGAAGAGATTCTTGGCTTTATAAACCGGAGGCAGGTGAGATCGATACCTCCTCCTCATGACATTGTTCGATAAGTTTTGGTCCAACATAAGCCGATAAGCCTGCGCGTCTAACTCCGCCTGCCTCATCGTCATCCGGGTGTTTTTGGCGGCCAGGTCCGCTTTAGCTTGGACTATCTGATCCTTCACCTTCGCCACTTCTGCGTTATGCCGCTCCTGATCCGCCGGGCTGACTTCAGCCACTAGTAGTGCTGCCAAGGCGTCGAATAAATCGGACAAAGCCTGAGCCGGTAGTGGCACAAGGCCTCCTGCCCCAGCTGCCGCCGCTGCTACTGAACCGGAGATCATTGCCGTGGTGGTCGAAGATTGTGGCGCTGACTGTGTACCGGCCATGAAGATCGCAACTCGGCTTGGCGGATCAATTGGGTCCGAAATACTGTCGCCATCGGAACAGCTCCCAAACCGGCCATCCTGCAGCTGATACAATGACTCGGTCTCTCCAGTAGATGACTCGTCACCGAAGTAAACGACGGTTTCGCCATCATATTCCAATCTATCATCAGATTCCACTTCGTGGATGACTCCCACGAAGGCGCGCTTCATGGCTATGTTCATGATCATAGTAGTAGATGCAGAATCGTTTCGGTCTACTTGACATGGACATAATGCCTATGTTCATGATCATGCCTAGATATTCTCATAATTATGCGCCTTTCTATCAATTGCTCGGCAGTAATTTGTAAACCCACCATAATATATGCTATCTTGAGAGAAGCCACTAGTGAAACCTATGGCCCCGGGGTCTATTTTACATCATATTAGTTTCCCATCAACTAGCCATTTCTGTCGCTGTTTATTTTGCACTCTTTACTTTCAAATCTATGCAACGAAAATACCAAAAATATTTATCTTATTATCTTTATCAGATCTCACTTTTGCAAGTGGCCGTGAAGGGATTGACAACCCCTTTATCGTGTTGGTTGCAAGGTTCTTGATTGTTTGTGCAGGTACTAGGCAATTTGCATGCAGTCTCCTACTGGATTGATACCTTGATTCTCAAAAACTAATGGAAATACTTACGCTACTTTGCTGCATCACCCTTTCCTCTTCAAGGGAAAACCAATGCATGCTCAAGAGGTAGCAATATGCAAAGCCATAAGCTTGGGGATCCTATATTCGATGAAAATGATATTTTTAGTCCCCCAATATTTGATGTGCAAATTTTTTATAATGATTGCATGCCTCCTATTTATGATGATTATAATGATGAAAGTGGATTCGGAGAGGTCATGACTTTATTTAGTGATGAATCCACCATTTTGGATGAGGATTCAATTGACTATGATAACAAAGTTGCTATCTATGATGACTATGGTGATGACATGCATGCTATAAAGAATAATGATAACCATGAAACTTGTCATCATGATTTTAATTTTCACTCTCATGATAGTTTTTTTTCAGTTTGCTCCCACCATTATTGATGAGAAGAAATTTGCTTATTTGGAGAGTAATAGAATTTCTATGCTTGTAGATCATGAAAAGAATGCTTTATGTGATGGTTATATTGTTGAGTTTCTTCATGATTCTACTGAAAATTATTATGAGGGAGGAACTTATGCTTGTAGGAATTGCAATAATACCAAGTTTCCTCTCTTTATGTTGAAAGTTTTGAAGTTGCACTTGTTTTGCCTTCCTATGCTAGTTGATTCTTGTTCCCATAAATTGTTTGCTCACAAAATCCCTATGCATAGGACATGGGTTAGTCTTAAATGTGCTAGTCATATGCTTCATGATGCTCCCGTTATGTTTCAGTTCGTATCTTTTATGTGAGCATCATTGAAATCATCATACCTTAGCTAAAAGGAATTAAAGAAAAGTGCATGTTGGGAGACACCCCAACAATTTTACCTACTGTTTTTGAGTGTTCACATGATTATGCTACTGTATTAATCATGTTTTCTAGCTTTTGTTTCAATAAAGGGCCAAGTAAAGCCTTTGGGATCATGTTGGGTGATAGTTGATTTGACCCTACTGAAAAACAGAAACTTTTGTGCTCACGAAAATGAATCTCATTTTTAACAGAACAGTTCTATTGAGTTGATTCTTTTTGCAGAAGTTTAATATACAAATTGCTCACGTGGTCAGAATTTTTGGAGTAGCATAAGTATGGTGGTTATCCAGATCATTAGTGACTGTTCTGTTTTTGGCAGATTCTGTTTTCAATGCATAGTTTGCTTGCGTTCTAGTTTCTATGGCTTATATTGCTCAATATAAATTGTGGTAATTATATGATACAGTAAGAATTGTGTGGAAATAGTTAGGAATATTGTCTTTGACAGTACCAAGGTGGAATGGTTTGCTCTTTATCATACTAACTGTTGTGGCTTTGTCACGGCAGATGTCCTAGTGAAAGGACTTAGTCGTGGAGCCATCGTGACGGGCTAGCTTAAAGGGGTTAAAGCGGACAAAGGACGCAGAGAGTTTATACTGGTTCGGCCCCTTGCGGTGAAGGTAAAGGCCTAATCCAGTTGTTGTGGAATTGCTAGGGTTTCGATGACCAAGGAGTGAATTCGCTATGCCTGGCTCTCGAGTTGTTGTTTCTTGTCCCTAAACTATCGTCGGGTCGTCCCCTTATATACATGGGTTGATGCCCGTCGGTTTACAGGATCCTGAGGCTGTCTCATAAACGTGTCCGACCCGGTCTCTACTCTTTTCTATCTTATATCACAAGTTTACATATCAATGTCGGTTTATGTCTACAGGCCTTAATCCGCCTTTGGGCCCTAGGCCTTCATAAAGCGCCACCGTCTTGTCTTCATGGGCTTCAAGTATAATAACTCATTATGGGGGTAACCCAACCTCTCCTGGCCGGTTTATACCCAGTAGTAATATCCCCAACACTAACCTATCTCATGAAGTTCCGTTAAGTTTTGTGTGATTGAAGTTTTAAAGTTTTGGGTGAGATGTCGATATGAGGAGAATAAGAAGTGACAAGACCATAAGCTTGGGGTTGCCCAAGGCACCCGAAGTTAATATCCAAGGAATATCCAAGCAACTAAGCTTGGGGATGCCCCGGAAGCCATCCCCTCTTTCGTCTCCAACATTATCGGTAACCTCACTTGGAGCAATGTTTTCATTTGTCACATGATACGAGTTTTGCTTGGAGCTACAATTTATTTTGTTAGGATTTTCTTGCTGTTATTTATACTAATGTTTTGCATCTTTTATTTCAATAAAAGTGGAATTGATAGCCTTTACTATGGTTATTTTACAAGTCTACATGTTGCTGTTTGAAAATAGAAAGTTTACCGCTGTTGCAAAAATTCCCTAGAAAAGTCAGAATGTGATAAAATGTTGAAACTTCTTGCATAATAAGATTTGATAAATTTTCTACAGTGTGGTAGAATTTCATATTGTTTGGAGCTAGGGAAGTATTGATACTCTTGCATTCTTTACAGACTATTGTTTTGGCAGATTGCTGTTATGTTTGCATTGTTTGCATATGTTCGCTTGTTTACTGATTCTATTTGAGAATATGAGTATTAAATATCCAAAGGCATTTAGTATGCAATGTTGAATAATAATTTTAGTGATTTGCTACAGTAGAGAATGATAAGGTTTTTGCATTGGTTTATACTAACTTATCTCACGAGTTCTTGTTGAGTTTTGTGTGTATGAAGCTTTTGAGATTTAGGGAAACCGTGGTATGAGAGGAATTAAGGAGACACAAAAGCTCAATCTTGGGGATGCCCAAGCATCCCAAGATAATACTCAAGAAGTCTGAAGCATCTAAGCTCGGGGATGCCCCGGTAGGCATCCCACCTTTCTTCTACAACAATTATCGGTTAGTATCGGTTGAACCTAAGTTTTTGCTTCTTCACATGATGTGTGCTATTCTTGGAATGTCGTTTTATTTTGTGTTTTGCTTTCTGTTTTAATAAAATACTTAGATCTGAAAGTTTTAAATAAGAGAGCGTCTTCAAATAGCTACCCATTTACTTAACTACTCATTTGATCTTCACTTATATCTTTTTGGAGTAGCTTGTCATTTACTCTTGTGCTTCACTTATATCCTATTAGTAAATTGTTGAATAAATTGAATGTCATGAAGTTGAAATAATATCATTCCTAGTGGTAGCTTCATACTAGGTTTCGAAAATGAAACCTTTTGAGGCTTGACAATCACAATATTGGTCACACAAGCAATTCACGAATAATTAGTATAAGGAAGAGAACTTTCACATGCAAATACACTATCCTAGAAATCTTTTGTGATTGTGAGCCCCATCAAAATATTATATGCCAAAATTGTTGACGTTGTACAAGGAAGACAATGTAATGATTTATGTTTGTTCATATTCACATATAAGTCATATTGTCATAGATCCTTCAGCATGTGGTGCTTGCCCGCCATCTTTGCTAGCCAAAAATTCCACACCAAGTAGAGATACTACTTGTGCATCCAAAAACCCTTAAACCCAAATCTTATTTTCAGGAGTCCACCATACCTACCTAAGGATTGAGCAAGATCCTTCAAATAAGTTGTCATCGGTGCAATAAGGCAATAAAAATTGCTTCTAAAAGTGTTAGATCATTTAGTGTAAGAGAAAATTGAGCGTTGTACGAACTTATGATTGCAGAGCAATAAAAGCGACGGACTTCATAATAAAGGTTGCTATCATAAGGGGCAATATAATGTGATGTTCTTTTGCACTAAGGGATTGAGCATACAAACAAATAAGCGCATGGCAACCTCTGGTTCCCTCTGCGAAGGGCCTATCTTTTAATTTTCAGTATTTATTTTTATGCAAAGAGTCAAAGTTATTCTCTCTATTCCTTTTTATTTTTCTCTTTTGGTAAGCATCATGTGGTTAGGAAAGATCTAGGCACATATGTCCAGTTGAATATGGGTAGCATGAGTTATTATTGTTGACATCACCCTTGAGGTGAATACGTTGGGAGGCAAATCAATAAGCCCCTATATTTCTATGTGTCAAGTTGAAACGTTTTGCACATGTGTATGCGGTGAGTGTTAGCAATCATAGAAGACTATATGATGGTTGAGTATGTGGAGCTCTTACTTAAACTCTATTGAATAAGTTGAATTGCAATTGCTTGGTGACTTAGAACATAGGTTGTTGGGTTTCAAGAGAATTCATTGTTTGAACCTTAACATGTGAATTGGTTGCCACTATAATGTGAGAAATTTCATAAGAAAGAATTACTGTTATGATGCTAGGAAAAGTGATTGAAATCATCATTGATCAAACTTATGCACTTTGCTAGCATTCACACTGTTGGAAATATGCCCTAGAGGCAATAATAAAAGTATTATTATTATATTTCCTTGTTCATGATAATTGTCTTTTATTCATGCTATAACTGTATTATCCGGAAATCGTAATACACGTGTGAATACATAGACCACAATATGTCCCTAGTGAGCCTCTAGTTGACTAGCTCGTTGTGATCAACAGATAGTCATGGTTTCCTGGCTATGGACATTGGATGTCGTTGATAACGGGATCACATCATTAGGAGAATGATGTGATGGACAAGACCCAATCCTAAGACTAGCACAAAAGATCGTGTAGTTCATTTGCTAGAGCTTTGCCAATGTCAAGTATCTTTTCCTTAGACCATGAGATTGTGCAACTCCCGGATACCGTAGGAATGCTTTGGGTGTACCAAACGTCACAACGTAACTGGGTGGCTATAAAGGTGCATTACAGGTATCTCCGAAAGTGTCTGTTGGGTTGGCGCGGATCGAGACTGGGATTTGTCACTCCGTGTAAACGGAGAGGTATCTCTGGGCCCACTCGGTAGGACATCATCATATGCGCAATGTGACCAAGGAGTTGATCACGGGATGATGTGTTACGGAACGAGTAAAGTGACTTGCCGGTAACGAGATTGAACAAGGTATTGGATACCGACGATCGAATCTCGGGCAAGTAAAATACCGCTAGACAAAGGAAATTGTATACGGGATCGATTGAGTCCTTGACATCGTGGTTCATCCGATGAGATCATCGTGGAACATGTGGGAGCCAACATGGGTATCCAGATCCCGCTGTTGGTTATTGACCGGAGAACGTCTCGGTCATGTCTGCATGTCTCCCGAACCCGTAGGGTCTACACACTTAAGGTTCGATGACGCTAGGGTTATAAAGGAAGCTTGTATGTGGTTACCGAATGTTGTTCGGAGTCCCGGATGAGATCCCGGACGTCACGAGGAGTTCCGGAATGATCCGGAGGTAAAGATTTATATATAGGAAGTCCTGTTTCGGCCATCGGGACAAGTTTCGGGGTCATCGGTATTGTACCGGGACCACCGGAAGGGTCCCGGGGGCCCACCGGGTGGGGCCACCTGCCCCGGGGGGCCACATGGGCTGTAGGGGGTGCGCCTTGGCCTACATGGGCCAAGGGCACCAGCCCCAAGAGGCCCATGCGCCTAGGGAACCCTAGAGGGAAGAGTCCTCAAGGGGGAAGGCACCTCCGAGGTGCCTTGGGGAGGATGGACTCCTCCCCCCCTCCTTGGCCGCACCCCAAAACCCATCTAGGGCTGGCCGCCGCCCCTAGGGGGTGGGAAAACCCTAAAGGGGGCGCAGCCCCCTTCCCCCCTATATATATATGAGGCCTAGGGGCTGCCCATAACAGATGATTTGATCTCTCGTTAGTGCAGCCCTGCCCCTCTCCCTCCTCCTCTTCTCCCATGGTGCTTGGCGAAGCCCTGCGGGATTGCCACGCTCCTCCACCACCACCACGCCGTTGTGCTGCTGCTGGATGGAGTCTTCCTCAACCTCTCCCTCTCTCCTTGCTGGATCAAGGCGTGGGAGACGTCACCGGGCTGTACGTGTGTTGAACGCGGAGGTGCCGTCCGTTCGGCACTTGATCATCGGTGATCTGAATCACGACGAGTACGACTCCATCAACCCCGTTCACTTGAACGCTTCCGCTTAGCGATCTACAAGGGTATGTAGATGCACTCTCTTTCTACTCGTTGCTGGTCTCTCCATAGATAGATCTTGGTGTTACGTAGGAAATTTTTTGAATTTCTGCTACGTTCCCCAACAGTGGCATCATGAGCTAGGTCTATTGCGTAGATTCTTTGCACGAGTAGAACACAAAGTAGTTGTGGGCGTTGATGTTGTTCAATATGCTTACCGTTACTAGTCCAATCTTGTTTCGACGGTATTGTGGGATGAAGCGGCCCGGACCGACCTTACACGTACTCTTACGTGAGACAGGTTCCACCGATTGACATGCACTTGGTGCATAAGGTGGCTAGCGGGTGCCAGTCTCTCCCACTTTAGTCGGAACGGATTCGATGAAAAGGGTCCTTATGAAGGGTAAATAGCAATTGGCATATCACGTTGTGGTTTTGCGTAGGTAAGAAACGTTCTTGCTAGAAACCCATAGCAGCCACGTAAAACATGCAACAACAATTAGAGGACGCTAACTTGTTTTTGCAGGGTATGCTATGTGATGTGATATGGCCAAAAGGATGTGATGAATGATATATGTGATGTATGAGATTGATCATGTTCTTGTAATAGGATTCACGACTTGCATGTTGATGAGTATGACAACCGGCAGGAGCCATAGGAGTTGTCTTTATTTTTTGTATGACCTGCGTGTCATTGAAGAACGCCATGTAAACTACTTTACTTTATTGCTAAACGCGTTAGTCATAGAAGTAGAAGTAGTCGTTGGCGTGACAACTTCATGAAGACACGATGATGGAGATCATGATGATGGAGATCATGGTGTCATGCCGGTGACAAGATGATCATGGAGCCCCGAAGATGAAGATCAAAAGGAGCAAAATGATATTGGCCATATCATGTCACTATTTGATTGCATGTGATGTTTATCATGTTTATGCATCTTGTTTACTTAGGACGACGGTAGTAAATAAGATGATCCCTTACAAAATTTCAAGAAGTGTTCTCCCCTAACTGTGCACCGTTGCTACAGTTCGTCGCTTCTAAGCACCACGTGATGATCGGGTGTGATGGATTCTTACGTTCACATACAACGGGTGTAAGACAGTTTTACACAGCGAAAACACTTAGGGTTAACTTGACGAGCCTAGCATGTGCAGACATGGCCTTGGAACACGGAGACCGAAAGGTCGAGCATGAGTCGTATAGTAGATACGATCAACATGAAGATGTTCACCGATGTTAACTAGTCCGTCTCACGTGATGATCGGACACGGCCTAGTTGACTCGGATCATGTAATCACTTAGATGACTAGAGGGATGTCTATCTGAGTGGGAGTTCATAAGATGAACTTAATTATCCTGAACATAGTCAAAAGACCTTTTGCAAATTATGTCGTAGCTCGCGCTTTAGTTCTACTGTTTTAGATATGTTCCTAGAGAAAATATAGTTGAAAGTTGACACTAGCGATTATGCGATCAGTAGAAAGCTTATGTCCTTAATGCACCGCTTAGTGTGCTGAACCCCAAACATCGTTTGTGGATGTTTCGAACATCGAACATACACGTTTTGATAACTACGTGATAGTTCAGTTAAATGGTTTAAGTAGAGGCACCAAAGACGTTTTCAAAACGTCACGAAACATATGAGATGTTTCGAGGGCTGAAATTGAGATTTCAGGCTCGTGCCCACGTCAAGAGGTATAAGACCTCCGACGATTTTCTTAGCCTGCAAACTAAGGAGAGAAGCTCAATTGTTGAGCTTGTGCTCAGATTGTCTGAGTGCAACAATCACTTGAATCAAGTGGGAGTTGATCTTCCAGATGAGATAGTTATGTTTCTCCAAAGTCATTGCCGCCAAGCTGCTAGAGCTTCGTGATGAACTATAACATATCAGGGATAGATATGATGATCCTTGAGGTATTCGCGATGTTTGACACCGCGAAAGTGGTAATCAAGAAGGAGCATCAATTGTTGATGGTTGGTGAAACCACTAGTTTCAAGAAGGGCAAGGGCAAGAAGGGATACTTCATGAAACGGCAAATCGGCTGCTGCACTAGTGAAGAAACCCAAGGTTGAACCCAAACCCGAGACTAAGTGCTTCTGTAATAAGGGGAATAGTCACTAGAGCAGAATTACCCTAGATACTTGGTAGATGAGAAGGCTGGCAAGGTCGATAGAAGTATATTGGATATACATTATGTTAATGTGTACTTTACTAGTACTCCTAGTACCACCAGGGTATTAGATACCGGTTCGGTTGCTAAGTGTTAGTAACTCGAAATAAAAGCTACGGAATAAAACGGAGACTGGCTAAAGGTGAGCTGACGATATGTGTTGGAAGTGTTTCCAAGTTTGATGTGATCTAACATCGCACGCTCCCTCTACCATCAAGATTAGTATTAAACCTGAATGAGTGCTCTTGCACCTAAGGAATGGTTTATTGAATCTCGGTCGTAGTGATACACATTTTCATGCCAAAAGATATAAGATAGTAATGATAGTACCACTTACTTGTGGCACTGCCATGTAAGTCATAATGGTATAAAACGCATGAAGAAGCTCCATGTTGATGGATCTTTGGACTCACTCGTTTTTGAAAAGTTTGAGACATGCGAACCATGTCTATTGGTGTATATGCATGAAGAAACTCCATGCAAATGGATTGTTCGGACTCACTTGATTTTGAATCACTTGAGATATGCAAATCATACCACATGGGCAAGATGACTGAAAAGCCTTATTTTCAGTAAGATTGAACAAGATAGCAACTCGTTGGAAGTAACACATTTTGATGTGTGCAGTCCAATGAGTGCTGAGGCATGCAGTGAATATCGTTATGTTCTTACTTCACGGATGATTTGAGTAGATGTTGAGAATATTTACTTGATGAAACACAAGTCTGAATTATTGAATGGTTCAAGTAATTTCAGAGTGAAGTTTAAGATCTTCGTGACAAGATGATAGAATGTCTATGATATGATCATAGAGATGAATATCTGAGTTACGAGTTTTGGCACACAATTAAGACATTGTGGAAAATGTTTCACAATTAATACCGCCTGGAACACCATAGTGTGATGGTGTGTCCGAACATCATAGTTGCACCCTATTGGATATGGTGCGTACCATGATGTCTCTTATCGAATTACCACTATCGTTCATGGGTTAGGCATTAGAGACAACCACATTCACTTTAAATAGGGCACCACGTAATTCCGATGAGATGACACCGTATGAATTATGGTTTAGAGAAACCTAAGTTGTCGTTTCTTAAAAGTTTGGGGCTGCGACGCTTATATGAAAAAAATTTCAGGTTGATAAGCTCGAACCCAAAGCGGATAAAATGCATCTTCATAGGAAACCCAAAACAGTTGGGTATACCTCCTAATTCAGATCCGAAAGCAATATGGATTGTTTCTAGAATCGGGTCCTTTCTCGAGGAAAAGTTTCTCTCGAAAGAATTGAGTGGGAGGATGGTGGAGACTTGATGAGGTTATTGAACCGTCTCTTCAACTAGTGTGTGGCAGGGAACAGGAAGTTGTTCCTGTGGCACCTACACCAATTGAAGTGGAAGCTTATGATATTGATCATGAAACTTCGGATCAAGTCACTACCAAACCTCGTAGGACGACAAGGACACGTACTACTTCGGAGTTGTAAGGTGATCCTATCTTGAAAGTCATGTTGCTGGACAACAATGAACCTACGAGCTATGGAGAAGCAATGGTGGGCCCGGATTCCGATAAATGGCTCGAGGCCATAAAATCTGAGAACGGATCCATGGACTTTGATGGACTTGCCCGATGATCGGCAATCCATTGAGATAAATGGATCTTTTAAGAAGAAGACGGACGTGGATGGAAATGTCACCATCTATGAAGCTCGACTTGTGGCGAAGTGTTTTCCGACAAGTTCAAGGAGTTGACTACGATGAGATTTTCTCACTCGTAGCGATGCTTAAAGTCCGTCGGATTCATGTTAGCACTAGCCGCATTTATGAAATCTGGCAGATGGATATCAAAACAAGTTTCCTTACTAGTTTTCGTAAGGAAAGGTTGTATGCAATACAATCAGAAAAGTTTTGTCGATCCTAAGGATGCTAAAAGGTATGCTAGCTCCAGTGATCCTTTTAAGGACTGGAGTGAGCATCTCGGAGTTGGAATGTATGCTTTGATGATGATCAAAGATTTTGGGTTTTTTATAAAGTTTATAAGAAACTTGTATTTCCAAAGAAGTGAGTGGGAGCACTATAGAATTTCTGATGAGTATATGTTGTTGACATATTGATGATCAGAAATGATGTAGAATTTCTAGAAAGCATATAGGATTATTTGAAAGGTGTTTTTCAATAGAAAACCTGGATTAAGCTACTTGAACATTGAGCATCGAGATCTACAAGGATAGATCAAAAAACGCTCAATAGTACTTTCAAATGAGCACATACCTTGACATGATCTTGAAGGTGTTCAAGATAGACCAGTCAAAGAAGGAGTTCTTGCCTGAGTTGTAAGGTACGAAGTTAAGACTTAAAGCTCGACCACGGCAGAATAGAGAGAAAGGACGAAGGTCGTCTCCTATGCTTAAGACATAGGCTCTACAGTATGCTATGCTATGTACCGCACCAGAAGTGTGCCTTGCCATGAGTCAGTCAAGGGGTACAAGAGTGATCCATGAATGGATCATAGGACAGCGGTCAAAGTTATCCTTAGTAACTAGTGGACTAAGGAATTTTCTCGATTATGGAGGTGGTAAAAGAGTTCATCGTAAAGGTTACGACGATGCAAGCTTGACACCTATCCGGATAGCTCTGAGTAGAGAGACCGGGTACATATAATGGAGCAATAATTTAGAATAGCTCCAAGTAGAACAGTTGTTTGGAATAGCTCCAAATAGAGCGTGGTAGCTGCATCTAGGAGATGACATAGAGATTTGTAAAGCACACACGGATCTGAAAGGTTCAGACCTGTTGACTAAAACCTCTCTCACAAGCAACATGATCAAACATAAAACTCATTGAGTGTTAATCACATAGTGATGTGAACTAGACTACTGACTCTAGTAAACTCTTGGGTATTAGTCACATGGCGATGTGACCTGTGAGTGTTAATCACATGGCGATGTGAACTAGATTATTGACTCTAGTGCAAGTGGGAGACTGTTGGAAATATGCCCTAGAGGCAATAATAAAAGTATTATTATTATATTTCCTTGTTCATGATAATTGTCCTTTATTCATGCTATAACTGTATTATCCGGAAATCGTAATACACGTGTGAATACATAGACCACAATATGTCCCTAGTGAGCCTCTAGTTGACTAGCTCGTTGTGATCAACAGATAGTCATGGTTTCCTGGCTATGGACATTGGATGTCGTTGATAACGGGATCACATCATTAGGAGAATGATGTGATGGACAAGACCCAATCCTAAGCATAGCACAAAGATCGTGTAGTTCGTTTGCTAGAGCTTTGCCAATGTCAAGTATCTCTTCCTTTGACCATGAGAGCGTGTAACTCCTGGATACCATAGGAGTGCTTTGGGTGTATCAAACGTCACAACGTAACTGGGTGACTATAAAGGTGCACTACAGGTATCTCCGAAAGTATCTATTGTTTTATGCGGATCGAGACTGGGATTTGTCACTCCGTGTAAACGAAGAGGTATCTCTGGGCCCACTCGGTAGGACATCATCATAATGTGCACAATGTGACCAAGGGGTTGATCACGGGATGATGTGTTACGGAACGAGTAAAGAGACTTGCCGGTAACGAGATTGAACAAGGTATCGGTATACCGACGATCGAATCTCGGGCAAGTAAAATACCGCTAGACAAAGGGAATTGTATACGGGATCGATTGAGTCCTTGACATCGTGGTTCATCCGATGAGATCATCGTGGAACATGTGGGAGCCAACATGGGTATCCAGATCCCGCTGTTGGTTATTGACCGGAGAACGTCTCGGTCATGTCTGCATGTCTCCCGAACCCGTAGGGTCTACACACTTAAGGTTCGATGACGCTAGGGTTATAAAGGAAGCTTGTATGTGGTAACCGAATGTTGTTCGGAGTCCCGGATGAGATCCCGGACGTCACGAGGAGTTCCGGAATGGTCCGGAGGTAAAGATTTATATATAGGAAGTCCTGTTTTGGCCATCGGGACAAGTTTCGGGGTCATCGGTATTGTACCGGGACCACCGGAAGGGTCCCGGGGGCCCACCGGGTGGGGCCACCTGCCCCGGGGGGCCACATGGGCTGTAGGGGGTGCGCCTTGGCCTACATGGGCCAAGGGCACCAGCCCCAAGAGGCCCATGCGCCTAGGGAACCCTAGAGGGAAGAGTCCTCAAGGGGGAAGGCACCTCCGAGGTGCCTTGGGGAGGATGGACTCCTCCCCCCCTCCTTGGCCGCACCCCAAAACCCATCTAGGGCTGGCCGCCGCCCCTAGGGGGTGGGAAAACCCTAAAGGGGGCGCAGCCCCCTTCCCCCCTATATATATGAGGCCTAGGGGCTGCCCATAACAGATGATTTGATCTCTCGTTAGTGCAGCCCTGCCCCTCTCCCTCCTCCTCTTCTCCCATGGTGCTTGGCGAAGCCCTGCGGGATTGCCACGCTCCTCCACCACCACCACGCCGTTGTGCTGCTGCTGGATGGAGTCTTCCTCAACCTCTCCCTCTCTCCTTGCTGGATCAAGGCGTGGGAGACGTCACCGGGCTGTACGTGTGTTGAACGCGGAGGTGCCGTCCGTTCGGCACTTGATCATCGGTGATCTGAATCACGACGAGTACGACTCCATCAACCCCGTTCACTTGAACGCTTCCGCTTAGCGATCTACGAGGGTATGTAGATGCACTCTCTTTCTACTCGTTGCTGGTCTCTCCATAGATAGATCTTGGTGTTACGTAGGAAATTTTTTGAATTTCTGCTACGTTCCCCAACACACACTACATAAATTATTTCTTTTATCATTTACCTACTCGAGGACGAGCAGGAATTAAGCTTGGGGATGCTGATACGTCTCCAACGTATCTATAATTTATGAAGTATTCATGCTGTAATTTTATCATTCTTTGGTGTTTTACAATCATTTTATAGCAACTTTACATCATTTTTGGGACTAACCTGTTAACCCAATGCCCAGTGCCAATTGCTGTTTTTTGCTTGTTTTACATCGCAACAAATCAATATCAAACAGAGTCCAAACACTGCGAAACTCCACGGAGATTTTTTATCGACTAGAAGGAACCCATTGGGTTAGAGCTGCACCTGGGGATGCCCCGAGGGGGGCACAACCCACCAGGGCACGCCAGGCCCCCCTGGCGCGCCCAGGTGGGTTGTGCCCACCTCGGTGGCCTCCCGTACCCCCTCTTTGCACTATAATTCCCAAATATTCTGAAACCCATCGGGGTTAACCTAGATCAGAAGTTCCGCAGCCGCAGGGCTACATAGCCATCGAAAACCAATCTAGACCCGTTCCGGCACCCTGCCAGAGGGGGGAATCATCTCCGATGGCCATCTTCATCATCCTGGCGGCCACCACAATGAGAAGGGAGTAGTCCACCCTCGGGGCTGATGGTTTGTACTAGTAGCTATGCGTTTAATCTCTCTCTCTCTCTCGTGATCTATATCATGGGCTTTGTTAATATAGTCGGATCATATGATGTTTCTCCCCTCTATACTCTTGTTGTGATGGATTGAATCCTTACCCTTTGAAGTTTTTCATGTTGAATTGAATATTCGGAGATGAGAACACATGATATATGTCTTGCGGTATGAATACTTGAGGTGACAATTGGGGTATCTTATTGATTCACTTGATATATGTTATGGCATTCAACTCACGGGTTCCCACCGTGATATTCGGGTAATCTATGCATAGGGGTTGATGCACGTTTTTCTATAGTAGAAACTTTCAGGTCTCTTGTAGTTCCTTGTGTGGTTTGAGTATTATGAATATGAATATGTTTTGGTGTTATTCTAGTACAAACTCTAGGATAGATCGAACGGAAACAATAGCTTTGAGTATTTTAGTACAAACTCTTGAATAGATTGGTCGAAAAGAATAGATTTGAGGTGGCTTCGTACCCTACAAACAATTCCTATCTTTTGTTCTCCGCTAATAGGAACTCGGGAGTGATTCTTCATTTTACTTTGAGGGATAATCATATGATCCAAATATGTTAGCACTGTTGAGAGATTGCACTAGTGATTACGGACCCTAGGCCTTGTTTCTAAGCATTGCAATACCGTTTCTGTGCCTATTTACTATTTGCTACCTAGCTGTTTTTATACTTTTGAATTATAAAAATATACTTCTGTCATCCATATTACACTTTTATCACCATCTCTTCGCCGAACTAGTGCGCCTATACAATTTTCCATTGTGTTGGGTGTGTTGGGGACACCAGAGATTTCTTCTATTTGGTTGCAGGGTCATTTGAGAGAGACCATCTTCATCCTACACCTCTCATGGATTGATAAACGTTAGGTCATCCACTTGAGGGAAAATTGCTACTATCCTAAAAAACTCTGTGCTTGGAGGCCCAACACGTGTCTACAAGAATAAAGTTGCGTAGTAGACATCACAGTACTACCGCTGCCCTGGGCAGTACTACAGTGGCTCGCTGTGGTACTACTGCTCCCTTGAGCAGTACTACCGCAAGCCACAGATCAGTAGCACTGTGAGGCCATCATCTTCGCAATGACAAGGGGAACAACCGGTGCTCCAAAGAAGTAAGGAAATGTGGTGCAAAGGAACAGATGTGTACGTGTTGATTCCACCCTAAACTTTCTGAAGCGGAACCCCTCTTAATAGTACGACTTTCCTACAACTCAATTCCACCGAAAAGAAACATACAGAAACACCGTCTCCGAAAAGCTTTGAGGGGCACCGAATCGTCTTGTGCCTATACATGAGATATTTGAAATGCTCAATGCACACGATTAGTCGCAAATGCATTGTCATCAATCACCAAAACCACTTAGGGAGAAATATGCCCTTACACCGGCTTATTATGTCTATGACGTCTTAATTGAGTCTAAACAGAGATACCCATATTGGCAGAAGCTAGTATATGAGGTGTTCATGGCCAGTCGCAAGTTGAAGCATTATTTTATTGGTCATCCCATTACCGTGGTCAGCTCTGCTCCCTTAGGCGATATTATTCAAAACCGATAAGCCACATATCGAGTGGACAAGTGGGCCATTGAGCTAGGATCCCATGGTTTGAAATATATGCCAAGGACAGCTATCAAGTCTCAAGCTCTTGTGGATTTCATCAACGACTAGACAGAGTTGCAGATGGCGGAGGAGAAGCCTAATAATACGTATTGGACTATTCATTTTGATGGGTCCTGGCAACTGGAAGGCCCGGGGGCTGGAGTTATTTTGACTTCCCCACGAGGTGACAATTTTTTTATGTTTTAAGGCTTATGTTTCCTTGCACTAATAGTGCAGATGAGTATGAGGCCTAGCTTCATGGCCTGAAGGTGGCCAAAGAGATGAATCTAAGCCGGGTCAGGTGCTTTGGCGACTCAGATTTGGTGGCTCAGCAGGTCTCTGGCACTTGGGATTCTAAAGACCCACTCATGGCGGCTTATCGCCGGGCGGTTGATAATATTGCTGGTCACTTCATAGGTTATCAGGTGGAGCATTAGATCGAAGGAAAAACGAGGCGACTGATGCTTTGAGCCAGCTTGGGTCAAAGCGTAAGCTGGTACCCCCTAATGTTTTTCTTGACGTGTTGAATAATCCTTCAGTTAAGTTGCCTTCCGAAGAAGATCTTGTTGTTCCTGACCCGGAGGCACAGTTGGTGGCAGCTCTTCATGCCATCCCTAATTGGACAGTTCCATATTTGGCTTATATGACTCGGGGAGAGTTACATGAGGATGAAACTTTGGCCAGGAAAATAACCCGGTGGTCTAAGTCTATGACTATTGTCAATGGCAAGTTACACTGATGCGGTGTGTTGACCCACAAGTATAGGGGATCTATCGTAGTCCTTTCGATAAGTAAGAGTGTCGAACCCAACAAGGAGCGGAAGGAAATGGTAAGTGGTTTTCAGCAAGGTATTCTCTGCAAGCACTAAAATTATAGGTAATAGATAGTTTTGTGACAAGATAATTTGTAACGAGCAACAAGTAACGAAAGTAAATAAAGTGTAGCAAGGTGGCCCAATCCTTTTTGTAGCAAAGGACAAGCCTGGACAAACTCTTATATAGAGAAAAGCGCTCCCGAGGACACATGGGAATTATCGTCAAGCTAGGTTTCATCACGATCATATGATTCACGTTCGGTACTTTGATAATCTGATATGTGGGTGGACCGGTGCTTGGGTACTGCCCTTACTTGGACAAGTATCCCACTTATGATTAACCTCTATTGCAAGCATCCGCAACTACAACAAAAGTATTAAGGTAAACCTAACCATAGCATGAAACATATGGATCCAAATCAGCCCCTTACGAAGCAACGCATAAACTAGGGTTTAAGCTTCTGTCACTCTAGCAACCCATCATCTACTTATTACTTCCCAATGCCTTCCTCTAGGCCCAAATAATGGTGAAGTGTTATGTAGTCGATGTTCACATAACACCACTACAGGAGAGACAACATACATCTCATCAAAATATCGAACGAATACCAAATGCACATGACTACTAATAGCAAGACTTCTCCCATGTCCTTGGGAACAAATGTAACTACTCACAAAGAATATTCATGTTCATAAACAGAGGGGTATTAATAAGCATATAGGATCTGAACATATGATCTTTCACCAAGTAAACCAACTAGCATCAACTACAAGGAGTAATCAACACTACTAGCAACCCACAGGTACCAATCCCAAACATAGAGACATGAATTGGATACAAGAGATGAACTAGGGTTTGAGAGGATATGGTGCTGGTGAAGATGTTGATGGAGATTGACCCCCTCCCGATGAGAGGATCGTTGGTGATGACGATGGTGATGATTTCCCCCTCCCGAAGGGAAGTTTTCTCGGCAAAACAGCTCTGCCGGAGCTCTAGATTGGATCCGCCAAGGTTCCGCCTCGTGGCGGCGGAGTCTTGTCCCGAAAGCTTGCCTATGATTTTTTTCTCCATGAAAGACACCATATAGCAGAAGATGGGCATCGGAGGGCCACCAGGAGACCCACGAGGCAGGGGGCGCGCCCAGGGGGTAGGATGCGCCCCCCACCCTCGTGGGCAGGGTGTGCCCCCCCTCTGGAACTTCTTGCGCTCATAATTTTTTTATTCTGAAAATGACTTCCGTGAAGTTTCAGGACTTTTGGAGCTGTGCGGAATAGGTCTCTAATATTTGCTCCTTTTCCAGCCCAGAATCCCAGGTGCCGGCATTCTCCCTCTTTATGTAAAACTTGTAAAATAAGAGAGAATAGGCATAAGTATTGTGACATAATGTGTAATAACAGCCCATAATGCAATAAATATCGATATAAAAGCATGATGCAAAATGGACGTATCAACTCCCCCAAGCTTAGACCTCGCTTGTCCTCAAGCGAAAGCCGAAATTGAAAAATATGTCCACATGTTTAGAGATAGAGGTGTCGATAAAAATAAAATACGGACACGATGGCATCATGATCATTATTAGAATAGCAACTTATATAATTCTTGTCATATGATCTCTTATGCTAGAGTAACAATTCAATCACAATTTCAAGTATGAATCATAAACTTCATTGAAAAGTAACAAACTATAATCTCAGTCATTGAAGCAATTGCAATTTATCATAACATAGGAAAGAGTCAATATAAGAGCTTTTCAGCAAGTCCACATACTCAACTATCATATAGTCTTTCACAATTGCTAACACTCACGCGGTACTTATGGGTATGGAGTTTTAATCGGACATAGAGAAAGATAGGGGATTATAGTTTTGCCTCCCAACATTTTACCTCAAGGGTAATGTCAACAATAATAGTTCATGAAAACTCACATCCAATTAGCCATATATACCAGGATCTTTCCAACATATTGTGCTTGCCAAAGGATAAAATGTAAAAAGGAAAGGTGAGGATCACCATGACTCTTATTTAAGGTAGGAGATAAAAGTAAAAGATAGGCCCTTCGCAAAGGGAAGTAGAGGTTGTCATGCGCTTTTGTGGTTGGATGCACAAAATCTTAATGCAAAAGAATGTCACTTTATATTGCCATTTTTGATATGGACCTTTATTATGCAGTCCATCGCTTTTATTTCTTCCATATCACACAATCGTATAAAGCTTATTTTCTCCCACACTAATAAGTCATACATATTTAGAGAGCAATTTTTATTTCTTGCACCGATGACAACTTACTTGAAGGATCTTACTCAATCCATAGGTAGATATGGTGGACTCTCATGGCAAAACTGGGTTTAGGGATATTTGGAAGCACAAGTAGTATCTCTACTTGGTGCAAAGAATATGGCTAGCATGAGGGGGAAAGGCAAGCACAACATGTTGGATGATGCATGACAATATAATTTATCTCAGATGTAAGAAAACATAACCCATTATGTTGTCTTCCTTGTCCAACGTCAACACTTTAGCATGTCATATTTTAATGAGTGCTCACAATCATAAAAGATGTCCAAGATAGTATATTTATATGTGAAGACCTCTCTTTCTTTACTACTTCCTATTAATTGCAACGATGACCAAAACTATGTTTGTCAACTCGCAACAACTTTTATTCACCATACTCTTTCTATGTGAAGTCATTACTCTCCATAAGATCCATATGATCTCTTTTATTTCTTTTTATTCTTTATTATTTTTTCTTTTATTCACTCACGATCATGGCAAAATAATAAATCCCTTGACTCAACACTAATCTTTATTATATAGCTCACGGACTCCATTACATAGAAGGATCATAAAGCAAAACTCACAACTAGATCATACTAAAACTTTATTCTACTAGATCAAGATATTATCAAAAGGATAGAACTAAGAAAAATAGTAAAGATATAAGTGATGGTGAGGGAGTCCTGGATTAGGGGGTCTCCGGACAGCCGGACTATATCCTTTGGTCGAACTATTGGACCATGAAGATACAAGATTGAAGACTTCGTCCTATGTCTGGATGGGACTCTCCTTGGCGTGGAAGGCGATCTAGGAAATACGGATGTGTAGATCTCCTCCCTTGTAACTGACTCGGTGTAACCCTAGCCCCCTCCGGTGTCTATAAAAACCAGAGGGTTTAGTCCGTAGGACAACATACAATCATACCATAGGCTAGCTTCTAGGGTTTAGCCTCTACGATCTCGTGGTAGATTAACTCTTGTAATACTCATATCATCAAGAATAATCAAGTAGGACATAGGGTATTACCTCCATCAAGAGGGCCCGAACCTGGGTAAACATCGTGTCCCTTGTCTCCTGTTACCATCTGCCTTAGATGCATAGTTCGGGACCCCCTACCCGAGATTCGCCGGTTCTGATACCGACATTGGTGCTTTCATTGAGAGTTCCACTATGTCGTCATCATAAGGAGGTATGGCTCGTCTTGTTGTCAAGGACAACATCACCTCTGGGGGAGCCTTGGCTGTAGGCCAAACTCTCCGACTAGGCGGCTTCGTCATGACCGCCTGCTCGGCCACTGCGCCAACGATGACTTCTCGGGTCATCGAAAATAAACTCCACATCGGCTCGAAATGCTCCGAGCAGATGGATCCAATGGAGCTCTCCTCTTTGAATGAGCTCTTGGATCGCATCGCCGCTCTGGGAGTCGCTACAGACTACGATCGGATCGGGCTTAAACCCGACCTAAGGGAGATTAACTCTCCGTGGTCACCCATCATATAGCAGTGGTGGAGGAGCAATGCGGCGATTCTCCCTCTATCCTGAGGACGAACTATGTCCGGATTCCCGAGCTCTCCGAGCCAGATACCCGCTCACGAGAGGACATCGCCCTAACCCTGAACCTAGAATCAGGACGCATACCGAACCCGCGGGGCAACATCCCAGAGACCGAACTCCTAAGATCGGAAACTCCCCTGCCCCGGGATCTTAGACTGGGTCAAGGTCTGGACTTAAATCCACCCACCCACCCAGATACAAACGATCTTTCCCACATCAGGCAAGCGCCCCAAGAGATAGTACATCACTATTGAGCCAGATTCCTCCTTGTAATGAACAAGGTCAAGGACTGTCGCGAGGAAGACGCAATTTCATTCTTTTGCAACAATTGCACGGACAAGGGAATCCTCAACGCCATAAGTCACCATGACATAGCACACTTCGCCGACTTGGTGGCCATAGTACGGAAATATTGTGCGATGGAAAGCGCCTGGAATACCCAAACACAATTTTGAGATAATCCGGCTCTGAAAAAACCCCCAGTCCGAACTAAAAGGGTGCACTCTCATAAGTCGCCTGACTCAATTACAAAGAAGCAAAAGCCCACTATAGGGCGTGGAACCGTATTGGAGGGATGGCTTAACGGGCCCTGCAAAATTCATAGTACAGTGGATACCATACCAACACATGGCCTTAGAGCATGTTGGGTACTCCAACAGGTGGCCAAGAGCGGTGTGGATCTCCTCATCCAAAACACCCCAGAGCACCTTCCCGTGGACAACAATATAGTATTGACAGTCTTTGAGACCTTCGCCTCAAATAATAGGCGTAAGCGATCCGTAGCCTTGCCGAAGTCTGCCACATGGCAGCAATAAATCCATGGAGCGACACGGCTATCACTTTCAATGCTAGTGACGAACCTAAATTCTGAACAGCCCGAGCACCAGCCTCTTTGGTTCTTAGTCCAATTGTGGACGGCTTTCGGCTCACTAAAGTACTCATGGACGGCGGCAGCGGATTAAACCTCATTTATGAGGAGACTCCTCAAAAAATGGAAATAGACAGCAACCGTATTGAGCAAAGAAGCACGACCTTTCGAGGAATCATCCCCATTCGGGAGGCACGTTGCGCTGGGAAAATCACACTAGATGTGGTATTCGGCACTCCGGAGAATTACAGGTCCGAAGAAATCACATTCCAAGTGGCCCCGTTCAGTAGCGGATACCACGCCCTTCTAGGGCGGGAGGCATTCACGATTTTTCAAGCCATACCCCATTACAGGTACATGAAGCTCAAAATGCCTGGACCCAATGGAATCATCACTCTAGCTAGTGATCCAGACATAGCACTCCGCGCCGAGAACAAAACAGCCGCACTGGCCCTCGAGGCATTATCCGAAGCCCTTGTGGCGGAGAAGTTAACCGCGCTGCGCTCGACAGTGGACAGGGACGATGTGATACTAGACAAAAGATCCAAGTCCACCTCCTTTAAACTAGCGGATGAAATAGTCAAAGTCCAAGTCCATCCAACCGACCCCACAAAAACAGCATCCATTGGGGCACAGTTAAACCCCGTCGTAGACGCCGCACTACGGGAGTTCCTGCACGAGAATTGGGACATATTCGCATGGCATCCTTCAAACATGCCAGGAATCCCACACAGGCTGGCCGAGCATAGCTGACGGTGTCCTGGACTAGGGGGTACTCAGCACGTCGTCTCCCGATCAGTTGGATTGGGCCGAGGACCCCCATGGCCGTATACTCATGGGCCAGTCCGGACAGCTGCCGCATACAAGCAAGATTCCACAAGGCTTGGTGATGAAGACAAGGACTCCTCCCCCACCGGCGTATTCGGCTAGGACTCTTGTTATCCTAGGCCTCTGGTGCATTATATAAACTAGGGCCAGGCTAGTCGATAGATCATATATACATACAATCATACCATAGGCTAGCTTCTAGGGTTTAGCCTCTCTGATCTCGTGGTAGATCTACTCTTGTAATACTCATATCATCAAGAACAATCAAGCAGGACGTAGGGTTTTACCTCTATCAAGAGGGCTCGAACCTGGGTAAAACATCGTGTCACCTGCCTCATGTTACCATTCGCCTTAGACGCACAGTTCGAGACCCCCTACCCGAGATCCGCCAGTTTTGACACCGACATTGGTGCTTTCATTGCGAGTTCCGCTGTGTGATCGGCAAAAGGTCGATGGCTCGCCTGCAAATCAACTGCGACTTCGGCATCTTCGTCACCAGCTCAACTGGTCACCTTGGTTCGACCAAGAACTGCACCCTACCTTGGATCATCATGTTCGGATGAGGGCCTTCATCAACATCAACTCTGATCTCTATCAAGATCATGGAGGAATCATCCAGGGAGCCTGGGGGCTCAACATCAACATTGCCCTCGGGCGACCGTGCTGTTTTTTTGACAACGAACTTGTGTCCGCCGCCATCGCCTCCTCAAGTGTCATTTTAACGATTGTTTCGGTGTGTGCGGAGTTGAATCTACAACAATCCTGGAAAATTTCGTCGAGTTCCGATGGAGGAATCTCTGACAATCTACGATATACCGGAGCTCGGTCAAATCTGGACGAGAATCTGGACGAGTTTCGGGTGTGGTGTCCAGCTTCTAGCTCGGACGTCCTTTGGAAGATCCAACCGTTGATCTGCTGCGGAATTCCTATATCTACCACCCCCCAAAATATCAGCTCGATCTTACCGTCCAAACTCCGGGAACCTTCCGATTAGTGCATCACTTTTCGGATATGTTTTCTGCGTGAAAATGAATTTGACCCGAGTTCATCTTTTTTATGAACGGGATTTCAGACATCCTTTTTGAAGGAAGTTTTGTATGCGGTGTTGTGTTTTGTTCCCGAACACATCCCACTAATTTTAAAATCTTTTGAACATGATCTCCAACATCATGCTGGTATCAAACCAGTCTGGCAATATTGGTCCACGGCTGCCGACCTGTGCTAGACACGTCGTCACTTTGTTGAGTCGAGCTCAACTTCTTCGGATCATCATCTCGGCAAGCCGAACAAGAGTTCGGCATCGCAAAGGATAAATCATCACCAACATCGCCGCCCCACGGATTACACGGAGCGGGCACACCAGCATCGCCACACGGTCACTTCATCAAGCCGGCATTGACCACGTCATGACCTGCATCGGCAGGGCCGCACTATTGCTCCTTCAAGTCGGTGTCCATCACGCCGACCAACTTCGACACATCGGATGACATCGAGGCTTCGACATCTCGGCTGGACCGGGGGCTTTTCCATCTCTTCATCAACCTATACTCCGGAGACTTCGGCGTCACTAGCCGACCAGCTCCGTCACGTTAGCTGGACCGAGGGCTTTGCCTCGGCGAGCCAACCTTTGCCAGCATCACCGTGCCGTCACTTTATCACCCATCAGGCAATGGATGTGTGGATCGAGTCCCAATTTCGGGAATCACCTTTCTTCGGATTGCTACAACAAATAAACCAGGTGCTATTAATCCTAGTATTTTTTTGCTTGTTTGGGTTTATTTTTCCCAAGGAATTATTACTCTGGCTTGTCCATCATATGTACGCAGGTCTATCAAATGGTGGCTGCATTAACGACGATCGCAGGGTGGTTCGGTCAATTTCCGTACATAGTCCGGCGAATGCCGCATCTGGAACTCGGACCGACCTGTGAATTCAGGCTTTGCCACGCCTTTACCGCATCACGCTGACGCCCTACATCGACATTGACTTCGGCGCCAGGCCATATTTCTTTTATTACTCATTTTGCATAAATTATTTATTATGCAATGATTTATTATTATTATTATTATTATTATTATTATTATTATTATTATTATTATTATTATTATTATTATTATTATTATTACTATTATCTCTGGTTTGCACTATTTTTTGTGCACAGGAAAATGATCCGGCCAAACTATATCCTTTGGCGTCACCTCGGCTGGACAGGGGGCTTCGTCAACACTTCATTACCCCATGTCGGGGACTTCGGCATCACTCTACCGGCCTGCATTGACCGTGCTATGTCACAACTACGGAGTGCCAAACTCTTTGCTCCGCCACCTCGGGACCGGCTTGGTGGATGGAACCTTGTCCCGCATCAAGCTTGGACCGTGTCGTCAATACCGAACACATTAACCAGCTAAGTTGCCTTCATGCTCCAAGTTTTAAATTTTTAACTTGTGTTCGGTTCGACCAAGCATTATACCTTTTTGGAAAAAAGTTGCTTGTAAAAAATTTCCTTGTCCAAACTTTGTGTGTGACGCGCAAATTCAAATACCCAGTTCACTTGGGGGCTTCCTTCATGAACCCTTTCCTCTTGCATATGATTATACTTGTACGGCTTCATTCCTTGTTCGTGTATTATGCCACAATATGCACCATATTGACTTAAGCGATTTGCAAGCTGGTTTGCCTCGCTCCTGTGTTTACCCCTACGTTCCCGATTGTTCGGCTAGGGAGTAAAGGGAGCACCTCTGCGATTGTCACGATCGGGTCATCCGAGCCGGACCTCAGACTGGGTGAAGCCGAAAGCTAGCGCTCTTATAGTTTTCAATGATGGTCGGCACACAACGGAACTCATGAGTACAAAAAATCTATTACACAAGTCTCATAGTAACAATAAGCACCGAAGAAAGGTATCGGTGGGGGTACTATTTTATTCAAAGATGCTTCTTACACTTCGCAGTAATATAGCATAAGTTCCCTGAGCGCGCTTTGTCTGTTGCAGCCTTATGGCCTGATTGCCTGGTTATTGGAAGCACCGTCGATATTCTCGACAGGTGGAGTACATAACACTTTTCGGTCCTTGACCGAAGAGGGAGAAGCCGACGGTCGGTTAAGACGCGTTTAAAGTTCGGGTGAACATAGATTTGATATAAGTACTTTGGTACATGCAATCATTCTTTTACCCAAGTCACTTGGGGGCTCTTAAGTTTATTTGAGCCATTTTATAATAAGTGTTTTTCTTCTTAGTCGTTGCAAAGTTTTTATTATTATTGTTATTATTTATCATCCCTTTTTTTGACACAAGTATGTGGTCACTAGCTGAGGAGCCTAATTTCTCTCTCGAAACCGCTAGAGTTTAGTTTGCTAAACTGGCCTAATGAGAAGTACTCCGCCTTCGGGATAGGAGGTTGAAGCCGTAGGCTGACTCGCCTGAAGTCTTGAGATAGGATGTGTCATGTTAAAGCACGGCAGAAGCACTTTTTTTTCAAGTCCAATTTTCGGATTGGCACCGAACACTTGATCTAGTTGGGACATTAAACTTTTGAATAAGTGTTTCGGCTTTTCGAGCCTATGGCACTTTTAAACTATTTGTGCATTTCCAGCATTAGTCTCGCAGTGCAACGCCGGACACCTTTAGGGATTCGGCAAAAACATTCTCGGATATTGCTATATATGCATCAGTTTCGAATTGTGTCTTTGGTCAATAGTTGGGTTGCCCATCTCGTGTGCTTGCCTCCTATATTTACGCTTTGTTCGGCTAGGTGTGCAAAGGGAGAACCACTGCGATTGTGCTTCCAGCTCGCATGGTCAAGCACCTCAGTGGAGAAAGCCGAAAACTGACTGTCACAATAGGCGTAAACTGGTCAGCGATCCGATGACTATGTTAAATGACGGGCCATTCATAACATTGGCCGAAGTGTTTACGGCTTGACCTCGGATGTCGCCGAACAGTAACCGGGGGCTCATAGCTAGCTTCCCCAGTTTAAAGCTCCTATGAATAAGCGGAAGTTCTAAAGCCCGCATATCTGATTGCCTCGTTTCCGCTGACACAACCGCCTTCGGGCACCGAGAAGTCGGCAAAGGGTTGCTTTGTTATTGCGGAAACACCCTACGTAGTATCTACCAAGGGGTAGAAGCCGATGATGGGCCACTTTCAAACTGATAAAAGGTCACAATGGAGTCAAAATAATGATGTAAAGTACTTGGATACATAGAATCATTACACATAATCTGTGATTTTACTCTGGATATCAATCCTTAATTTAGCCACCCGTGCCCACATTAAGGCTCGGGGGCTACTGGGCTTTGCGCTTATTATTTACAAATATTAAAGGGGCACATCGATCCCCTGATCTGGTGTTGCCACCCGACCAGTGTGTCGGGGGCTACTGCATTGCCTATTCAATGCATAAAATTCAAAGGGCTTAGTGTTCGGCTTGATCGAACTATGGGAAGCGCGTCTTCGAACAGCAATAAGTACCATCTGGACCTCTCTGGCATCAAGCTATATATCACGGCGACTTCTCACGACCCTCTCTTAGGGTCCCATTCATCGATCACTATCTCTCCCTAATAATAAAGCACATATTGAATCTCCAGGTTCACCATCGCATAATTTTTGCAAAGAAGCCCCTGTTATTTTGGGTATTCTACACGCAATCCTCACAATAAGTTAACACGAACCGGTACGCCCAAGCGAAAGGAAAGGAAATCAGTCCCACTCCCCCTGCACGCCTTGCCTCCTCCACACCCCTCACCACGCATCGCCGTGCCCCGCCACCGCCCACCCCGCCGGCGTGCCGCCACCGCCCACCCCGCCGGCGCGCCCACCCTACCCAACCGGCTACACGCGGATGACGCTCGAGCGGACCTTCTGGATCGGTTCAACACGGTGGCTCGAGAGGTTGGGGTGGCACGGCTACTCGATGCAGAACAGCAGCGGCGGCTGGAGCTTGCAGGGGCCGGATCCGTGCGTGCCAGGGGTTGGGGAGGCTAATCCGAAGGCGTGCGTCTAGGCGGGGGCTCACCGGTGACGACGAGGATCCGATGACCTAGGCAGCAGCTCGCTAAAGCCGGGCGACGGTGGACGGGGGCGTGAGACAAAGGGATCCGGCGTGGCAGCGGAATTCCTTGCAGGTAGAGAGCTCCAGGCCATGGCGGGGCTTCAGTTCTCCCTGGTGGAAAAGAGAGAAAGAGGAGGATTCAGGGAGGAGGAGAAGTAGGGAGAAGAAGGTGCAGGTGCGAGCTTGGGGAAGAGGGAGCCGAACGTCAAGTGAAAGACAGGGAGGATCAGGGATTCTTCTTAGCCGGTTTGATTTTGGTGCCAATATGGATGGATTCAATTGGGTGACCCTCTGTCAGGTATTGTTGTTTAGTTATCCTGAGGGTAACGTGGATATGTTCTGTTTTAGATCAAAGCTTGGTATTTCTAGAAAACATATATGTGATGTGCACCGAGATTTCAAATATAAAACAGCAGTGATACAATACACTGTTTCCCTTGCTATCGATGATCACTTGAAGTATCGTACCTTACAATAATATTTCTCTCTTGGACCATGAGTGTTGTTCAGTGGCAATATTCACTCTGATGAAGGTAATACTGATGCACCTTTGCCAAGAAGGTTCTGCCTGTTCAATGCAGTGACAGAATGCTGAAACATCATGGTTTCCATGCTAAAATATAATGATTCACCCCTGGGTTCCTATTGTTGTATCCTCTTGTGGAATAGTTTTTGGCCACCGTATATATCTAATAGATGCCAAAAACTATTCCCCAAAATCATACAAGGGGCACACAAAATGTATATGTACCGTTCTGTGCCTACTTCGCCACAGGTATCTTTTTGTGTGTGGAAATTATGATGGAGCTATTTTTGATTTACAACTAGAGTTTACTGATGGTTATAGGATGAAAAACCGGGCATATAAGTTGCAAGATTTTGAATAGCAATTCCTATCTATATGTTCTGCACTAGGATGAAAGTGCGGACCGGCTCCTGTAGTAGATATTTTTGATTTACAACAGAGTTTACTTATGGTTATAGGATGGAAACTTTGTATTGTTTTGCCATCTTCTTTCCTTTGTGAAACTCGCTGCAGCAAGTAGAAATTTAAATTGATGCAAGCAATTATCTGTTTTTTATTGTCCAACTAAAGAGTTTCAAATGTTGAAAACATCAACCAAGGTACAATAGAGCCTCGTGGTCAGCAATCTTGTCGTTCTATAGTTTCAGTCATCCTTTTAGACAATTCTATGTTAGTTTTCCAATGTAGCTGACCAGCTAAGGCCTGAGCTCCTTAACTTTCCATCTTCAACAACTATTTTCGAGGTAGTAGTGGATGCTGCAATTGATAATTATACTTGTGCTCGGAGATGGAGGCTCTTGAAAATGATGAAACTATACTGCTGTTTCAGGACATCCTTGTGATTTTAAAGACGAAGAAGAGAGTTCTCTTACTAGCTATATATATTATTACTAATCAAGGTGCGCCATTCCCTTGATTGTTTTGCATGCAATGATGTGTTTGACATGCTTGAAAAAAAACAAGAGACTTACTCAGTGGTCAAGGCCAGAATGTAGGCTTACTGTAACTAGCTACCAATGTGACATACTATTGGTCAAGTTTCACAACTAAATAATATGATGGAGTTCTCCTATTCTGGAACAAATTCACCATGCCTGGAATTGATCATTCAGTGGTGCAGTTCAAATGGTATATCCTCCGTTTGTCATAAGTTCTGAGGATCTTATGATCAAGATAGATCATGATGGGTTTCATACGTGAAATTTTGCTTAATGGATGCTCCAAGTTTCCTCTAATCAGCATACCTATGGGATACAGGCCTCTGTTTTCCCCTAGTACTGCTGAACTTTTGTTTCCTCTGATGCAGGAGCAACACTTCCAGTTTGATTGCATGAGGGAAGGGTCTGACTTCAATTGCTTTAGGGTAGTAGTCACTACAAAATAAATACACTTCCATGATGATACGTGTTTGTCACAGTAGGTCGCTTTTTTGTCATGCATGTACATCCATGACAAATTTATGACAGAATCAAGATAGTCATACCTGTGCTATCGTAGAAGTGTTCCATGACATTACCAAAATTATCATCACGGAAGTGTCCACTTCCATGACGATAAATCGCGCGTCACAGAAGTGCTTTCGTCAAGGGTGACCGACACGTGGCATCCACCGTAACGGAACACCGTTAAGCTATCGGGTCGGGTTTTGGATCCGATAACCCGTTAACAGCCCGACCAATGGGAAATTTCCACGTGTAAAATTCTTAATGGCCGGACGAAACATGTGTCAGCTCGTCAGTGGGTCAGATAGGCGCCTATGATACGTCGACACATGGCACGGCCCAACAGAGGCCCATTCCTGTGTAAAAGTCGGCCCGTTTGACTTGGTCAAAAGCTGGCGGGCCGGCCCATGGAAAGCCTATTAACGGCCTGTTCGAATATAGCCCATTTACAGCCCGCTAACCCAAGGCCCGTTACGCCCTATCCGAATTAGGCCCAGTAGCGTTATCTGGGCCATCCAATATGATTCCAGCCCGTTTTGACTTCTGGCCCATGTATGGCCCATGACGTCTTTCAGCCCATATGAGGCCCTATGTAACTCTTGGCCTACTAATAGCCCGTGGTGAAACTGGCCCGTAATGAACAGTGTATCACTTTACACCCATTAACGGCCCGTGGTGAAACTGGCCCGTGATGAACAGTGTATCACTTTATACCCATTGACAGCCCGTTATTTCGTTGGGCCGTTTCCAGCCCATGTTATCTTTCGGCCTTCTTAGAGCCCATTATTCTTGGGCTCATTTCCAGCATTCATTTACTTATGGCCCTTTACTTTCATTTTCTACTTGTGGGCCAAATTCAGCCCGTGGTTACAATCGGCCCGTTTGTGGTGCGTTAATTCGTTGGGCCGTTTTCATAGCATCATCAAATACGGCCTATTAACGATGGCCCGTTATGGTCGGCCCATGAATGGATGATTCCAACTCTAGCCCGTTTACGGCCATAATGAGGCCTGTTATTGGCCCATGTTTGGCCAATCGATCATACGGCCCATATAAGGCCCATTGATGATACGGCCCGTAGAAGGCCCATTGTTTCTACGGCCCGTAGAAGGCCCATTGTTTCTACAGCCCGTAGAAGGCCTACTGTTTCTACAGCTCGTAGAAGGCCCACTATTTCTACGGCCCGTAGGAGGCCCAGTGTCACTACAGTAAATATTAGCCCATGGTTATTGTGGCCTAGTTTTAAAAAATAGGTTATTGCAGCCACTAGCAAACCGCGGAAAAAGAACTGCACTGACTACAAGCAAACAAATAAACAAAACAAGGAAATAAATAGGCGAGCAACTTATGCTAGGCTATCACGGCTATTACACATATTACATCCACTGGGCATCAAAGTTCGCCACTAGTGCAAATATAGGGAACACATCAGCATATAAACGCCGCAGCAAAACAAGTCCAGAACTGAAACCACTTCAGAAGATCTCAAGAAACAATATCCTGGGTACCCATAATGCTGGCAAGATGCTTAGAAAGCTTATTAACTTTCTCTTGTTTGGCACTTAAATCCTCGAGCGCTTGCTGTTGCACAAGAAAGTACGTATCTAAATTCTGCAGGGACTTCCTCAGTCCTTCGGCTTCTTGCTGCATCACAGCTTACTGATGCCTTTCAGCTTGTAGCTGAGACTGAAGAAGCCGAAGTGATTCAGGCAGCGAGTGGAAGAGCTTGTGCCAGCGGTACTGGCCAGTAACTCGAACACTACATCAACGCAGGATTGTGGGGTTTTCGCACTGTCTACAAGATCATTTTTATCACCTTTCTTGGAGACTAACAGGGTTGTCTCACTATCTTGAACCTTATATGCATTACTTTCTCTATCATTGCATAGTGGGGTGCTCTTCTCCAATATTCTGTTTGCATACTACAAAAGAAACAAGCAGACACATCACAGGTTTAGCTTCTAGTATACGAAACTCATTTTGGTAAACCGGTTCAGTAGTAAGGTGGACAGGATAACAACATGAAACAAACATATATCTATGTACTATGGTCACTGTATTGTCCATATCATTCTAGTTTATGTTCCCTAATCAAGATAGAGACACAGTTCAACTCATATATTTTTAAGACACAACAGCATAGACAGAATATAAGTGTGAGAAACTACACAACATTGGCAGCACTTGTAATGTGCATCACATGAGAACATAACTGTTTATGCAACTTAAATTGAAATCAACATAGAGCAAGAAGTTAGAACAACAATCCAGTTAAAGAAATAGGTTTAAAACATACCTGTTGTGCCATTGGAGTTTCAATTGGATCCTTCAAATTTGGAAGTAGTTGGTATGAGTAAATACAGTGATGCAACAACAAAGGAGTATGGACGATAGCTACGGAATCTGACCTGAGAACACTTGCTCTTCTGCTTTGAACGTGGAGTTTGGGTTAGCTGTGGTGGTCTTCGTGCTTTGGGCACTGCATTAGCTTTACAAACTGCTCGTGTGGGGGTACTCTATGGTGGACATGGTGCTTTGTCAACTATAAGTGGGTTACTATCTGCTGGGGTTGCGGTTAGATGGGTTGTAGCTGGTTCTCTGCCCAACGGTGTAAGTGCTGGAAGAGTCTCGATTATGTGTGGTGGGGATAGTTTGTGGGCCAGTACAACCATGGGTCTATCTGCATCAATGGGTAGCACTGTCTTTTGTGAAGAACGGGTTTTTGCTCCCTTAGATACTACCATCACTCCCTCCAACTCAAATGGCTGATAAACAAGAAAAGAAATTGAACGTACAGACATTGTATGATAGACAGATGTGGTAATTCACATGTATGTTCTCTAACCAAACAGGACATCATAACACAATTTCACATTATGATGCCTAACTAAACAGGATAGCATGACATAGTTTCAGATATATGATGGATAACTTAACAGGATATAATGGCATAATTCAACATATGATGAGTACCTAAACAGGATGACATGACAAAACTATATGATGTCTTTCTAAAATAGGTGGGATGAAATAATTCACATACATGTTGTCTAAGTATACAAGATGGCATGATATAATTGACATAATTGATTCATATACTAAGCAACTGGCACTCGCATGTATGATCTCTAAACTAAGCAGATAGAATTCAATAGTGTGCATATGATGTCTAAACTAAGCAATGCAAGACACCATATGCATCATATGAGAAATATAAATATTGCAACTTAGAGCATACACCTCAGGTGGGATATAGGACTGGTCATCTGTCTCTGAATCCTCCTCTGAGGAGCTCCCTGTAACCATCGAGATATATGCTTCAACAAGTACCATTACCTGCTCTGAAGACCTTGTTTTCACTCCAGATTTTTCCATAACCGGCTCAAATGGCTGATACACATGAAGAGTAGTTCAATATACATAGATTGTCGACAAATGGAATATGTAATGAAAAAAAGATGGCATGAGATAATTCACATATATGATGCCTGGCTCCATGGCGGTGCATAATTCACATATATGATAACTGGCTGAAAAACATGGCATTGCATAATTCACATATCTGATATAGAAAGCAAACATGAGGCATTCACACAAAGCATGTCTAATCTAAGCAGATGGCATGGCAATGCAAGATATGAGCAATATAACCCAGCCAAGTTAGAGCATGCACCTCGGGGGGAGGGGAATACGACTGGTCATCTCTCTCTGAATCCTCCTCTGAGGAGCTATCTGTAACCAGCAAGAAATCTGCATCGACAGGTAGCACTGACTGCTCAGAAGACCTTGTTTTCACTCCAGATTTTCCAATGACTGACTCAAATGGCTGATGCACAGGAAGAGTAGATGAATGTATAAACATTGTTGACAAATGGAATACATTATGGAAAAAATATGGCACGATACAATTCACATATACGATGACTAGCTAAACAGGATGGCATTGCATGATTCATGTATATGATGCCTGGCTAAAGAAGATGGCATTGCATAATTCCCATATACTCCCTCCATTCCTAAATAATTGTCTTTTTAGAGAGTTCAAATGGACTACCACATACGGATGTATAAAGACATATTTTAGAGTGTAGATTCACTCATTTTGTTCCGTATGTAGTCACTTGTTGAAATCTCTAAAAAGACAAATATTTAGGAATGGTGGGAGTATGATATAGAAACCAAACAGGTGGCATTCACACAAAGCAAATCTAAACTAAGCTGATGACATATAAGATGTATAATGTAAGCAATGCAAGGCGTCATATGTATGATACGACCAACATCAGCATGCCAGGTTAGAGCAAACACCTCAGGTGGTAAACAGGCGTGATCGGCTCCTTCTGAATCTCCATCTGAACAATTATCTTCCTCTGGAATACAATCTGGAAATGCAGGAGGGGGGCACTTCGCCCACCATGGAGCGGCGTCTGCATGACATTATATTCGCACGCAACGGTCTTCTCTTTTTCTCTACATGTTCAGTACGATTGTGTACAATATCTGACATGCATAATAATAAAAATAGTTAGATTTTGTAAGGACTAAGGGGTGCATGCAAAAATCAAGAACGATGGTAGCAAACGAGTGGATGGATCCAAAACTAATGATACCAGGTAGATTATAGCTTCAGATTAAAAAGATAGACAATGGATCATCTATTGTTTGTTGCCCACCCAACATGGACCACATAGAAGACCCCAGATGAACCAGATAGTAGACAGATACTATTCATTGCTGGCTCGATATGAGACCCATGGGCAATTCAAAACTCAAGATTGAACGATAAAGTAGTAGGTAATAATAATCGATGTATAACGTAAGCAAACACGAAAGACTGCGACCTCTCTTCCGGAACTGTGTAATCCTCAGGTTCATCTGCTCAGTCGGTGATGGTAATGCGGTTGGCGTGGCTGCTGGCAATGGGGAAGATGATCTAAGGCGGCGAAAGGAAGTCTGCAGGGGATCTCTGCCGCAGTGAACGCTTCTGTCGATGGTGCACCTCAGGTGGGGTGGATGATGGCACGACAGGAGCAGGACATAACACACAGAGTTTTCTTTGACGCCTATCTGAAAATGAAGTAAATCTGTAAGGGCTCCTTAGAATTGGAGGATTCTATAAACACAGGGACAGGAAAAACACAGGAATAGGATAGGAATGCACGTGCAAAACAGAGCATTTGGAAACATAGGATTTTAGTCAACCTGTGTGTTTGGCTCACATGAATTGGAAGAACAGAGGAATGGAGAAACAAAGTGATGCGATGAGTGTACAACCTCTTTGGCATAGCCTTGTGGACCTCAGCATCATTGGGTTGGACGTGGAGGATGGTGATGATGCTGGTGTGACTGTCGGAGGCGGGGAAGAAGATCCAAGGCCTCTGGAAATGGCGCCGAGGGTACTGCTCCGGTGTGATGGACGGTTCCATCGTTGGAGCAGCTCCGCTAAGGTGTACGGCGACGAGGCTGAAGCATGACAAGACAGACAACGTTAATCTGAAGTGGGACCCTAATTTCAGCAACAATATATGATGTAAAATACATCACCAAAAACTGCTAGATGTAAAACGCATCAGCCATGCCACGGCCGCTCCGACAGATGCTGTAAGTACTGTTCACTCTGAACTTAACTGAAGAAAATGAACTTCACAGTCGAAACTGAATTTTACTGTCGAAACTGATTGAACTAGTAACAGAGCATTGCAATAGATGTTTAGGGCGTTCGAGCACTAGTAGCAGAGAAGCAGTGAACTAAATCAGCAGACGCTCGAGCAGGGAACACACTAGCAGAGAGCAAGTCGTGCAGTAGCACCGCGAGCGAGTGCTAAAGCAGAAACTCCTGTAGCTGCCGGAGGTCGTGCAGCAGCAGCAGCAGCGCAAGCGAGAGCAAGAGCAGAGCAGCGGCACGAACGAAAGCAGGAGCAGTGCAGCAGCGCGACCGATAGCAAGAACAGAGCCGCATCAGCTGCAGCTAGTGCCGTTGTGGAAGTCGCCGCCGAGGAAGCAACCACATGGGGGAGAGACGCCGTGGATGATGTGGCCGGTGACGGCGCCGTCAATGGAGACACGCCATGTCTGCTCGGTATCGAGCACTCGCAGCCCCGTGAGATCGAATAAAGGATAAAATGCAGCTGTGAGTGTAGAACCTCCTTGGTTGCGCCGAGTTGGCCTCGGCTTCATCGGAGGAATTGGTGAGGGTGCTGCGGTTCCGGTGGGGCAGGTCAAGACGGCGCTATGGGGATTGAGGTGGCGTGATAGACGAGGCGAACATCGGGGCAACTCCTTGGAGGTGGAGGACGGGGCGGCTGATCCGTCGGGACGACGAGATCGACAACGGATCCTCGTCTGGTGCGGTGGATGAGGGACGATGAGCTGTTGTGGTGGACGACGTAGTCGGGGAAGAGTCTTCGGCTGGGCGGCGGTCGGGAGGCTGACGGAGGAGCGTGGGGTTTCGCAGGTTTTGGCGGCCTCGGTGTATGAATGGGGGGGGCAAAGGGGGAGGGGGAGCCAAGCTTAGGGACGCGCTTGTCCAAAATGTAGGGTAAGTTACCAGTGTACCCCCACTAGTTTTGACACCGCGACGTGGAGCTTCATTTTCGGCTGAGGGGTAGAAGGGGGATTTCGCGTGTCTGGGCTGCAGGAGCGATTTTGGATGAGGAGGGAGTTCTCGCACGCGTCCAAGTTTCGGGATAACAAGGCGCGGCGCAGGTTGAAGAAGCAGGAGTTTCAAAGCAGGTGAGACAAAAGATACTCGAGCTTGAAAATTTCAGGATAACAAGGTGTGGATTCCTTGTTTGGCAGAACAAACTTAACGTGTAAAAAAACAATTCATACAAGACACAAGAGAGTCATGTCCCCTTTTACTATATTGCTATAGATGCCATTGAAAAAACTACAAGAAAAATGTAAAAAAAAAATTGGAGAACAAGATTACCCTGCACAGTACCAAATCGATTCGCACTTCCCTCAACAAGAACAAAAAAGAAATCAATTCCCACCAAAGAAATAGTAATGTCCCTTTTTATATGATTACAGATGCCATGATCTCGAATTTCAATTTTTGAATCCATGTTATGTTGAATTCGAATATATCGTTAGGTGACCTTGCGGTTTATAATTGATGTAGTCGTACATTTTGATCTTCCATCATATATGAACATTTTACTCCACCATGTGAACATATATATTGTCGTCTACCATATGGACTAAATTTGAATCAATTTTCCTTATTTGAATACGATTGTTGTCAAGTTATACAATAATTTAAATATTATCTTGATAACAAAAAACATACATATAGCAATAATCATATTTCACTATGAACTACATGTACCATACGCTCTCCAATTCAAATATTTGTATCCATTTTATGTTGAATTCAAATCATAGTACATTATTGGTCTAGGTAGCGAGATGTTTGGGATAATCTAAACCCTGTTTTCATACGTATAATTTTTGGCTGAATTGGGACAAGTTTTCGTATAAGCCTCTTGCAAAACTAGAGATTCTCTCAACAAGCCTCGCGGTTCCGAGAGGGAACGTGTCACCTTTGTGTGCGAAACGATATACGCTACCTCCCCCCTGATTTTATTTACAGAGGCAACATAGAACTATATGAGTGCCCTGTTAAATTTTGGAATTATTTCGGGTTCATTTGGCCTTTTTGTACATTAATTGAGTTTCTGGACTTTTAATGTATATAATCTAAATATGAATTGCATGCACATGCTCTGGTGCACCAAAGTGGGTTGAAAAATCACATGTGTGTCCTTGGTTGAATTTCTAGGTCCCATGGAAGAAATGAGAATGAAATTCAAACATCTGTGCGTCATGACTCGGCCGACAACATCAAGAAACTTTGATTTTAAATTCATGTAAATCCAAAACTCGCCTGGAAATCATGAAACTTGGCATGGTGTCATGTCATGGCACTAACATGTTGTGGTAAAAAATTGGGCCAATTTGGAAGCTTGTGGTTCTAAGAGGGAACATGCCACCTTTGAGTGTGAAACGATATACGCTGCCCCCCTTTGAGTTTAACAAAGGCAACATAGAACTACATTAGTGCCTTGTTAAATTTTGGAATTATTCTGGGTTCATTTGTCGTTTTTTATACATTAATTGAGTTTATGGTCATTTAATGTGCATAAGTCAAATTTGAACTACAAGCACATGCTCTCGTGCACCAAAGTTGGTTGAAAAATCACATTTGTGTCCTCGGGAGGATTTCTAGGTCCCATGCAAGAAATGAGAATCAAATTCAAACATCTGGGCATTATGGCTCGGCCGAGAACATTGAGAAACCTGGTTTTAAAATTCTTGTCAATCCAAAACACGTCTGAAAATCATGAAACTTGGCGTGGATGTCATGTCATGGTACTACCATGTTGTGGTAAAAAAAATTGGCCGAATAGGAACAGATTTTGGTATAAGCTTCTTGCAAACCCAAGCTTCTCTCAAGAAGGCTCGTGGTTCTGAGAGGGAATGTGCCACCTTTGAGTGCGAAACGATATACGTTGTCCCCCTTGAGTTTATTTACAAAGGCAACATAGAACTACATGAGTGCCCTATTAAATTTTGGAATTATTCCGACTTCGTTTGGCCTTATTTACACATTAATTGAGTTTTTGGTCATTTAATGTGCATAATTCAAATTTGAACTACAAGCACATGCTCCCGTGCACCAAAGTTGGTTGAAAAATCACATTTGTGTCCTCGGGTGAATTTCTAGGTCCCATGCAAAAAATGAGAATCAAATTCAAACATCTGGGCATCGTGGCTCGTTCGAGAACATTGAGAAACTTGGTTTTAAAAACATGAAACTTGGCATGGTGTCATGTGATGGTAGTACCATGCCGTGGTAAAAAAAATTGGCCGAATAGGAACAAATTTTGGTATAAGCTTCTTGCAAATCGCAGCTTCTCTCAAGAAGGCTCGTGGTTCTGGGAGGGAACGTGTCACCTTTGTGTGCATAATTAAAATTTGAAATGCAAGCACATGTTCCAGTGCACCAAAGTTGGTTGAAAAATCACATGTGTGTCCTCGGGTAAATTTCTAGGTTACATGCAAGAAATGGGAATGACATTCAAAATTCTGGGCGTCGTGGCTGGGTTGGAAACATTGAGAAACTTAGTTTTTTAATTCCTGTAAATCCAAAACACGCATGAAATAATGAAACTTGGCTTGGTGCCATGACATGGCACCAACATGCTGTGGTAAATTTGCAGTCCGATTTGCGAAGGCGCACACATTAACAATCAACAAAGTCATTTTGGAACAAGTGCTGTCACGTCACAATCGGAAACACAAGTATTGTTGAAACCATGGGTGTTCTACTTACTAGTACCATTTACGTGCCGCCACGCGTCCCCATTTTTTATTAGCTAGGAGGCGTCATGCAGGGTAGCTATTTGAGTAGTACGAGAGGCGTGCGATCAGACCCTTGTGCGTGCTTATCGGGAGGAGAGCCCTTTGACCTCCATCCGCCGTCCATCTCTCTCCCAAGGTCTCCATTAATGGCGCCTGAGCCTCTATTTAATGGTGTGGCTATGTCTCACTCGACTGAGATTTAATAGAGAAAAAAGAAAATCTGAAAGCACGGATCTTGATGTAAGATCAGACGGACCTATATAGCATCTACTGTGACTTATAGCAAGACTGATGAATATATAAGGACGATTAAATTTTTTTTGATCAAAGAAGGGCTTGTCCCTTCCAATTTTCATTACTGAAAACCAGCACAATTCACAAGAAGTTCAGCACAACTACAGCCTAACACGAAGGACTAAAAGCTACCAGATTGAAATTGCAACATCCCAAGAGGCCAACAAAGGCCAAACATCCGTGCTATAACCCAACATTACAATCGACGACACAATCCACATCCTAAACCGATTATTACATCAAAAGAAACCAGGAAACTGAAGGAAGCCCAGCAGCAACTAGAAGAACAACAACGCCAGGGTCGCCACAGCAAGAGTTTTCTTCATCCTAGCCTCGCAACATTGATCTTCCACAGAAAGATAAGGACGATTAATTGTCTTACATAATTAGAAAGATAATTAAAAAAGCCACATGTGGCTACACCTGAAATACACAAGGGCAAAAGAAGAAGGAACACAAGGATCTGGCTCGCTGATCTCTACTTTCTTGATGTGTTGCTGCAGGCCGCCGGAACTAGTCTCCGCGGCGAGCGGTGATGAGCTCTTTCGTGTCCTCAAGACGCTGCTTGAGAACATCCACGGATTCCTCCACCAGCCTTTGGCGCTCATTGCGGAGCATGTCATTCTCGTCCATAAGTATCTTGACGATGACGCCGGTCCTCTTCAACAAGGCACTGGTCTTGAAAGTGCGTTATATCGACTAGAGGGGGGGGTGAATAGGCGATTTTTATGGAAGTCTTCAGAACATGGGAGTTCTGAAGACAAACGATAAAGTTAAACCTATTACCATGCAGCGGAAGGTAGACTACACTAGGCAAACCATAGTCAAGTATTCAATGAAGTGAAAGCACAAAGACTAATAGCAGCTAGGTAGGAAGATATTGTGAAGCCAAACAGAACACGCAGTCACTCAGTGAAGACAAATGATAGAGCAAACATACAATGACTTCACAAGGAGTCACAATAAGTAAAGTGAAGTGAAGATGAAACCAGTGACTCGTTGAAGACAATGATTTGTTGAACCAGTTCCAGTTGTTGTGACAACTGTACGTCTGGTTGGAGCGGCTAGATATTTAAACCTTAGGACACACAGTCCCGGACACCCAGTCCTGAACACGCAGCTCAGGACACCCAGTCCTCACCGTATTCTCCTTGAGCTAAGGTCACATAGACCTCGCCCAATCACTCTGGTAAGTCTTCAAGGTAGACTCCCAAACCTTCACAGACTTCGTTCACTGGCAATCCACAATGTCTCTTGGATACTCAGAACGCGACGCCTAACCGGTTGGAGGATGCACAATCCTCAAGTGTAACAAGTCTTCAGATCACACAGACAAGAAGACTTAAGTGATGCCCAATTCTCTCTGGCTCTGGTGGTTAGGGCGTTATACTCGCAAGGAATTCTCTCTCAAAGGCTTCAAGGTGGGTTGCTCTCAAATGACAAAAGCCGTACTTTTAATCTGAGCAGTCAACCGTTTATGGTTGTAGGGGGTGGGCTATTTATAGCCACTCGGCAACCCGACCTGATTTGTCCGAAATGACCCTGGGTCACTAAGGAACTGACACGTGTTCCAACGGTCAGATTTCAAACTCACACGGCAACTTTACTTGGGCTACAAGCAAAGCTGACTTGTCCGACTCTGGACAAGATTCACTCTCATAGTCTTCACTCGAAGACATAGGTTTTTGGTTTAGGAATCACTTCAGTCATTCTGACTGGTTCTCTTGGACCCCACTTAACAGTACGGTGGTTCCTATGACTCAACACAAAAGAAAGAGAACTACGAAAGATCTAAGTCTTCGAGCTCCATAGGCTTCATATCGTGTCTTCTCTTGTCATAGTCTTCAATGTGAATATCTTCATATACCACCTTTGACTTCAATGTCTTCATACATTTTTAGGGGTCATCTCTGGTAGTAAAACCGAATCAATGAGGGACTTCTACCTGTGTTATCCTGCAATTCTCACAAACACATTAGTCCCTCAACTAGGTTTGTCGTCAATACTCCAAAACCAACTAGGGGTGGCACTAGATGCACTTACAATCTCCCCCTTTTTGGTGATTGATGACAAACTAGTTGAAGTTTTCAACGGGGAATATAATCTGTGAAATTGTAAAGGATAAGGAATTGTCTTCATATGTTGCAAGGGCTCCCCCTGAAGATGTGCATATAAGTTAATTTGCTTTTGGAATGCAAATGCACATGGCAGGTTGTACTTGTGGAGATCCACTTCAACTTATGATGACAATCCACTATGCATGTGAAAGTATATGAAGATAATGACATGCATAATGGAAAATGGACGTCTGCAGAATGAGCTAAGTGCGGAATTTATCGTCGCACATGCGGAATTTATCTTCGCAAAACAAGGTGGCAAATAAGTAGCAGACGACCATCTAGTTTAAGTGTTACAACTCATAAGAACCAAATGTAGCAAAAATGAGAGTTGTAAGCACGAAGCAAAATATAGAGCACCCGCCCATATGGACCCGCTTGAAGACTATCAATCTCATATGCTTCTCCCCCTTTTATCAGTAATGAACAAAAAGGTTTGAAGACATAGAGCCTCTACTCGTTCCCATGAGGAGTAGGTGAAGTAGCAGGGTTGTTGGTGTTGTTTGGCGGTGCAGAAGAGCTTGGAGGTGCTGAAGGAGGTGGTGATGAAGTAGCATCGTCTTCTTCCTCAATAATTCTGGCAGTCACTATGGCAGCAGAGGAAGAGAACTCAGAGTCTTCAAGGGATGGAGTTCCTAGCAGCACAGCCCTTCAAGGAGGTGTGGAGTCAAACTTGAATCGCTCAGTGAAGCCATCCTCTTGAAGATCAGCTTCAGAACACATCATCGAGAGCCCTTTCCATGTGCGGTGACAAGTTTCATGGGCAACGAAGGCATTCTTGGTGGCAAGATTTCGAGTGCGATTAACATCCACCAAGAGGCTTTTCATTTGACGCTTCAGCCAGTCATGATGCCTATCTTGTTTCTGATGTAGAGCCACAAGAAGCTCTCGGTCGTTGAGAACATGAGTGCGCTTCTTGGGTCTTGGAGCAGTGGCACTGTCAGTGGCTTCAGTGGAAGCAGGGTGTGGTGCACGTGTAGTGCCAGCCAAAGGATACACCCGAGAAACTGCTTCAACTCCTTTAAAGTTCTGAGTAAAACTCTGATGTTCTGCATTCTGAAGACTTAGAGGTTGCTTGGCAGGCTCAGAATATATGGCTTCAGTAGACATGTCCACGTCAGGCAAGAAGATCCGATGGTTGTGGGCTGAGGGCTGATACGAGATGGCGGAGTGTAGCTTGATCAGCCACATGACTCAAGGGGCGTAGAACTTCAAACCAAACAGATCAATGCCTGATGCAGCAAGTTGGCGTATGAAGAAGTCCTGTGTATTGAAGCATTTGCCATGAAGTATATAGAAGACCAAAGTCTTCATTGCACCCTGAAGCTTGGCATTTGGAGAGTGCCCTTTGATAGGCCAGAGAGTTCGCCTGATGATGTGATAGATGGTTCTGGGCAGGTACTCAAGGTCTTCAACGAAGAACTCTGTGGGATAAGCAACATCTTGGGGCAATGGCTTCATCATGCTGAGTATTTGACTCATATCAGGTTCTAGCCTCAGATGCTCTCAATAGCTTCAGCATGCAGCTGACAGCCTTGCTCGAAGAGATCGCCAGGAGTGGGCAAGCCAGTGAGCTCAATGATGTCAAATGCATTGGCTTCGTGATGAACGTTGCCAGTCATCCACTCCAGGACCCAAGTCTTCGGATCTCTGCTATACCCTTTGATGTGAAGTGTGGCATAGAATTGTAGCAGCAGCTCTTCATTCCAATGCTCTTCATCAGTAACAAACTGCAGCAGACCCACTTGCTTGAAGCAATCCAACGCTTCTTCTAGACAGGGCAGACCAGCTATAGCTTCAACGTCAAGGCGCTTGTGTGGGAAGATGCGACCTTGGTTGTAAAGAATGCAAGAGTAGTAGCTTCGCTGAGGATAGCTCTAGAACCGATCAGATGATATCCTTTCCCTTGAATAGGGGTTCCTGGAGCTATTGAAGAACGTGTTGTCTGCCCTGAAGCCATTGATGTTGAAGGAGCCAGGTGCTGATGCAGGACCTGGAAACCTTGGCAGTCTTGGGATTGGCTTCTGGACTTGAGGCCTGTGCTCAACATGATAGTTGAATTGGGGACCGGCAGCAGACTCAGGAACAGAAGTGGCGGGATCAGTGGCTTCGCTGTCTTCTGAAGCTTTTGCTGGGGAGGGCTCCACATTAGCTTCGTTGTTGGTTGTGGCAGCCTCAAGATTTTCATCCTCCACTTGACTAGCTGGAGGGTCGGTCACAGGCACGTTCTCCTGGAGAACTGCTTCTTGGTGGAACAGGGGAGTGGGATCTTGTGGTACTTCTTCTTCTGCGGCTGATGCAGCCGGAATGTCTTCAGCAGAGACTTGAGGCCTTGGACCTTTGCAAAGCCTGCGGAACGCAGACGACGCCTGTGGAGTTGGAGTGGGCTGGGCCTCATAGTCTTCTTCCTCTTGTGGGCGATCCGCCCATGAAGCATCCTGTGCAATTGGCGTCAGTGGACGACCAATGCTGATGAGTTCGCTGTTTTCAAACTGAGGAAGGACTGCATCACCTTCTACATTGTCATGATGACCAATGTCTTCAGCAGCGATGGGATCAGCTGCTAGAATGTCTTCAGCTTTAGGAGCCTCTGTGGAAGCAGGCTCATGAACTGTCAGTTGACGTTCTGCGTTAGGATGAACCATAGAAATGGGTTCAACTATCAAGGGCTCTGTGGGAGCAGCCCGAGCTTTCTTGGTCTTTCTCTTTTTCTTGGTGGGGGCAGTAGGAGAGGCTTCAGAGTGTTTCCTCATCCTGGCTTTAGCCTCAGCAGTTCTTGTCTTCTTGAGCTCTGAAGCTGTTGACCGGCTTTTTGGCTTCGAGCCAGTCAGTCTAGTTGGGAAGACAATCAGAACTGCTTCTTGCCTGGGTGCATCAGGTTCAGCCGTAGCAGGCTTCTTCTTCTTTGCGGCCATCCTGGGGTCGATTCCAGGACGCCCAAGTGCCTTGCGCTTCTCAGCCTCATTATAGGCTTGCACACATCTGTCAGCCAGAGTCTTCATGCGCTCACACGAACCGCGAGCTTCTGCACGCTTCTTCACAAAGGCTTCCTTGAGCTCGTGCATCATTGTCTTGAAGTTCTTCACTTCTTGCACGCTGAGCTTGGCCATATGCTTCTTGAACTAAGCCTTTTCATAGTCAATCTTCTGCTTCAGTTCAACAATGCGCTGGGCAATAGCAAGTTCTGAAGCAATGGCGCCTTGGAAGGCGACACTGAGGCCAATGGGTAGCTGCAGATCTTCAAAGCTGATGTTTGGCGTGTCAAACCACTCGTCAATGAAGTTGTGGATGATGGTGACATCAAAGAGAGGCAGATCATTGAAGATTTCTGCTTCTTCTTTGCTCTTGATGAGTTGCTCAAGAGCGTCATCTGCAAGATCTTCATCACTTGACAGATCAATGTCGTCATTGCGCAGAATGGCAGCAGCTGTTAGCTCTTTGCCAGTGAGAGACAGAGGCATCTTGGCCTTCTGGGGCTGGGAGACGCGTGATAAGTCTTCAGACTGCACACTCTCTTCAGGAGGTGCAGTTGCCAATGGCTTTGCCCTTGAGATTTTTGGTGAAGGGGCCGGCTTTGAAGCTTTTGGCTTCTTCAACTGCTTTGGCTTCGGCACTGCAGGCGCGTCATCAGACTCAGTGTCAGCTGCAGGCTCATTCACTGCAGTCCCTTGAACCAAGATGTAGGTGATGAGGCCATCAAGGTTGGCGAAAGGACCGATGACATTGGGTTCTGCATGTTGTGTGCCATCTGTCCTTGGAGATGAGGGACCAGGGTTGAAGTCTAACCCAAAAGTTTTCTTGTTCTACTTCGCTGAGTTCTGAGCAAACTGGAAGTTGCACTTGAACAGATTGTCATCACGACACCATAGCAGTGATGACGAGTGTGCATCAGCAGGCTGTGGTCCACGGACCATGCATGGATAGAAGCCTTGAGCAATGGCTTCATCTCTGGACCTGGGTAGAAGATTCTTGAATAGGATGTCTCCCCACGGTCTCTTGATGGCGTTTTTCTCAGCATACTCCTGGGTCACAAATCCGTATTTGAACCATTGTTCTGCCCAATATCTTCAAATCCATTGGATTCGGGTCTTGCGCTGACTGTAATCCTCTTCAGGATCTGTCTTGTACATTTCTGAGAGTTCATCTGGCAGATCTCTGGAGGTCTCACCACGACGCTTTCTGCCACCCTTCCTTGCTGCTTTCTCTGAAGCCATGAACTTTAACTTGAAAGGCTTCAAGATGTTCAAAGGCTTAAAAGGTTTTCGTTTGCTGGACCAACATGAACTGGCTTCAGGAGAATTTATGTGATGCTGTAAGAATTCTGCAAATGAATGCAGACTATGAGAACCAAAGGATTCTCCCACGGACATGTACCTGTGACAGCATTAAGGTGCGAGGGAAGGAGAAGAGGTCATATGCATTCTCAGAAGATTTTGAAGATAAATCAGTTTAGAAGACATTGACCTCATCGTGCGAAGACATTCACTCATAGATAAGAAGTTGGTTCCAGATTTGTACGAATCCACAGATCAGTACAAGTGAGGAATCTAACTACTTTGTGAAGCACAAGTGAATATACTAGGCATGTTATGAGATGCAATATGAGAGAGGTCTAGCTTGTGTGAACAGAAACTGCTTGTGGTAGAAAGTGACAAATCCATAGGATCAATGGTGCTGTAAAAAGAGGAAGTTTTATTTACCACACTAAGAACTGCTAGACGGAGTGTAAGATGAGGCTGAGCAGTTCAATCTTCCGTGCCCTAACTTGGCGACGGAGGACACCTACGGCGACGGCGGAGAGGGCGATGTCCGCGGTCGGCGTGAAGACGGCGTCGGAGAGGTTGCGGCAGCGAAGCGCTTCATCGCCGGCGTCATCGAGGGCTAGTGGTGGCGCTAGGGTTCGTGCGAGGGTGGAAGAAGAGATAATGACCGTTGTGAGTGTGTATTTATAGGTACAGGGGCGACACTGTGCTATTACTCAGGTGCCCCTGGCGATTCACATCTGAGGAACACGTGGCCATTATGCAGAATTTTGGGGTTTGTTCCACGTCCCATGCACGCCTGGATTGTCGGGTGGTCGTTCCTACTTCTCCAGATTTCATGTGGAGGAATGAGCATTGAAAACCGACTTAATGGTTGTCTCTGTATCTTCTGCTGACAAGGACGCAGAGAAGACATTCGACAGTTTCAATAGAATGCATATGACTTGGAGAGATAGAGTTTGAGATAGAAAGCATAGAGAAGTTAGGGTCCGATCACATTCACTTAGTTCAAAAGATTCAACACGAAGACATAGCTATAAGTGAATGCTGTAGAGGACAGAACACTAGTATATATATATATATATATATATATCTATAATCAACATAGTGAAGATAATCATGAAAATATGTTGAGATCGAAGCCAAACCAAATGTGAAGACATTGCAAGGTAAATCCATAAGTGAAACACTTCAAAATAGAACGTTTGGTGGTGGCGTTACCCACCATATAGGAAGTATTAGACCCAGACACGGCACACAATTATGTGGCGCTCTGAAGTCAAATTCCACATTAATGTATTCACACTTAGAATGTATGTCTTCATTGATTGAAGATATACTTCACTTCGTGTGTTGCACATCTAAGTCATCAATATGCATAAGGGTTAGGATGTGTGCCTGATCACATGACATTTGAGGATTGCAGGATATTTAGCTCACACCGTAACTTGCAAAACCTCTTCTCATCCAAGGGCTTGGTGAAGATATCTGCCAATTGCTCTTCAGTGTTGACGTGTATGATATCAATGTCTTCCTTCACAACATGATCTCTGAGAAAGTGATGACGAATTTCAATGTGCTTTGTCTTCGAGTGCTGAACTGGGTTGTTGGCAATCTTGATGGCGCTTTCGTTGTCGCAGTAAAGTGGCACTTGCTTCAGATGAATGCCATAGTCCTTGAGTGTTTGCTTCATCCACAGAAGCTGGGCGCAGCAAGATCCAGCAGCAATGTATTCAGATTCAGCAGTGGAGAGAGATACACAGTTCTGCTTCTTTGAAGACCAACATACAAGTGATCATCCCAGAAAGTGACATGTGCCTGATGTAGACTTGCGATCAACTTTGTCACCAGCATAATCAGCATCCGAGAATCCAACCAGATCAAACTCTGAGCCCTTTGGATACCATAATCCTAGAGTTGGGGTGTGAGCCAAATATCGAAGAATTCGCTTCACAGCTAAGTGATGCGACTCCATTGGTGCCGCTTGAAATCTAACACACATGCAAACACTAAGCATAATATCTGGCCTAGGTGCACATAGATAAAGTAAAGAACCAATCATGGAGCGGTATACCTTTTGATCGAACTCTTTACCATTGTCGTCAGGACCCAGATGATGTTTGGCTGGCATTGGTGTTGTGAAGCCTTTGCAGTCTTGCATACCGAACTTCTTCAGGCAATCTTTGAGATACTTCTCTTGAGATATGAAGATGCCATTGCGTTGTTGTCGTATTTGAAGACCAAGGAAGAACTTCAGCTCCCCTATCATGGACATCTGATATTGCTCTTGCATCATATATCCAAACTCTTCATTGTACTTCTGATTGGTGAAGCCGAAGATAATGTCATCCACATATATTTGGCACACAAACAGTTCACCATCATATGTCTTCGTGAAAAGAGTGGGATCTAGGGAACCAGGTATGAAGCCTTTGCTCTTCAGGAAGTATTTGAGTGTGTCATACCAGGCCCGAGGGGCTTGTTTGAGGCCATACAGTGCCTTGTTGAGCTTGTATACCATGTCAGGATGTTTTGGATCTTCAAAGCCAGGCGGTTGTGCAACATACACTTCTTCTTCAATCTTGCCATTGACAAAGGCACTCTTCACATCCATTTGATATAGAAGTATGTTATGATGATTTGCATAGGCCAGCAGTATGCGTATGGCTTCAAGTCTAGCCACAGGAGCAAATGTTTCATCGAAGTCAATGCCTTCCACTTGAGTATATCCTTGAGCAACGAGACGAGCTTTGTTTCTGACAACTTGACCATGCTCATCTTGCTTGTTGCGGTATATCCATTTGGTGCCTATTATATTGTGCTTCTGTGGATCAGGACGCTTAACCAGTTCCCATACATTATTCAGCTCAAACTACTGAAGCTCTTCTTGCATAGCTTGAATCCATTCAGGTTCCATGAAGGCTTCTTCAACTTTCTTGGGTTCTGTTATTGAGATGAATGCGAAGTGCCCACAGAAATTTGCTAGCTGAGTTGCCCTTGAACGAGTGAGTGGACCAGGTGCATTGATGCTATCAATTATTCTTTCAATCTGCACTCCATTGGCAACGCGAGGATGTACTGGGCGAAGACTTTGCTCTTGCTGTTCATTGTCGTTGTTGGAAGGAATGTCTTCAGGCTGAGCAATGTCTTCATGTTGATCCGGTGCTGAAATGATAAGTTCTTCTTCAGGATGAGCTTCAGAAGGTATAATTTCTCCAGTTCCCATTAGCTTGATTGATTCACTGGATGGAACTTCATCTAGCACATTTGGCAGCTGCTCTCTTTGTGAACCGTTGGTCTCATCGAACCGCACATCCACTGTTTCAACCACTTTGTAATGAAAGAGATTGAAGACTCTGTAGGAGTGTGAATCCTTTCCATATCCAAGCATAAAACCCTCATGTGCTTTTGGTGCAAATTTTGAGGTGTGATGTGGGTCCTTGATCCAGCACCTTGCGCCAAACACTCTGAAGTAACTGACATTTGGCTTTTTGCCAGTAAGGAGCTCATAAGATGTCTTGTTCAGTAGCTTGTGAAGATAAACATGATTGATTGTATGGCATGCAGTATCAATGGCTTCGGGCCAGAATTTTCTTGGGGTCTTGTATTCATCTAGCATCGTTCTGGCCATCTCAATTAGTGTTCTGTTCTTGCGTTCGACGACGCCATTTTGCTATGGAGTGTACGGGGCTGAGAATTCATGTGTGATGCCCAAGGTATCAAGAAATGTATCAAGGCCAGTGTTCTTGAATTCAGTGCCATTTTCACTTCTGATGTGCTTTATCTTGGCGCCAAAATTGTTCATAGCTCGATTGGCGAAGCGTCTGAAGACATCCTGCACTTCAGTCTTGTAAAGGATTATGTGCACCCAAGTATATCTAGAATAATCATCAACAATAATGAAGCCATAGATGCAAGCAGTAGTAGTTAGAGTTGAGTAATGAGTAGGACCGAAAAGATCCATGTGAAGTAGTTCGAAGGGTCGAGTAGTAGTCATGATTGTCTTCGAGGGATGTTTGGCCCTCATCATCTTCCCTGCTTCACAGGCACCGCATAAGTGGTATTTCTTGAACTTGACGCCCTCGATGCCTATGACATGCTTCTTCTTTGCAAGGGTGTTGAGGTTCCTCATGCCAGCATGTCCAAGCCTCCGATGCTAGAGCCAGCATTCTGAAGCCTTTGCTAGAAGACATACTGCAAGCTGTGGTCCTGCTGAGAAGTCTACCACATACAAATCATCTTTTCGATACCCTTCAAACACTAGAGACTTGTCAGATTCCATTAGTACAAGGCAACGATGTTTTCCAAACATTACGATCATGTTCAAATCGCAAAGCATTGAGACAGACATTAAGTTGAAACCAAGGGATTCAACAAGCATGACTTTATCCATGTGTTGATCCCTTGAGATTGCAACTCTACCTAGACCCAATACCTTACTTTTACCAGTGTCAGCAAATGTGATGTGGCTCTTGTCGGATGGACGTAAGGTTGAGTCCATAAGAAGACTTCTTTTGCCAGTCATGTGATTTGTACACCCACTGTCAATAATCCATTCTTAAGACGTTGGTGTCATACCCTACAGTGCAGTTAGGGGGATAGGCTTCACCAAGAGCATTGTGAAGCAAAAACATTTGACGAACCAGTGGGTTATGAAAGCTTAGATCCAGGTTAGGACTAATAGGGAGAGTAGCAAGCGATTCAGGTACGAAGTACATAGTAAGACCATTTGGGCATTTTATCTTGCGCCCTACAAGATGTTTAAGGTCCCCAGCAATAGCGTCAGACGATTTTGGTTTTCTGCTGGATACCTTTCCCTGCAAAAGAGAGTTAAGCTTTCTTAGCCACCCACATCTTCAAGGGTGGCTTAGAAGCAATAAGTCTAAGTGCAGCATCTGAGAATTTTGGTTTTCAAGCCCTAGCAAACAGTCTTGCAGGCGGTTTGATGAACATGGCGGTTTGATGAACCGCTCTCATATTCATATGCCTGAGTATGGTTTCCCTGCAAAACATTTGCGTTAGGGCGACTCAGGTGAGTCCTCTGTCTGTATGAAGCCTTTGGACCGTATGAAGCCTTTGGTCTGAGGTTTGTCTTCTTCAAGTGAGGTGTCATGATGACATTCACAGGAAGACTCTCCAGACACCTTTTCGGAACCCAGATCTTCTTCACAGGCGGTCCATTCCTGCAGTTAGTACCAATGTACCTAGCAAATACTTCACCATTCTGATTCTTAAACAGTATATAGTTTGCATCAAAGGATTCATCAATGATAATGGGGTTTGCACAAGTGAAGCCAGATAGATTGGATGGATCTGCTGAAGGTTCCTTTGCAGCAACCCACATGGTTTTGGGGTACTGCTCAGGTTTCCTGTAAGAGCCATCTGCATTCATTTTCCTTACGAACCCTACACCCTCTTTCCTAGGGTTTCGGTTCAGAATCTGCTTTTTCAGGACATCACATAGCGTCTGATGCCCTTTAAGACTTTTGTACATCCCTGTTTCAAGCAATGTCTTCAACCTAGCATTCTCATCAACAATAGCGGTGGTATCCTCAGTAGAGGGGTTAGTTACCACATCAACAGTTGAAGATATTGCAACAGCAGTAGCAGTAGAACATTCAGCAATAGAAATAGCATTATCACGCTCAATGCATTTAATACATGGTGGTTCAAATCCTTCCTGAGCGGGACTGATCTGTTTGGCGCGAAGTGACTCGTTTTCCGTTTGAAGATCTTCATGAACCGCTCTCAATTTCTCAAGATCCTGCTTCCTTTGAAGATAATCATAGGAAAGCTTTTCATGAGTTGTTGAGAGAGTTTCATGACGACTTTCAAGTTCCTGATACTTAACGTGAAGATTTTTTATGTCTTCAATTAAGGATTCCGATTGAGTCATTTCAGCACCTAACAGATCATCGCTTCTGTCTAACAGTTTTTGAATATGTTCCATAGCTTTCTGTTATTCAGTTGCAATTTTAGCAAGTGTTTTGTAGCTAGGTTTTGAACCACAATCAGAGTCATCGTCACTAGATGTTTGATAGTGAGTAGTGCGTGTGTTTACCTTGGCACCGTGTGCCATGAAGCAGTAGGTAGAAGCGGAGTAGTCCTTGTCATTTGCATCGGTGTCGGTGATGAAGTCATTGTCTTCAGTGTTGAAGATGGACTTGGCAACGTATGCTGTAGCCAGACTTGCGACGCCTGAGTCGGATTCCTCCTCAGACTCCACCTCCGCCTCCTCAAAAGCGCTCCTCCTCTGAATCCATTTCCTTGCCAACAAACGCATGTGCCTTGCAAGATGAGCTCTTCTTGTGCGATGAAGACTTTGAGGAAGACTTGGAAGAAGACTTTGAGTATTTCTTCTTCTTCTTCTTCTTCTTGTCGTCAGAGTCATATTCCTTGCTCTTCTTCTTCTTTTTGTTCTCATTGTCCCACTGTGGACACTCAGAGATGAAGTGGCCAAGTTTCTTGCACTTGTGACATGTTTTCCTCTTGTAGTCATGAGCAGGAGCTTCATCATTCCTTGAACTTGATCGGGAAGACTTTCTGAAGCCTTTCTTTTTGGTAAATTTTTGGAACTTCTTGACAAGCATAGCAAGTTCCCTTCCAATGTCTTCAGGATCATCAGAACTGCTGTCAGATTCTTCTTCAGATGAGGAGACAGCTTTTGCCTTCAAGGCACAAGTTCGCCCATAGTTTGGACCGTAGATATCTCTTTTCTCCGAAAGCTGAAACTCATGTGTGTTGAGCCTCTCAAGTATGTCAGACGGATCGAGTGTCTTGAAATCAGGACGTTCTTGAATCATCAGGGCCAGGATGTCAAACGAACTATCAAGTGATCTCAGCAGCGTCTTGACGACTTCATGTTTGGTAATCTCAGTGGCGCCGAGGGCTTGAAGCTCATTTGTGATGTCAGTGAGTCGGTCAAATGTGTGCTGGACATTCTCATTGTCATTTCGCTTGAAACGGTTGAAGAGGTTGCGAAGGACACTGATTCTTTGATCTCTCTGGGTTGAGATGCCTTCATTGACCTTGGAGAGCCAGTCCCAGACCAGCTTGGATGTCTTCAAAGCACTCACACGGCCATACTGTCCTTTGGTCAGATGACCACAGATGATATTCTTGGCAGTAGAGTCCAGTTGAACGAATTTCTTGACATCAGCAGTAGTGACACCTTCTCCAGCCTTGGGAACACCGTTCTCGACGACATACCATAGGCTTCAAGTAGAGTCAATGGCTTCAAGATGCATGCGCATCTTATTCTTACAGTAGGGATATTCAGTTCCATCAAAGACGGGGCACGCAGCGGAGACTTTAATTATCCCTGCAGTCGACATAGCTAAAACTCCAGGTGGTTAAACCAAATCACACAAAACAAGGGAGCACCTTGCTCTGATACCAATTGAAAGTGCGTTATATCAACTAGAGGGGGGGGTGAATAGGCAATTTTTATGAAAGTCTTCAGAACATGGGAGTTTTGAAGACAAACAATAAAATTAAACCTATTACCATGCAGCGGAAGGTAGACTACACTAGGCAAACCATAGTCAAGTATTCAATGAAGTAAAGCACAAAGACTAATAGCAGCTAGGTAGTAAGGATCAGGTAGGAAGATATTGTGAAGCCAAACAGAACACGCAGTCACTCAGTGAAGACAAATGATAGAGCAAACATACAATGACTTCACAAGGAGTAACAGTAAGTAAAGTGAAGTGAAGATGAAACCAGTGACTCGTTGAAGACAATGATTTGTTGAACCAGTTCCAGTTGCTGTGACAACTGTACGTCTGGTTGGAGCGGCTAGGTATTTAAACCTTAGGAAACACAGTCCTGAACACCCAGTCCTGAACACGCAGCTCAGGACACCCAGTCCTCACCGTATTCTCCTTGAGCTAAGGTCACATAGACCTCGCCCAATCACTCTGGTAAGTCTTCAAGGTAGACTCCCAAACCTTCACAGACATCGTTCACAGGCAATCCACAATGTCTCTTGGATGCTCAGAACGCGACGCCTAACCGGCTGGAGGATGCACAGTCCTCAAGTGTAATAAGTCTTCAGATCACACAGACAAGAAGACTTAAGTGATGCCCAATTCTCTCTGGCTCTGGTGGTTAGGGCGTTATCCTCGCAAGGAATTCTCTCTCAAAGGCTTCGAGGTGGGTTGCTCTCAAACGACAAAAGCCGTACTTTTAATCTAAGCAGCCAACGGTTTATGGTTGTAGGGGGTGGGCTATTTATAGCCACTTGGCAACCCGACCTGATTTGTCCGAAATGACCCTGGGTCACTAAGGAACTGACACGTGTTCCAACGGTCAGATTTCGAACTCACACGGCAACTTTCCTTGGGCTACAAGCAAAGCTGACTTGTCCGACTCTGGACAAGATTCGCTCTCATAGTCTTCACTCGAAGACATAGGTTTTTGGTTTAGGCATCACTTCAGTCATTCTGACTGGTTCTCTTGGACCCCACTTAACAGTACGGTGGTTCCTATGACTCAACACAAAAGAAAGAGAACTACGAAAGATCTAAGTCTTCGAGCTCCATAAGCTTCATATCGTGTCTTCTCTTGTCATAGTCTTCAATGTGAATATCTTCATATACCACCTTTGACTTCAATGTCTTCATACATTTTTAGGGGTCATCTCTGGTAGTAAAACCGAATCAATGAGGGACTTCTACCTGTGTTATCCTGCAATTCTCACAAACACATTAGTCCCTCAACTAGGTTTGTCGTCAATACTCCAAAACCAGCTAGGGGTGGCACTAGATGCACTTACAATCTCCCCATTTTTGGTGATTGATGACAAACTAGTTGAAGTTTTCAACGGGGAATATAATCTGTGAAATTGTAAAGGATAAGGAATTGTCTTCATATGTTGCAAGGGCTCCCCCTGAAGATGTGCATATAAGTTAATTTGCTTTTGGAATGCAAATGCACATGGCAGGTTGTACTTGTGGAGATCCACTTCAACTTATGATGACAATCCACTATGCATGTGAAAGTATATGAAGATAATGACATGCATAATGGAAAATGGACGTCTGCAGAATGAGCTAAGTGCGGAATTTATCGTCGCACATGCGGAATTTATCTTCGCAAAACAAGGTGGCAAATAAGTAGCAGACGACCATCTAGTTTAAGTGTTACAACTCATAAGAACCAAATGTAGCAAAAATGAGAGTTGTAAGCACGAAGCAAAATATAGAGCACCCGCCCATATGGACCCGCTTGAAGACTATCAATCTCATATGGTTCTCCCCCTTTTATCAGTAATGAACAAAAAGGTTTGAAGACATAGAGCCTCTACTCGTTCCCATGAGGAGTAGGTGAAGTAGCAGGGTTGTTGGTGTTGTTTGGCGGTGCAGAAGAGCTTGGAGGTGCTGAAGGAGGTGGTGATGAAGTAGCATCGTCTTCTTCCTCAATAATTATGGCAGTCACTATGGCAGCAGAGGAAGAGAACTCAGAGTCTTCAAGGGATGGAGTTCCTAGCAGCACAGCCCTTCAAGGAGGTGTGGAGTCAAACTTGAATCGCTCAGTGAAGCCATCCTCTTGAAGATCAGCTTCAGAACACATCATCGAGAGCCCTTTCCATGTGCGGCGACAAGTTTCATGGGCAACGAAGGCATTCTTGGTGGCAAGATTTCGAGTGCGATTAACATCCACCAAGAGGCTTTTCATTTGACACTTCAGCTAGTCATGATGCCTATCTTGTTTCTGATGTAGAGCCACAAGAAGCTCTCGGTCGTTGAGAACACGAGTGCGCTTCTTGGGTCTTGGAGCAGTGGCACTGTCAGTGGCTTCAGTGGAAGCAGGGTGTGGTGCACGTGTAGTGCCAGCCAAAGGATACACCCGAGAAACTGCTTCAACTCCTTTAAAGTTCTGAGTAAAACTCTGATGTTCTGCATTTTGAAGACTTAGAGGTTGCTTGGCAGGCTCAGAATATATGGCTTCAGTAGACATGTCCACGTCAGGCAAGAAGATCCGATGGTTGTGGGCTGAGGGCTGATACGAGATGGCGGAGTGTAGCTTGATCAGCCACATGACTCAAGGGGCGTAGAACTTCAAACCAAACAGATCAATGCCTGATGCAGCAAGTTGGCGTATGAAGAAGTCCTGTGTATTGAAGCATTTGCCATGAAGTATATAGAAGACCAAAGTCTTCATTGCACCCTGAAGCTTGGCATTTGGAGAGTGCCCTTTGATGGGCCAGAGAGTTCGCCTGATGATGTGATAGATGGTTCTGGGCAGGTACTCAAGGTCTTCAACGAAGAACTCTGTGGGATAAGCAACATCTTGGGGCAATGGCTTCATCATGCTGAGTATTTGACTCATATCAGGTTCTAGCCTCAGATGCTCTCAATAGCTTCAGCATGCAGCTGACAGCCTTGCTCGAAGAGATCGCCAGGAGTGGGCAAGCCAGTGAGCTCAATGATGTCAAATGCATTGGCTTCGTGATGAACGTTGCCAGTCATCCACTCCAGGACCCAAGTCTTCGGATCTCTGCTATACCCTTTGATGTGAAGTGTGGCATAGAAATGTAGCAGCAGCTCTTCATTCCAATGCTCTTCATCAGTAACAAACTGCAGCAGACCCACTTGCTTGAAGCAATCCAACGCTTCTTCTAGACAGGGCAGACCAGCTATAGCTTCAACGTCAAGGCGCTTGTGTGGGAAGATGCGACCTTGGTTGTAAAGAATGCAAGAGTAGTAGCTTCGCTGAGGATAGCTCTAGAACCGATCAGATGATATCCTTTCCCTTGAATAGGGGTTCCTGGAGCTATTGAAGAACGTGTTGTCTGCCCTGAAGCCATTGATGTTGAAGGAGCCAGGTGCTGATGCAGGACCTGGAAACCTTTGCAGTCTTGGGATTGGCTTCTGGACTTGAGGCCTGTGCTCAACATGATAGTTGAATTGGGGACCGGCAGCAGACTCAGGAACAGAAGTGGCGGGATCAGTGGCTTCGCTGTCTTCTGAAGCTTTTGCTGGGGAGGGCTCCACATTAGCTTCGTTGTTGGTTGTGGCAGCCTCAAGATTTTCATCCTCCACTTGACTAGCTGGAGGGTCGGTCACAGGCACGTTCTCCTGGAGAACTGCTTCTTGGTGGAACAGGGGAGTGGGATCTTGTGGTACTTCTTCTTCTGCGGCTGATGCAGCCGGAATGTCTTCAGCAGAGACTTGAGGCCTTGGACCTTTGCAAAGCCTGCGGAACGCAGACGACGCCTGTGGAGTTGGAGTGGGCTGGGCCTCATAGTCTTCTTCCTCTTGTGGGCGATCCGCCCATGAAGCATCCTGTGCAATTGGCGTCAGTGGACGACCAATGCTGATGAGTTCGTTGTTTTCAAACTGAGGAAGGACTGCATCACCTTCTACATTGTCATGATGACCAATGTCTTCAGCAGCGATGGGATCAGCTGCTAGAATGTCTTCAGCTTTAGGAGCCTCTGTGGAAGCAGGCTCATGAACTGTCAGTTGACGTTCTGCGTTAGGATGAACCATAGAAATGGGTTCAACTATCAAGGGCTCTGTGGGAGCAGCCCGAGCTTTCTTGGTCTTTCTCTTTTTCTTGGTGGGGGCAGTAGGAGAGGCTTCAGAGTGTTTCCTCATCCTGGCTTTAGCCTCAGCAGTTCTTGTCTTCTTGAGCTCTGAAGCTGTTGACCGGCTTTTTGGCTTCGAGCCAGTCAGTCTAGTTGGGAATACAATCAGAACTGCTTCTTGCCTGGGTGCATCAGGTTCAGCCGTAGCAGGCTTCTTCTTCTTTGCAGCCATCCTGGGGTCGATTCCAGGACGCCCAAGTGCCTTGCGCTTCTCAGCCTCATTATAGGCTTGCACACATCTGTCAGCCAGAGTCTTCATGCGCTCACGCGAACCGCGAGCTTCTGCACGCTTCTTCACAAAGGCTTCCTTGAGCTCGTGCATCATTGTCTTGAAGTTCTTCACTTCTTGCACGCTGAGCTTGGCCATATGCTTCTTGAACTGACCCTTTTCATAGTCAATCTTCTGCTTCAGTTCAACAATGCGCTGGGCAATAGCAAGTTCTGAAGCAATGGCGCCTTGGAAGGCGACACTGAGGCCAATGGGTAGCTACAGATCTTCAAAGCTGATGTTTGGCGTGTCAAACCACTCGTCAATGAAGTTGTGGATGATGGTGACATCAAAGAGAGGCAGATCATTGAAGATTTCTGCTTCTTCTTTGCTCTTGATGAGTTGCTCAAGAGCGTCATCTGCAAGATCTTCATCACTTGACAGATCAATGTCGTCATTGCGCAGAATGGCAGCAGCTGTTAGCTCTTTGCCAGTGAGAGACTGAGGCATCTTGGCCTTCTGGGGCTGGGAGACGCGTGATAAGTCTTCAGACTGCACACTCTCTTCAGGAGGTGCAGTTGCCAATGGCTTTGCCCTTGAGATTTTTGGTGAAGGGGCCGGCTTTGAAGCTTTTGGCTTCTTCAACTGCTTTGGCTTCGGCACTGCAGGCGCGTCATCAGACTCAGTGTCAGCTGCAGGCTCATTCACTGCAGTCCCTTGAACCAAGATGTAGGTGATGAGGCCATCAAGGTTGGCGAAAGGACCGATGACATTGGGTTCTGCATGTTGTGTGCCATCTGTCCTTGGAGATGAGGGACCAGGGTTGAAGTCTAACCCAAAAGTTTTCTTGTTCTACTTCGCTGAGTTCTGAGCAAACTGGAAGTTGCACTTGAACAGATTGTCATCACGACACCATAGCAGTGATGACGAGTGTGCATCAGCAGGCTGTGGTCCACGGACCATGCATGGATAGAAGCCTTGAGCAATGGCTTCATCTCTGGACCTGGGTAGAAGATTCTTGAATAGGATGTCTCCCCACGGTCTCTTGATGGCGTTTTTCTCAGCATACTCCTGGGTCACAAATCCGTATTTGAACCATTGTTCTGCCCAATATCTTCAAATCCATTGGATTCGGGTCTTGCGCTGACTGTAATCCTCTTCAGGATCTGTCTTGTACATTTCTGAGAGTTCATCTGGCAGATCTCTGGAGGTCTCACCACGACGCTTTCTGCCACCCTTCCTTGCTGCTTTCTCTGAAGCCATGAACTTTAACTTGAAAGGCTTCAAGATGTTCAAAGGCTTAAAAGGTTTTCGTTTGCTGGACCAACATGAACTGGCTTCAGGAGAATTTATGTGATGCTGTAAGAATTCTGCAAATGAATGCAGACTATGAGAACCAAAGGATTCTCCCACGGACATGTACCTGTGACAGCATTAAGGTGCGAGGGAAGGAGAAGAGGTCATATGCATTCTCAGAAGATTTTGAAGATAAATCAGTTTAGAAGACATTGACCTCATCGTGCGAACACATTCACTCATAGATAAGAAGTTGGTTCCAGATTTGTACGAATCCACAGATCAGTACAAGTGAGGAATCTAACTACTTTGTGAAGCACAAGTGAATATACTAGGCATGTTATGAGATGCAATATGAGAGAGGTCTAGCTTGTGTGAACAGAAACTGCTTGTGGTAGAAAGTGACAAATCCATAGGATCAATGGTGCTGTAAAAAGAGGAAGTTTTATTTACCACACTAAGAACTGCTAGACGGAGTGTAAGATGAGGCTGAGCAGTTCAATCTTCCGTGCCCTAACTTGGCGACGGAGGACACCTACGGCGACGGCGGAGAGGGCGATGTCCGCGGTCGGCGTGAAGACGGCGTCGGAGAGGTTGCGGCAGCGAAGCGCTTCATCGCCGGCGTCATCGAGGGCTAGTGGTGGCGCTAGGGTTCGTGCGAGGGTGGAAGAAGAGATAATGACCGTTGTGAGTGTGTATTTATAGGTACAGGGGCGACACTGTGCTATTACTCAGGTGCCCCTGGCGATTCACATCTGAGGAACACGTGGCCATTATGCAGAATTTTGGGGTTTGTTCCACGTCCCATGCACGCCTGGATTGTCGGGTGGTCGTTCCTACTTCTCCAGATTTCATGTGGAGGAATGAGCATTGAAAACCGACTTAATGGTTGTCTCTGTATCTTCTGCTGACAAGGACGCAGAGAAGACATTCGACAGTTTCAATAGAATGCATATGACTTGGAGAGATAGAGTTTGAGATAGAAAGCATAGAGAAGTTAGGGTCCGATCACATTCACTTAGTTCAAAAGATTCAACACGAAGACATAGCTATAAGTGAATGCTGTAGAGGACAGAACACTAGTATATATATATATATATATATATCTATAATCAACATAGTGAAGATAATCATGAAAATATGTTGAGATCGAAGCCAAACCAAATGTGAAGACATTGCAAGGTAAATCCATAAGTGAAACACTTCAAAATAGAACGTTTGGTGGTGGCGTTACCCACCATATAGGAAGTATTAGACCCAGACACGGCACACAATTATGTGGCGCTCTGAAGTCAAATTCCACATTAATGTATTCACACTTAGAATGTATGTCTTCATTGATTGAAGATATACTTCACTTCGTGTGTTGCACATCTAAGTCATCAATATGCATAAGGGTTAGGATGTGTGCCTGATCACATGACATTTGAGGATTGCAGGATATTTAGCTCACACCGTAACTTGCAAAACCTCTTCTCATCCAAGGGCTTGGTGAAGATATCTGCCAATTGCTCTTCAGTGTTGACGTGTATGATATCAATGTCTTCCTTCACAACATGATCTCTGAGAAAGTGATGACGAATTTCAATGTGCTTTGTCTTCGAGTGCTGAACTGGGTTGTTGGCAATCTTGATGGCGCTTTCGTTGTCGCAGTAAAGTGGCACTTGCTTCAGATGAATGCCATAGTCCTTGAGTGTTTGCTTCATCCACAGAAGCTGGGCGCAGCAAGATCCAGCAGCAATGTATTCAGATTCAGCAGTGGAGAGAGATACACAGTTCTGCTTCTTTGAAGACCAACATACAAGTGATCGTCCCAGAAAGTGACATGTGCCTGATGTAGACTTGCGATCAACTTTGTCACCAGCATAATCAGCATCCGAGAATCCAACCAGATCAAACTCTGAGCCCTTTGGATACCATAATCCTAGAGTTGGGGTGTGAGCCAAATATCGAAGAATTCGCTTCACAGCTAAGTGATGCGACTCCATTGGTGCCGCTTGAAATCTAACACACATGCAAACACTAAGCATAATATCTGTCCTAGGTGCACATAGATAAAGTAAAGAACCAATCATGGAGCGGTATACCTTTTGATCGAACTCTTTACCATTGTCGTCAGGACCCAGATGATGTTTGGCTGGCATTGGTGTTGTGAAGCCTTTGCAGTCTTGCATACCGAACTTCTTCAGGCAATCTTTGAGATACTTCTCTTGAGATATGAAGATGCCATTGCGTTGTTGTCGTATTTGAAGACCAAGGAAGAACTTCAGCTCCCCTATCATGGACATCTGATATTGCTCTTGCATCATATATCCAAACTCTTCATTGTACTTCTGATTGGTGCAGCCGAAGATAATGTCATCCACATATATTTGGCACACAAACAGTTCACCATCATATGTCTTCGTGAAAAGAGTGGGATCTAGGGAACCAGGTATGAAGCCTTTGCTCTTCAGGAAGTATTTGAGTGTGTCATACCAGGCCCGAGGGGCTTGTTTGAGGCCATACAGTGCCTTGTTGAGCTTGTATACCATGTCAGGATGTTTTGGATCTTCAAAGCCAGGCGGTTGTGCAACATACACTTCTTCTTCAATCTTGCCATTGACAAAGGCACTCTTCACATCCATTTGATATAGAAGTATGTTATGATGATTTGCATAGGCCAGCAGTATGCGTATGGCTTCAAGTCTAGCCACAGGAGCAAATGTTTCATCGAAGTCAATGCCTTCCACTTGAGTATATCCTTGAGCAACGAGACGAGCTTTGTTTCTGACAACTTGACCATGCTCATCTTGCTTGTTGCGGTATATCCATTTGGTGCCTATTATATTGTGCTTCTGTGGATCAGGACGCTTAACCAGTTCCCATACATTATCCAGCTCAACCTATTGAAGCTCTTCTTGCATAGCTTGAATCCATTCAGGTTCCATGAAGGCTTCTTCAACTTTCTTGGGTTCTGTTATTGAGATGAATGCGAAGTGCCCACAGAAATTTGCTAGCTGAGTTGCCCTTGAACGAGTGAGTGGACCAGGTGCATTGATTCTATCAATTATTCTTTCAATCTGCACTCCATTGGCAACGCGAGGATGTACTGGGCGAAGACTTTGCTCTTGCTGTTCATTGTCGTTGTTGGAAGGAATGTCTTCAGGCTGAGCAATGTCTTCATGTTGATCCGGTGCTGAAATGATAAGTTCTTCTTCAGGATGAGCTTCAGAAGGTATAATTTCTCCAGTTCCCATTAGCTTGATTGATTCACTGGATGGAACTTCATCTAGCACATTTGGCAGCTGCTCTCTTTGTGAACCGTTGGTCTCATCGAACCGCACATCCACTGTTTCAACCACTTTGTAATGAAAGAGATTGAAGACTCTGTAGGAGTGTGAATCCTTTCCATATCCAAGCATAAAACCCTCATGTGCTTTTGGTGCAAATTTTGAGGTGTGATGTGGGTCCTTGATCCAGCACCTTGCGCCAAACACTCTGAAGTAACTGACATTTGGCTTTTTGCCAGTAAGGAGCTCATAAGATGTCTTGTTCAGTAGCTTGTGAAGATAAACACGATTGATTGTATGGCATGCAGTATCAATGGCTTCGGGCCAGAATTTTCTTGGGGTCTTGTATTCATCTAGCATCGTTCTGGCCATCTCAATTAGTGTTCTGTTCTTGCGTTCGACGACGCCATTTTGCTATGGAGTGTACGGGGCTGAGAATTCATGTGTGATGCCCAAGGTATCAAGAAATGTATCAAGGCCAGTGTTCTTGAATTCAGTGCCATTGTCACTTCTGATGGGCTACAAGCAAAGCTGACTTGTCCGACTCTGGACAAGATTCACTCTCATAGTCTTCACTCGAAGACATAGGTTTTTGGTTTAGGCATCACTTCAGTCATTCTGACTGGTTCTCTTGGACCCCACTTAACAGTACGGTGGTTCCTATGACTCAACACAAAAGAAAGAGAACTACGAAAGATCTATGTCTTTGAGCTCCATAGGCTTCATATCGTTTCTTCTCTTGTCATAGTCTTCAATGTGAATATCTTCATATACCACCTTTGACTTCAATGTCTTCATACATTTTTAGGGGTCATCTCTGGTAGTAAAACCGAATCAATGAGGGACTTCTACCTGTGTTATCCTACAATTCTCACAAACACATTAGTCCCTCAACTAGGTTTGTCGTCAATACTCCAAAACCAACTAGGGGTGGCACTAGATGCACTTACAGATCTCCTCCTACTGGTCTGCACTTCAGACGATCTTCTCCCTCAGCAGGTCGCACTCGGCCTGGAGCCTCTCATTGCCCTCCCTTAGTGCGCTGATAGCCTGTTCAAACGAGGCTTTCATGTCGTCCTGCAACCTCGCAAAACGGGAGATCTGATCCATATGGCCATGGACGATCGCATGCATGCGCTTGTAATAGTCGTAGCCTGCACGCGAGAAATTTTCCCAGGCCGCCGCGGCGCGGCGGGACATCTCTACCGCATTCGTGGTGCGGCGAGACATCTCTGCTGCTTCCGCGGCACGACCGGACCAGTCTGCTGCATCGACGGCGCGGCGGGACCTCCGTGCTGCTTCAGCGGAGCGGCGGGACCTCTGTGCTGCTACTTCCGCGCGGCGGGACATGTCGGCTACTCTCACAGCGAGGCGGGACATCTCTCGTGCTTCCGCTTCCATGCTCGCCTCTCCCTGGTGGCAATCTCTCGACCCAGAACTCACGCTGGCCATGGCAGACGCAAGGGAAGGATGCTGAATGGCTTGTTTGTTTTTGTGGATGAGGAGTTTAGGAGGAATGTGCAGTCATCTTGGCATACTAGTATTTATAACCGAGTACTAATACACTCCTAAGTGGGAAACCGTTTAGGTTGTGATCGATGTGAACAGGTTTGCAATTCAATATAGCGTAGAGTAATTTGGAATGTGACGAGACGCAAGCTTAAAATTTATTGACGGTTCAAGTTTCAAAGTGCGGCACTATTCCCGGATGGAGTACTTCTTTTTCTACTCTATCCTTTCCGGTTTTATAGGGCTTATCTCAAATTTTAGTTTTTCCATTTTATAAGGCTCAATTTGGTTGTTCCCCAACACATGTTCAGATTCCAAGGTGCATTAAATCATTGCATGCAAGTATTTAGAGAAAATTGACCAATGCATGTACTTTATGCATGCATGCATTGCAATTAATGCATTGATAAACATATTTTTTTATCTCCACCAAAACCCACCATTTCTTAAGCTAAAGTAGACCAAGGTAATCCCTATATTAGCATATTACTAAGATAAACAGAAGGCACTGTAGAAAAATTTAGGACATGAGTTTGTCAATCTGAATGTGGAGGGACACAAGCTTAGCCCCGGCCAGCAGCTTGGGCGGAACTGTCAAGAAGGTCAGCTCCTGCACGTCGACGTCACCGGGATCCTTGCTGCTTGTCACCTCCATTTCCTCCTTGACGGCGTCGGTCGTGCCTTTGGGCTCCCCCGACGGGCTGTTCGCCCACAGCTTGGCCACGTAGTGCGGCAGTGGGGATGCCCCCGCTCTGATGCAGACGACCGACACGATGGTAGGCGCGCCGATGTCGAGCACGCCGCCGACCAAGAAAAACGCGCAGCGGTCCTCCTCCACGAATAGCAAGAGCCGTGGCTCCGGTAGTGGCACTTGCAGCTGGAGCACCTTGCCATACTGGATCCTGTGCACGGGCATGGGATGCGTGGTGCTGATGTGGTGGTAGAGCGCCGGCGGCGGGCCTTCGTAGCCGTAGACGGGCACGGGGCATTTGCAGGGCGCGAGCGGACACACGCTTTGGTGATCGGCGAGCTTGTGGTAAGTGACGTAGAGCCCACAGCCTTCGTGCAGGCACTCCACCCTCACCGACGAAAGGACGGAGTCCACCGCCATGTTCCGCACGTCGAAGCCACCGTCGCACTCGCACTTCTGGCACTGCCGCTGGTTCCCGAGGCGCTCGACACGGTAGTTCGCGCAGGCCTGGTGCCCTCCCTTGCACTGCAGAAATCAATCGAACAACACATCAATCAAGAAACCCGCACCTTGCTCAATCAGCCGAACGGATGAGGTGTATTCGAACCTCATACACTGGAGGCATCAAGGGGCGGAGGCACAAGGGGCAGTGGAGCACGGTGAGGTCCATCGAGACCTTAGAGAGCTCCATTGTCGGGTCCTGTTCGGTCTGCATGATCTCGCCCTCCTCGTGCACAACCATCTCTCGACTTGGGCCGGGGTATTACAAAGCTTTACCTCACATATTTTATACTACTTCAAGGTGCATTAAATCAACACATGCAAGTATCGAAAGGAGAGTCACGGCATGCATGCATGCGTTGTAATTAATGCATCAGTAAATGCAAATTATTGAAATATATCGAGTGCAGTGCTTTGATGTGTCGTGTCAACTCGTACATCAACGAGAAGTTTGATTATCCTCTCCCTCGCCGACTTAACTGCACATGCCTTTTGCTGTATGACAGGTTGGCTACACACCTGTTGGACCCACCTGTCTTGCATGCAAAGGCAGGAGCGTCCCTCCCTCGCCCATGAGCGTGGTGGCTGGCAAGACTAGGAGAAGCTTTCGCTACATGCTCTCCCTCCTGCATGCGGTCGACATGCAGCAGTTCAATCGGTGTCAGATGGCCAGAAGCGTACTGTAGTACTCCTCTAGTGCAGTAGTACTCCATCATTGTTCGACTTCCCGAAGAGGCGAAGAGCCAAGCGCAGCCCGGACGCTCCTGTGGCAGTTTCATGTGTAGAGTAGTCTAGGATAGCGTGTACCGTGCCTGTAAGCTTAAAATCGTTGGGGTCAGCTCCATGCTATGTGGCCGCTAGCACCCGGGTCGACGTGTCATGCACCAGATGAGAGCGCGGAATGGAAGGGGGGCATCACCCCGGTCGGAGCGCCAGTAATTCATGAATATAGTGAGTGGTCATATCACAAGTCTTTCCAGCAGTAACGCGTCGTCAAATCGCACAGCCCCACTTGCTCACCCTCCTCGCCTCTCTGTCAAACCGCCTACCCGAAAACTGTCGCGCGTACTGCCCGGGAAAAGCCCCGCCCTCAACTTTTAACTACGCGAAAAAAGTTCGAGCTTGTTTGTTCTATATAAATACAATAAGTATTGTATGTTTATTCACCCGTGGGGTTGTTCAATGAATGGAGGGGTGGGGAGCACAAGTAAACAATATGGTTGTACTACTAGTAGTAGTAAGTAGGAGTCGTATAGTAGTCACCTTAAATAGAGAGTTTCTTTTCTTTAATGCCACGTACACAAATTGAAACGCTTGTTGTGGAGAGAAAAAAGATAATCACTCCACTATATATGGACGCAGGGGCCTGAGCGCTTGCTTTACTAGGGTTGCTCTCTTCATTCTCTCATCCTCTCCAGATATAAACAAGACAGCGGTAGCGACATTTTCTCTCTGCTCATCGCTGGTCACAGATCCGGCCGGATCCCTTTGGTCGGTGTGTGTAGAGGACTAAAAGGTGCATCGTTCACGCGGTCATCGCCGCCGAGGGAGGAAACCCACAGCTGCCGGAGGGGCCCGATCCTCTGCCCGTGTCGTTCTCTCCGACACAGCGTCGGCTTGGGAGGTCCTCCGACCCTTCTTCCTCCCTGCCGTATTGTCCGAAGATCCGACCTGCCGCCGCCGACATCCCGGCGACCCACAGGTATAAGTTCTTCGAAAGCGGCCTTGCTCTACTGCCCCAGCTCCCCACGTGTCTGCATGTGCATCTTTTTCTACTTCAATCAGCTCTTCCAAAGCCACCTAAATTTTTAGTGTTATTAGAGGTAAAGATACTTCATGCATTCGAATCTAGGGCTTTATTCAAACAATGAAGAAAGGGGGAAAGTTGTAGCATGAATCTAGGACTTGATTCAAAGAGGAAATAATATGGTGAAAGTAGTAGAGACCGGATACCCAACCGGTCTCTTGGCTGAAAAGGGAAATAATGGGAAAACGCAGTACAAACTGGATAAGTTATAGATCTATTATTGGTTGAAAAAAGGATAGGAAGTGGCGGCTGGTGGACAAGTCAACAGAGTATGTCCAGGATTAGATTTGCTGCTATCACATAGTAAAAGGTCTCCAAGATTAGATTTGCTTCCATCACATAGTAAAAGGTCTCCAGGATTAGATTTGCTATCCTCACATAGTAAAAGGTCTCGGGATTAGATTTGCTGCCCTCACATAGTAAAAGGTCTGCAGGATTAGATTTGCTGCCCTCGCATAGTAAAAGGTCTCCAGGATTAGATTTGCTGCCCTCATAGTAAAAGGTCTCTAGGATTAAATTTGTTGCCCTCACATAGTAGAAGGTCTCCAGGATTAGGTTTGCTGCCCTCACATAGCATGAACAAACTCGGCATCACCAGTTTATGCCTCCTTGTAGGTACATTGTGCTGACGTGTCCACTGTCGCATGTCCTTATACCAACCTTTTGCTGTTGTTAATGTAAGGGCGCATGTAAAATGAAGCGATCACACTGTTACCTTAGGGACATGTCTAACCAGTGTTATTGTTAATGTAATGCCTCCAGTGATAAGATGCAATTAAACTATGTTACAAATGGCACTCCTGCTGTTTTCCCTAGTATGATAAGTAAGTTGCTCCTTTACGCTGCTGAGTGTCCTGGTGTCCCCACGGTCCCATGCCCTTAAACCAACTCTTTAGCTGCTGTTGATTTACTGTGTCTGGTAAACAAGCAATGCCACCATTAAAGTAATCCCATATTTGAGGAATCTCATTGTTGATCGTAATGCTTCTGGTAACATGAAGCATTGCTGACGTTTTAAAATTTCTACTGTCCTTGCGTGATTGCCATGAACATAATTAAGATGCTTCTTTTCATTTTGTATATGTTTCGTATATTCTTATTGACCAACAACTGTTTACTTTCTATCTTTTTGTGCGGATAGGGATATCCATTTAACCTTGTGGCTATTGTGACCTTTTGGTGAACTGCACAAAACACTTTTTTGGAATGAGTGTCTTGTGCATTCAACTAAAATGTCATGTGGGCAACATCTCTCAATTTTGGTGGAACTGCACAAAATGGTGATTGGAGTTTCCAAAATCTCCGTCTAGTTCTGCTGGTAATCTCGTGCAACATTTTATTAGCCTTTGCAAGATGAGCCGTCACTGTCACCACAATGGCACTTTATTTTAGTGGAACTGCACAAAAGGATAACAAAATTATAGTTGCACCTTACATGAGCCGGACAACCAACCTTAATGTTCCTCAATTTTAGTGCAACTACTAAAGAAGAACCTGCCAGCTCATGAGAGCAAGTACTTCTTGCTAGCTGAATGATGCAATCTTTGCTTCATTTCAGGTGAACTGCAGAAAAAGGCGCATGAATTGAATCATGGAAGTCCAGGCAGGCTTCATCCAAGTGGAGCTGCAGGTTGAGTAAATGAGGCCACTATTAAAGTGAAATCATGCTCTCCTGGTTTGTGCTATGCAAACAGGAATACTCAACTACAGATGTTGTGACGGTCAAGAGCATTCGCCAAGTTCTTCGATTGTATGACATGGCTAGCGAAGATGGATTTAATCCCGATATTAACTTTATCAAAAGGCTCTAATGCGTTGGTTCTGAATCTTGCAAGCTGGGAATCAGTGAGATGTGTAGGCATCTTTGTTGTACTTATTATTTGAATCTTATTTGTTGGTTTTGAATCCTGCAAGCTGGGAATCAATGAGATGTGTAGGTATCTTTGTTGTACTTATTATTTGGATCTTATTTGTTGGTTCTGAATCTTGCAAGCTGGGAATCAATGAGATGTGTAGGCATCTTTGTTATACTTATTATTTGGATCTTATTTGTTGGTTCTGAATCTTGCAAGCTGGGAAACACGGCATGATGATGCAGAGGACAACAACCATAACAAACAGTTCAAACTTGGTAGTATTATCTTTGTGAAAGTGCGACAAATGTGCTGATCGTGTGCGTCCTGAGAATAATAATTCTAATTGTTGTGCATGTTGATCATGTGGCACTGATAGAACGAGCGAATGCATTGCTTGTTTTAAGTATAAATTTCTATTAGAGCTAATTAAATTTAAGTAAAGTGACCACTAACTCCTGTTATTACAGTACCAATACAGACCCGCTCGTGAACCGACGTGTGGCCGAGGGTGCATCATCTGCCGGGCGTGCAACGGACGAGGGAGGGGTAATACCTGTTGTCGCCTATACACACTCAACTTATTGTTGAATCCAGTTCCCCAGGAGCTAAAAAACAAACTGATGCCGCCGCCTACACACTTGTTCACTCGAAGAGACTCCAATGGCGATCCGAGGGGTGAGCCTGCTCGATACGGACTTCAGCAAGGAGTTCCCCTTTGAGTTCGCCGTTCAGTCCTATGGCTGCACCAAGTTGAATGTGATGTACACCAACGATATGGACTCGGTGAAGCTCTGCCTCGCCTCAGTCCTATGGCTGCACCAGGTTCTGGAGCATTCGCCCGTTTCATCGGGAGCGCCGACCGCACCAGATGAAGAACGCGACGATTCGGCCATCTGGTGCAACAAGCTTGTCGACATCCAGAAGAAATACAAGATCATCAGCAACGGGCAGGAGAAGGACTCCATGGTTGACCTTGCTGAGACCATCATCGACCCCTGATATGCCAACATGAAAGAAGACGACCTGAACACGTGGGAGGTACCTCTGACTCTAGCCTACATAACCTACGCGGCCAAGGACGCATACGCATGCTACGACATGTACAGGCAGATCTTGGACATGAGGGCGTGTCTGCTTCCCGTAATTGACGAGTACACGGACAGCCGCAGCGTCATGGTCAAGTGTGCCAGGAAGGTCTAGATATTGTACTTTATCTGTTTATAAGCACCTTTATCATCTGAGTGTTTCATGCATTAGCCTATGTGTCGTAATTATCTGTTTTCTCCGAAATATTTCTTTTAAGAACCCATTAACCTGGTTGCTTTTTTTAGTGGCTATTTGCTTATGTATGTAAACTAGTTCACTTGTCCGTAAAAAAAACTAGTTCACTCGGCTGCCGTGCTTTGAATCTCCTTCCTCCCAACATATTCCCCTCCTCAGGTGGACCCAGCAGGTCTTTGAATTTTCTCCCACTTTCTTTTTTGATGTAAACTGAGTTTTCTCCCAGTACTTTCCCCTAGAACCAACTCAACTGTCCCACGTCTAGCCTAAAAAATAATAATACCCCACGTACTATTAACACATCAAATTAAAATGATATTTTATTTCGTAAGTTGAAAGTTCTTACAAAATAATAATAATAATTGTTTATATATAACTTGGCAACTTAACTCCTAGTGATTGCGTACATAAGCTTGCAAAGATTTTACTGACGTGCAATCATGTGTTTATGTTTTTATAACATTTCTCCGTCTAGCCCAACATGATATTTTCACCCAGCCCAGCAAGTCCGCGGATTTCGAGAAAAATGCAAATGGGATTTAAACGGGCTGCATAGATGCTACATCATTGTTTCACCCAGCCCACCAAATGGACTAAAAAAACGTTCCCCCCATTGATAGGTCGGACCCACCAGCTATATCTTCGCACGCAAGGAAGTGCCTCCTTATTACGCGCAAAATAACGATGTCCATCCAACGGCCGTAGTGCTTCTTCAACCTCTGGTCTTCTTGCTCCAGCCACCCAAAGCAGCGCCGGTCGTGCCGCATGCTCCTGCCTCCCGTGGTCGGCTGTGCTTCCGCGGAGGCCTCACCGCCCCCTACTATTCCCACCGCTGGCCAGGCCCTGCGGCGACGACAGCCTCACACCACAGTCGAACCAGTGAACCCTCGTACTCCTCTCCGCGCGGGCTTCCACTGCCGCGTCGTCCCCTTCCTAGGCCTCGCCGTCGTCCACCGCCGTGGTGCTCTCCGCGCGGCGTGGTCAACGTGGTCAAGGAACGACTTCCATCAGAAGAGTACTGTACATGGAGAGGCTGACAGCTGGGTCCATGACCACATCCCGGTTTTTTTTCTGATTTGCCAAGCAAGTCGCTTTGTCAGGCCTGTTGGGCTGCAAATCTTTCAAGACGAGGAGAGCTTTCATTCGGCTGGCCGAGAAAATGGCCCATCAGTAATGAGAAATGGGCTGTACATTTTTAAAACACATCAAACCGGCAATTAGTTTCAAATATCTTTTTTTTCATTTCAAGATTTTAAATTACATTAATTTTTATGCGTGGAGAATTTGTTGGATTTTATATTGATATACATTTATTTTAAAATCAGTTTGAATGTGAGTCGAAATTTTGGGATCAAAAACAGTTCGGACCGCACCGAAATATGCAAAATTTCGTATAATTTTTTAACCGTGGCCACAATTTGGGCTGTAATGCTAACAAAAAGAATATGGGCTCCAAAAAAACCTTAAGAATTAGCAAATGGGCTGAAAATTATTAGAAATAATGGCAGATGGGCTGTATGTTGGTTTCCACAGATTTGAGGCTTTCCTAAAAAAAAAGGTTGACGCACAAGCAGTGATTGCTGGATGTCCATCCAACGGCCATCGTGCTTCTTCAATCTCTGCTCTTCTTACTCCAGCCGCTCAAACAAGCGCCGGCGGGACTGCCTGCTCCCTCCTCCCCGCGGCCGGCTGTGCTGCTGTGCAGACCTCACTGCCCCACCGTACTCCCATCGCTGGCCTAGCCATCCATCTACTCACCCACACTTGCTGTTATTCTCCGGCGACGGCAGACGAATCAGTAAACCCTCGTACAGTCGTACTCCCCTCCGCGTGGGAAACAAAAACAACGGCCAAGTCTTCCCTGCCTCCGTCTCGTTCCCTTCCTAGGCCTCGCCGTCGTCCACCGCCCTGGTGCTCTCGGCGTGGCGTGGTCAGCGTGGTCAACGACCGACATGCATCTGAAGTGGACTGTACGTGGAGAGGCTGATAGCTGGGTCCATGGCCGCACGCAAGGAAATGCCTCCTTATTACGCACAAAATAATGATTTCCTCCACCTGACATCTGGGACCCACCAAAACGGCCTATGTATTTCGCGAAAAAACGTTACCGCCGCTGACAGCTCGGACCCACCAGCTATATCTTTGCACGCAAGGAAGTGCCTCCTTATTACGCACAAAATAACTAATACTCCCCCTGCTAGCTGGGACCCAGTATAGTGGGCCTACTAAGTTGACGGGGATGAAGGGCTTTGTCAACTTAGTCAATATGCATGATTCTAGCTCGACTGACCATACGATGTCCATCCAACGACCGTAGTGCTTCTTCAACCTCTGGTCTTGTTGCTCCAGCCGCCCAAAGCAGCGCCGGTCGTGCCGCCTGCTCCTGCCTCCCGTGGATGGCTGTGCTGCCGCGGAGGCCTCACCGCCCCCATACTACTCCCACCGCTGGCCAGGCCATCCCTCCACTCCACTCACCCACACCCCCTGTTATTCTGCGGCGACGGCAGCGCAGCCGAATCAGTGAACCCTCGTACTCCTCTCCGCGTGGGCATCCACTGCCGCGTCTTCCCCGGCTCCATGTCGTCCCCTTCCTAGGCCTCACCGTCGTCCACCGCCGTGGTGCTGTCGGCACGGTGTGGTCAATGTGGTCAACGACCAAATTCCATCAGAAGAATACTGTACGTGGAGAGGCTGACAGCTGGGTCCACGGCAGCCGCAAGGAAGTGCCTCCTTATTACGCGGAAAATAATTATTCCTCCACCTGACAGCAGGGACCCACCGGATGCCCACCAGTATATCGCGAAAAAAACGTTTGCCCCTGACAGCTGGGACCTACCCAACGGGCCACCGTATTTCGTGAAAAAAACGTTCCCCCTGCTGTCAGCTTGGACCCACCGGAAGTGCCTCCTTATTACACACAAAAATGAGTACCCCCTGCTAGCTGGGACCCACCTTGGTGGGAGGCTGACTTGTGGCCCTACTAAGTTGACAGGGATGGAGGGCTTTGTCAACTTAGTCAATATGCACGATTCTAGCTCCAGTGACCGTACGATGTCCAGCCAACGGCCGTAGTGCTTCTTCAACCTCTGGTCTTCTTGCTCCAGCCGCCCAAAGCAGCGCCAGTCGTGCCGCCTGCTCCTGCCTCCCGTGGCCGGCTGTGCTGCCGCGGAGGACTCACTGCCCCTACTATTCCCACCGCTGGCCAGGCCCTGCGGCGACGGCAGCCTCACATCGCAGCCGAACGAGTGAACCCTCATACTCCTCTCCGCATGGGCATCCACTGCCGCGTCTTCACCGGCTCCGCGTCGTCCCCTTCCTAGGCCTCGCTGTTGTCCACCGCCCTGGTGCTCTCGGCGCGGCGTGGTCAACGTGGTCAAGGAACAACTTCCATCGGACGTGGACTGTACGTGGAGAGGCTAACAGCTGGGTCCACGGCGGAAGCAAGGAAGTGCCTCCTTATTACGCGGAAAATAATGATTCCTCCACCTAATAGCAGGGACCCACCGGACGAGCCACCGTATTTCGCGAAAAAAATGTTCCCCCCCTGACTACTGGGAGCCACCATCTACACCTTCGCACGCAAGGAAGTGCCTGACAGTCGGGACCCACCTGGTCGAAGCGTACATAGTGTTGTCATTCTGGTCGCTAATGTGTACATACATATATACTGGTGGATGTAGAGGCGTTCACGTGTCGTAGTAGAGGCGGCCAAGGTGCAAGAAAGAAAATATGGCCACATATGTGTACATACGGGCGGGGTCTCGAACGCCTACTCGCGCATACGTACGGCGAGGGCTCGTGTACATGGATGGGTCAGAACGGAGAAATAGCGTCATCGTCGTGTTCATGGATCGGAATGGAATGCATGGTCGTGTTCATCGGGAGGGCTTGGATGGAAGAGGCGATGGAAACGAGGCCTGGCGTGCCGCAAAACGGAGGAAACAGACCTCCTACGATCGAAACGGGGGTCCTATTGATCGGGAGGGGTGTGGCGTACCGCAAAACGGAGGAAACGGACCTCCTACGGTCGAAACGGGGGTCCTGTTGATCGGGAGGGGTGTGGCGTACCGCAAAACGGAGGAAACAGACTTGTGTTGGAGCGCTACGGTCGAAACGGGGGTCCTGTTTATCGGGAGGGGTGTGGCGTACCGCAAAACGGGACTCCACGGGATACTGTTCATCTCCACCGTCGACCCCCTCCAGCCTCCACGAGCTACTGTTCATCCACTGTCGACCTCCTCCAGCCTCCATGGGCTCCTGTTCATCTAGCCTCCACCGCGCGCTACTCCACCAGTTACTGTTCAACCACCCCTCCACCGTCTACTGTTCATCCAGCCCTCCACACCACGGGGTCCTGTTCAACCACCCCTCCACGGGCACCCCTCCATCGTCTACTGTTCATCCTTCCCTCCACACCACGGGGTCCTATTGATCCACCCAGGGGCACCCCTCCACCATCTACTATTCATCAAGCCCTCCACCACACCACAGGGTCCTGTTCATCCAAAGGCAACGCCACCGCTCACTGTTCATCCAAACCCTCCCGCAACGCTCACTGTTCATCCCATCGATCGGATTCAGTTAGCAGCAGTAGCCAAGGAATCGCTCAGTCGGGTTCAGTTAATAGCCATCGATCGATCGCTCGGGTTCAGTAACGCTTAGCCTGCAGTGCAATCGCTCGGGTTCAGTTAGAGCCAACGCCTCGCACACACGCACGTACGTGTATGAGAGAAACGCGCATCGCTCGACCCCCGACCTCCCACCATAACTGGGAACTCCCCGAAATTTTCCTCCCCCTCGCTTCTACCACGGTTTTTTCCGTCATGGACGGCCCAAAGAATGTCATGCAGCTGCATCTCCGGCCCGCCCAGGACGAAAAGCCCATTTTCTGTCCTGATTTTTTGTCATAGAAGTAGGAGCCCACCACATCTATGATGATACCGGGTTTTGTCACAATTATCGTCATAGAAGTGTCATATGTATGACAGAAAAAAATTTCATTCGGCCCAAAATGTCACGGATGTGTCTTTTTTTTGTAGTGAGTACATGTCTTTCTTTCTTTGCGTAGAAGCGTAGTACATGGGGTAAAACATGTCGAGAACTGAACTTTAGTAGCAAGGACAACAAAGTTATCTGAAAATACTGTCTAGATGGTCATAGAACGCCAAACAGTAAGAAAAACTGTAAAGAAATGCCAACCAAAAGGAAGGGGAAAATTGTTCTGTAATGTGAGAGGTCCGATTGAACTCTATAGTGGTTATGTTATTTCTATTGGTTCTATGCTAACTTGCTTATGTATGCAAGTTACTCTGAAGCAACACGATAAACAAGTACATTCATTTTGATCATGAAAATAAGGTCTATTTAGCATAATCTAATTTGTCTATCGTTATTTCGTACATTCATTTTTACTTTGGTCCATAAGTTTCCAGAGATCTTCTATTTGAAACAACCAACCCGTTCTTCTTTCGAGAATGTAGAAGCTATATAAGTATACTTATTTTCAATATATGTTGAAGAATTTGGTACCAATAGAATTTGCCGCAACTAAAAGTGTGCACATTTGTCATGGTTGAATTTCTTTTATTATTGAAAACCTAAGATTAGAAGTATACCGAGAGTCATGGTTAGAAGTTGAATGCTAAGGGGTGTAATAATTGATTTGGGTCATAATAAATTAAATCAAATGTGGTGCTTTTTTTCTCCCGTTGCAACGCACGGGCCTTTTTGCTAGTTATCTCTAATATATTACACTATGTTTTTATTCCTATGTATGTTGCCGAGCTAGGAGTTGATCCTCAGGCCGATTTTGCGCATCGACCTGAGTCTCAGGGGCTACCAGGAACAACGGTTTTATGCTTTCCTTCAGGTGCATCTTGGGTTTTAGACTGATACACACCTTGAGGGCTACGGATATACATCGGCAGAGAATAAACTGCACCAGTTAAAAATATTCACAATAAATCAGCCCGCGGTCGGGGTGGTGCACCACCTTGGAAGCAGTCCGGCATAAAGCTCGGGCGCTAGCGGCTAGCTCCATAGAGGGCATTTCCAGCATTAAGCTCGGCTAAACTCGTTCAACTTTTTTGGACCAAGATGATCTATGACTTCTTGGATATAGTCCGGTGTTGGAGCTTGGACACAGTCCGACGTTGGAGCTCGGATACATTTTGACGTTGGAGCTCGGAAGCAGTCCGGCATTGGTGCTCGGCTGCAAAAGGTACCTCGAATGCAGTCCAGCGTTAGAGCTCGGAGGCAAGAGGACACTGCCTCCCGGGAACAACTTCAAACCTGAGGTGTGGCATAAAAATAACAAGGCATTGATAAAGGCCAGAAACTTAAAGGGGCTCCTCGGATACCCGACGTGTAAACTCGTCGGATGCACTTCGGCGATCCTCAAGATCGAAGATGAGAAGATTTATTGAACCAGTTTTCAAGACCGACGACCAAAGATGAAGAGCAGTTCGGAACAATCGAGGAGCGTCCCTAACTTGAAGACCGGTTCATGGGGCTACTGACGGTGTCCTGGACTAGGGGGTACTCATCACGTCATCTCCCGATCAGTTGGATTGGGCCGAGGACCCCCATGGCCGTATACTCATGGGCCAGTCCGGACAGCTGCCGCATACAAGCAAGATTCCACAAGGCTTGGTGATCAAGACAAGGACTCCTCCCCTACCGGCGTATTCGGCTAGGACTCTTGTTATCCTAGGCCTCCGGTGCATTATATAAACCAGGGCCAGGCTCGTCGATAGATCATATATACATACAATCATACCATAGGCTAGCTTCTAGGGTTTAGCCTCTCTGATCTCGTGGTAGATCTACTCTTGTAATACTCATATCATCAAGAACAATCAAGCAGGACATAGGGTTTTACCTCTATCAAGAGGGCCCGAACCTGGGTAAAACATCGTGTCACCTGCCTCCTGTTACCATCCGCCTTAGACGCACAGTTCGGGACCCCCTACCCGAGATCTGCCGGTTTTGACACCGACAATAGCCTTAACATTCTAAAAGGATTCAAGCCGGTCAAGCAGACTCTTCGGCGTTTCTCTGAACCTAAGTGACAAGCCATGGAAGAGCAGCTAGCCAAATTACTAGAGGCATGATTCATTAGAGAAATAAAGCATCCGGACTGGCTAGCAAACCTACACCTGGGATGACGCCTTTAAAGGTGGTTTTGCTGGGTTTGATCCTCGAGGGATCGTGATAACCCACAAGTATAGGGGATCGCAACAGTTTTCGAGGGTAGAGTATTCAACCCAAATTTATTGATTCGACACAAGGGGAGCCAAAGGATATTCTCAAGTATTAGCAGCTGACTTGTCAATTCAACCACACATGGAAACTTAATATCTGCAGCAAAGTGTTTAGTAGCAAAGTAATATGATAGTAGTGATAACGGTAACAAAAGGTAACAGTAGTAAAAGTAATGTTTTTGGTATTTTGTAGTGATGATAGCAATAGCAACGGAAAAGTAAATAAGCGAAGAACAATATGTGGAAAGCTCGTAGGCAATGGATCGGTGATAGAGAATTATGCCGGATGCGGTTCATCATGTAACAGTCATAACCTAGGGTGACATAGAACTAGCTCCAGTTCATTGATATAATGTAGGCATGTATTTCGAATAACTCTCTGGAAGCCCTTTTCGGCAGTACGATTGCCGGTCACATTCCGGAAGGAACAACCAAGGCGGCAAGAAGCTTAGATGAACACGGGAACCCCCAGGTGGTCTCTAATAATAATTGATATACCCGTGTTTCACTATCTATGTGCAGCTTGCCCTAGGATAGGACATTTCGAATTGTCCTAGTTTCTTCTTATTGCACTACTTGTACCAGTATGTTTCGACGTATTATTTAAATAACAATGCATATCATTAGTCTATCATTGCATCATTTAAGCTTTTTTTTTCTCTCTCTCTCTCTCTTATATGTCCATTTACGACAATCAGCACCCGGACGTTTGGGTACGGTCAATACGCCAGGGGCTTTCGTTTACCCCATAATACGGTGCAAGAAGTCCGAATACTTTCGACAGTGCAGCACCCCGAACTTATAGCATTATATGCATCATCTCCGAATCATGTCTTTGGTCAAATGTTGGGTTTTCCCGGCTCCCATGCTTTGGTACCTTACATTCCGCTATATCATCTAAGGTAGCGGTGGGAGAACTACTACGATTGTCTCCCGGTTCTTCCGGACGAGCACCTCAGCAGAGAAAGCCGAAAACTGACTGTCATGATAAGGCGACAGACTGGTCGCTGTTCGAGAGGTTACGTGCTTATGGAAAAGAACATGCATGACATCTTTTGTCCTACCCTCCCGTGGCAGCGGGGTCCTTACGGAAACTAAGGGATATTAAGGCCTCCTTTTAATAGAGAACCGGAACAAAGCATTAACACATAGTGAATACATGAATTCCTCAGACTACGGTCATCACCGGTAAGTATCCCGATTATTGTCACTTCGGGGTTAACGGATCATAACACATAATAGGTGACTATATACTTGCAAGATAGGATCAAGAACACTCATATATTGATGAAAACATAATAGGTTCAGATCTGAAATCATGGCACTCGGGCCCTAGTGACAAGCATTAAGCATAGCAAAGTCATAGCAACATCAATCTCAGAACACAGTGGACACTAGGGATCAAACCCTAACAAAACTAACTCGATTACATGATAGATCCCATCCAACCCATCACCGTCCAGCAAGCCTACGATGGAATTACTCACGCACAGCGGTGAGAATCATGAAATTAGTGATGGAGGATGGTTGATGATGACGATGGCGACGGATTCCCCTCTCCGGAGCCCCAAACGGACTCCAGATCAGCCCTCCCGAGAGGTTTTAGGGCTTGGCGGCGGCTCCGTATCATCAAACATGATGACTTCTTCTCTCTAATTTTTTCTCCCCGAACCTCAATATATGGAGGTGGAGTTGGAGTCGGAGAGGCAACAGGGGGCCCATGAGGTAGGGGCGCGCCCTAGGGGGCAGGTGCGCCCCCCACCCTCATGGAGAGACGGTGGGCCCCCTGGCCTTCATCTTTGGCAGGTATTTTTTGTTATTTTCTGAAAAGTGGCTCCGTGAAGTTTCAGGTCATTCCGAGGACGTTTGCTCCTGCACATAAATAACACCATGGTAATTCTGCAGAAAACAACGTCAGTCCGGGTTAGTTCCAGTCAAATCATGCAAGTTAGAGTCCAAAACAAGGGGCAAACGTGTTTGGAAAATTAGATACGTTGAAGACGTATCAACTCCCCCAAGCTTAAACCTTTGCTTGTCCTCAAGAAATTCAGTTGATAAACTGAAAGTGATGAAGAAAAACTTTTACAAACTCTGTTTGCTCTTGTTGTTGTAAATATGTAAAGCCAACATTCAAGTTTTCAGCAAAGATTATGACTAACCTCATTCACAATAGCGCAGAGGTCTCAAGTTTACTCATATCAATGGCATAATCACCTAGCGAGCAATAATAATAAATCTCGGATGACAACACTTTCTCAAAACAATCATAATATGATATAACAAGATGGTATCTCGCTAGCCCTTTCTGAGACCGCAAAACATAAATGCAGAGCGCCCTTAAAGACCAAGGACTGACTAGACGTTGTAATTCATGGTAAAAGAGATCCAGTCAAGTCATACTCAATGTAAACTAACAGTAACGAATGCAAATGACGGCGGTGCTCTCCAACTGGTGCTTTTTAATAAGAGGATGATGACTCAGCATAAAAGTAAATAGATAGGCCCTTCACAGAGGGAAGCAGGGATTTGTAGAGGTGCCAGAGCTCGTTTTTGAAACAGAGGTGAATAATATTTTGAGCGGTATACTTTCATTGTCAACATAACAACCAAGAGATGGCGATATCTTCCATGCTACACACATTATAGGCGGTTCCCAAACAGAATGGTAAAGTTTATACTCCCCTTCCACCAACAAGCATCAATCCATGGCTTGCTCGAAACAACGAGTGCCTCCAACTAACAAGAGTCCCAAGGGGAGTTTTCTTTGCAATTATTTTGATTTAGTTTGCATAAAGCATGGGACTGGGCATCCCGGTGACCAGCCATTTATCTCGTGAGTGAGGAGCGGAGTCCACTCCTCTTGAGAATAACCCGCCTAACATGGAAGGTACGGACAGCCCTAGTTGATACATGAGCTATTCGAGCATACAAAACAGGATATTTATTTGAAGGTTTAGAGTTTGGCACATACAAATTTACTTGGAACGGCAGGTAGATACCGTATATAGGTAGGTATAGTGGACTCATGTGGAATAACTTTGGGGTTTAAGGGATTGGATGCACAAGCAGTATTCCCGCTTAGTATAGGTGAAGGCTAGCAAAAGACTGGGAAGCGACCAGCTAGAGAGCGACAACACTCATGAACATGCATTAAAATTAATCAACACCGAGTGCAAGCATGAGTAGGATATAATCCACCATGAACATAAATATTGTGAAGGCTATGTTGATTTTGTTTCAACTACATGCGTGAACATGTGCCAAGTCAAGTCACTTAAATCATTCAAAGGAGGATACCACCCTATCATACCACATCATAACCATTTTAATAGCATGTTGGCACCCAAGGTAAACCATTATAACTCATAGCTAATCAAGCATGGCACAAGAAACTATGATCTCTAATTGTCATTGCAAACATGTTTATTCATAATAGGCTGAATCGGGAATGATGAACTAATCATATTTACAAAAACAAAAGAGGTCGAGTTCATACCAGCTTTTCTCATCTCAGCCAGTCCATCATATAACATCATAATTGCCTTTCACTTGCACGGCTGAACGATGTGAATAATAATAATAGTGCACGTGCATTGGACTAAGCTAGAATCTGCAAGCATTCAATAAACAGGAGAAGACAAGGCAATATGGGCTCTTTTGTCAGATAAATAATAATGCATATAAGAGCCACTTCAACAATTTAATTATGGTCTTCTCCTATCGACCCCCAAAGAAGAGAAAAGAAATAAACTATTTACACGGGAAAGCTCCCAATAAGCAAAAGAAGAACAGGAAATCTTTTTTGGTTTTCTTTTTCATTACTACTACAAGCATGGAAAGTAAATTAATTAAAAGCTACAACTAATTTTTTTTGGCTTTTCTTAAGGTTTATTAAACACACAAGAAGAAAGCATAAAAAGGAAAATAAACTAGCATGGATGATACAATGAAAAAGTATGAGCACCGACATCTAGCAATGAGTGTGTGGGCATAAATGTAATATCGGTGGGAAATACGTACTCCCCCAAGCTTAGGCTTTTGGCCTAAGTTGGTCTATGGCCACGGCTGGCCTGGCGGATATCCATAGTAGTAGCTGGGGTCGTACTGCGATGCAGTAGCTATCGCCTGCTGAGCTGCAGTGTGGCAACGAGCGGCCTCCTCTCTCCTCTCGTACTCATCTGCCTCCTCTCTGGTAATAGTATATCCTCCTCTTGCCTGATAATCAAAGAAGGCAGGAGCAGGGAGAGTAATACGGACAGCACGGCGTCTGTCAAAGATTAGTCGATACTGGAGAGGTGATTCGTTGCTCTCAATAAACTGGTGTTGAACCATAGCATTCAAATATAGATAAGCAGGAGGTAATTCAATATCATCTTCGCGTATGGCTATACCAAGAAAATTAGCTATGCGGGTTGCATAAATTCCACCAAAGAAATCTCCATTAAGTCTATTAAGATGCAACCTACGTGCAACAATGGCTCCCAAATTATATGATTTGTCTCCTAACACAGCACTCCTAAGAATACTGAGATCGGGGACACACATGTAACATGCCTCATCTTTACCATTTATGCATCTACCTATGAAGAGAGCAAAATAATGTATAGCAGGAAAGTGAATGCTCCCTATGGTAGCTTGTGTAATATCCCTAGATTCTCCCACAGTTATGCTAGCAAGAAAATCTCTAAATTCAGATTTGCGAGGATCCCTTATACTACCCCATTGTGGAAGTTTGCAAGAAGTGGTAAAATCCTCTAAGTCCATAGTGTAAGATTTGTCATAGAGATCAAACAGGACAGTTGGAGAATTACGTGAAGTTGAAAATTCAAACCTCCTCACAAAGGTACTTGTGAGATAGTGATACTGGCTGCACTTCTCTTCCTCGAAGCTCACAAGATCAGCGTTACACAAATATGCGTTGAATTCTTCCTTAATTCCCGCTTGATCCATAAAGTTCTCAGAGGGCCATTCACAAGGATGCACTGGAGCGTCTCTTGGTGGCTCGTCATCAGCATCACGCATTGCAAGCCTGGGTCCTTGCTTCCTTGAAGAACTACCTTGGAACATTTTCCTAAGCATATTTCTTCCTCTGAAAAATTCTGAAAACTTTTAGTAACTTCAAAATAAAAGTAAACCAAACTCAATAATATTTATAGCAACTACTACTCCTACAAGTGCCTAGGGCCTATATCATGCATCAAAACTACTTGGAACCATATAAATTTGACATGCAAGCTCAAGAACAGGGTCACCTAAGCAGCAGAAAATTGCAATGAATAAAGGACTAGAACAAAAACTAATTGGACCAATGGAGGAGTCACATACCAGGGAACAATCTCCCCAAGCAGTTTTGTGAGAGGTGCTTTGAGCAAGGAGATCGAAAATGGCAGCAAAGTGAGCTAGAACTCGTGCTTGAGCTGGATATTCGTGTTTGTGGGAGTAAGATGAAGTGTGTGGGTGCAGGAATAAGTGGAGGAGGGTCACCGTGGGCCCACGAGGCAGGAGGCGCGCCCAGGGGGTAGGGCGCGCCCTCCACCCTCGTGGGCAGGTGGTTGACCCCCTGCTATGTTCTCAGTGCCAAATATTCTCAAATATTCTGGAAAAAATCATATTTAAATTTCAGGGCATTTGGAGAACTTTTATTTTCGAGGTATTTTTATATTGCACGAATAATCAGATAACAAACAGAAAAATATTTATTTTTATTTTATTTAATATAAATAACGGAAAGTAAAAGTGGGGTACAGAAGGTTGTGCCTTCTAGTTTCTCCCATCTCATGATCATAAAAAGAAATCCAATAACAAGGTTGATCAAGTCTTGTTAACGAACTCATTCCGAATAACATGGAACCGGAGAAATTTCGAATAACACTATGTTACCTCAACGGGGATATGCACATCCCCAATAATAAGAATATCATATTTATTCTTGACAGTAGGAAGAGGAAATTCAAAACCTCCAAATATAATCGATGGAATTTTTCCAATAGAGTTGATACTATGAACTTGAGGTTGTTTCCTCGAAAAGTGTACCGTATGCTCATTGCCATTAACATGAAAAGTGACATTGCCTTTAGTGCAATCAATAACAGCCCCTGCAGTATTCAAAAGGGTCTTCCAAGAATAATAGACATACTATCGTCCTCAGGAATATCAAGAATAACAAAGTCCGTTAAAATAGTAACATTTGCAACTACAACAGGCACATCCTCACAAATACCGATAGGTATAGCAGTTGATTTATCAGCCATTTGCAAAGATATTTCAGTAGGTGTCAACTTATTCAAATCAAGTCTACGATATAAAGAGAGAGGCATAACACTAACCGCGGCTCCAAGATCACATAAAGCAGTTTTAACATAGTTTCTTTTAATAGAGCATGGTATAGTGGGTACACAAGGATCTCCAAGTTTCTTTGGTATTCCACCCTTAAAAGTATAATTAGCAAGCATGGTGGAAATTTCAGCTTCCGATATCTTTCATTTATTTGTAATAATATCTTTCATGTACTTAGCATAAGGATTGGTTTTGAGCATATCAGTTAATCCCATACGCAAAAAGATAGGTCTAATCATTTCAGCAAAGCGCTCAAAATCCTCATCATCCTTTTTCTTGGATGGTTTGGGAGGAAAAGGCATGGGTTTCTGAACCCAAGGCTCTCTTTCTTTACCATGTTTCCTAGCAACAAAGTCTTTCTTAACATAACGTTGATTCTTTGATTGTGGGTTATCAAGATCAACAGCAGGTTCAATTTCTATGTCATTATCATTACTAGGTTGAGCATCATCATGAACATTATTATTAGCATTATCACTAGTTTCAGGTTCATTACCAGATTGAGTTTCAGCATCAGAAATAGAAATATCATTTGGATTCTCAGGTGTTTCAACAATAGGATCAGTAGAAGCATGCAAAGTCTTATCATTTTTCTTTTTTTTTCTTTTTAGAAGAACTAGGTGCATCTATATTATTTCTCTGAGAATCTTGCTCAATTCTCTTAGGGTGGCTTTCAGGATACAAAGGTTCCTGAGTCATTCTAACAGTTCTAGTAGCCACTCTAACAACATTATCATTATCTTTACTATTCAATTCATTGAGCAAATCATTTTGAGCTTTAAGTACTTGTTCTACTTGAGTGGTAACCATAGAAGCATGTTTACTAATAAGTTTAAGTTCACCTTTAACTTTAGCCATATAATCACCCAATTGTTCAAGCATATTTGAATTATATTTCAATTGTCTACCAAAATAAGCATTAAAATATTCTTGCTTAGCCATAAATTTATCAAACTCATCTAAGCAAGTGCTAGCAAACTTAGTGAACGGGATTACAGCTTTATCATATCTATAGAGAGAATTTACCTTTACTACCTGTGTCGGGTTATGAAGACCATGAGTTTCTTCAATAGGTAATGAATTAAGATTATATGTTTCTTCAACAGGCGGTAAATTAAGACCGTGTATTTCTTCAATAGGAGGTAAATTCTTAACATCTTCAGCTTTAATACCTTTTTCTTTCATAGGTTTCTTTGCCTCTTGCATATCTTTAGGACTGAGAAATAGAATACCCCTCTTCTTCGGAGTTGGTTTAGGAATAGGCTCAGGAATTGGCTCCGGAGGTGTCCAATTATTTTCATTTGTCAACATTTTATTCAATAGAATTTCAGCTTCATCCGGTGTTCTTCCCCTGAGAACAGAACCAGCACAACTATCCAGGTAATCTCTGGAGGCATCGGTTAGTCCATTATAAAAGATATCAAGTATTTCATTTTTCTTAAGAGGATGATCAGGCAAAGCATTAAGTAATTGGAGAAGCCTCCCCAAGCTTGTGGGAGACTCTCTTCTTCAATTTGCACAAAATTATATATACCCCTTAAAGCAGCTTGTTTCTTATGAGCAGGGAAATATTTAGCAAAGAAGTAATAAATCATATCTTGGGGACTACGCACACAACTAGGATCAAGAGAATTAAAACATATCTTAGCATCACCCTTTAACGAGAACGGAAATATTTTAAGGATATAAAAGTAACAAGTTCTCTCATCTTTAGTGAACAGGGTGGCTATATCATTCAATTTAGTAAGATGTGCCACAACAGTTTCAGATTCATAACCATGAAAAGGATCAGATTCAACCAAAGTAATTATATCAGGATCAACAGAGAATTCACAATCCTTATCAGTAACAAAGATAGGTGAAATAGCAGAAGCAGGGTCAGGTTTTATTCTAGCATTTGGAGATTGCTTACTCCATTTAGCTAATAATCTTTTGAGTTCATTTCTATTCTGGCAAGCTAAAATAGCTAAAGAAGCTTCTTGATAAAAACATAACCCTTAGGAATAAAAAGTGATTCTTCATCATCACTTTCATTAGTATCCTCAGATTCAATATTTTCAATCTCTCTAGCCCTAGCAAGTTGTTCATCAAGAAAATCACTATGTGGCATAGTAGTATCAGGCATAGAGGTAGTTTCATCATAAGTATCATGCATAGAAGAAGTGGCATCATCAATAACATGCGACATATCAGAACGAATAGCAGAAGCAGGTGTAGGTGTCGCAAACTTACTCATAACAGAATGTGAATCAAGTGCAGAGCTAGATGGCAGTTCCTTACCTCCCCTCGTAGTTGAGGGATAGATCTTGGTTTTTGGATCTCTCAAGTTCTTCATAATGATAAGCAGATATATATCCCAAGTGACTCAAAGAATAGAGCTATGCTCCCCGGCAACGGCGCCAGAAAATAGTCTTGATAACCCACAAGTATAGGGGATCGCAACAGTTTTCGAGGGTAGAGTATTCAACCCAAATTTATTGATTCGACACAAGGGGAGCCAAAGAATATTCTCAAGTATTAGCATCTGAGTTGTCAATTCAACCACACCTGGAAACTTAATATCTACAGCAAAGTGTTTAGTAATAAATTAATATGATAGTAGTGATAACGGTAACAAAAGGTAATAGTAGTAAAAGTAATGTTTTTGGTATTTTGTAGTGATGATAGCCATAGAAACGGAAAAGTGAATAAGCGAAGAAAAATATGTGGAAAGCTCGTAGGGAATGGATCGGTGATAGAGAATTATGCCGGATGCGGTTCATCATGTAACAGTCATAACCTAGGATAACACAGAACTAGCTCCAGTTCATTGATATAATGTAGGCATGTATTCCGAATATAGTCATACGTGCTTATGGAAAAGAACTTGCATGACATCTTTTGTCCTACCCTCCCGTGGCAGCGGGGTCCTTACGGAAACTAAGGGATATTAAGGCCTCCTTTTAATAGAGAACCGGAATAAAGCATTAACACATAGTGAATACATGAACTCCTCCAACTACGGTCATCACTGGTAAGTATCCCGATTATTGTCACTTCGGGGTTAACGGATCATAACACATAATAGGTGACTATAGACTTGCAAGATAGGATCAAGAACACTCATATATTGATGAAAACATAATAGGTTCAGATTTGAAATCATGGCACTCGGGCCCTAGTGACAAGCATTAAGCATAGTAAAGTCATAGCAACATCAATCTCATAACATAGTGGACACTAGGGATCAAACCCTAACAAAACTAACTCGATTACATGATAGATCCCATCCAACCCATCACCGTCCAGCAAGCCTACGATGGAATTACTCATGCACGGTGGTGAGCATCATGAAATTGGTGATGGAGGATGGTTGATGATGACGATGGCGACGGATTCCCCTCTCCGGAGCCCCAAACGGACTCCAGATCAGCCCTCCCGAGAGGTTTTAGGGCTTGGTGGCGGCTCCGTATTGTAAAACGCGTTGATTTCTTCTCTCTGGTTTTTTTCTCCCCGAAACTCAATATATGGAGGTGGAGTTGGAGTCGGAGAGGCAACAGGGGGCCCACGAGGTAGGGGGGGCGCGCCCGAGGGGGGCAGGCGCCCCCCCACCCTCGTGGAGAGACGGTGGGCCCTTGGCCTTCATCTTTGGTAGGTATTTTTCATTTTCTAAAAAGTGGCTCCGTGAAGTTTCAGGTCATCCCGAGAATGTTTGCTCCTGCACATAAATAACACCATGGTAATTCTGCTGAAAACAACATCAGTCCGGGTTAGTTGCATTCAAATCATGCAAGTTAGAGTCCGAAACAAGGGCAAAAGTGTTTGGAAAAATAGATACGTTGAAGACATATCAGATCGATACCCATTTTTCACACTGTATCCTGATAGAGCAGGTTCAGGCTGCTGCCGCCATCCATAAGGACTCGATTGAGGTGAAATCCATCGATGATGGGGTCTAGGACCAGTGCGGCGGATCCTCCATGACGGATGCTAGTGGGGTGGTCCCTGCGATCAAAGGTGATCGGGCAAGCAGACCATGGGTTGAACTTTGGGGCAACGGGCTCCATCGCATAGACGTCCCTTAGTGCACGCTTCCGCTCCCTCTTGGGAATGTGGGTTGCGTATATCATGTTCACCATCTTCCCTTGTGGGGGGAACCCCTTCTGCCCTCCTGTGTTCGGCGGCCGGGGCTCCTCCTCGTCATCACTATGCAGCCCCTTGTCCTTGTTTTTAGCGTTTAACTTGTCGGCCTGCTTGAACACCCAGCATTCTCTGTTGGTGTGATTGGCTGGCTTGTCGGGGGTGCCATGGATTTGACACGAGCGATCCAGTATGCGATCCAAACTGGACGGAGCCGGAGTACTTCTTTTAAATGGCTTTTTCCGCTGACCGGATCTAGAGCCTCTGAATACGGCATTGACTGCTGTATCTTCTGTTTTATCACCGTTATTGCGGCGCTTTGGTCTGTCTATTATGGCGTTGCCTACCGTTTGCATCTTTGGTATCTGAAGTGCCCGGATTCCTCAATGTGTTGTTGCTGCGAGCTAGCCAGTTATCCTCGCCTGCGCAAAAGCGGGTCATGAGTGTTGTGAGGGCTACCATAGATTTCGTCTTCTCCTAGCCAAGGTGGCGAGCCAGCAATTCGTCACGGATGTTATGCTTGAATGCCGCTGGGGCCTCTGCGTACGGACAGTCGACAATTTGGTTTTTCTTAGTCAGGAATTGTGTCCAGAATTATTTGGCCGATTCCCCTGGCTACTGGGTTATACGGCTCAAGTCGTCAGCATCCGGTGGCCGCATGTAAGTGCCCTGGAAGTTGTCCTGGAATGCGTCTTCCAGAACCTCCCAACTGCCTATGGAGTCTGCTCGTAAGCTGTTCAGCCAATGCTGAGCTGGTCCTTTGAGTTTTAGTGGGAGGTACTTGATGGCATGTAGATCATCGCCGCGAGCCATGTGGATGTGAAGGAGGAAATCCTCAATCCATATAGCAGGATCTATTGTGCCATCGTATGATTCGATATTTACGGGTTTGAAACCCTCCGGGAATTCATGATTCATAACTTCATCAATGAAGCATAGGGGGGGTGCGGCGCCTCTATGCCGGGCTATATCCTGACGTAGTTCGTATGAGTCTTGTTTGCTGTATTCGGCCCGGCCGGATTTACTCTTGGTGTATCCAACGTGATGATCATCGTCCCGTGTTGGCGCGCGTGCCCGTGACCCGTATATTGACCTTACGATTTTTGCCTTACTGTCCAATACATATCGCAGGTCCCATGTGTTGCCCAGGGCCTTAGTATTTTTTATTGAGTGGCGGCGGGGTGCCGGCTGAACTTCAGGCTGAAACGCCTCTCTGGCTCGGCCACGTAGTGGCCAGTCAGCCGCATTGTACACTGGTTAATGAGGTTCCAATGCTTCCTCCTCGAGGTGAGGTAGCAACCTGCATTTTGGGTAACTCTTGGAGGGGCGCTCGAGTTCGTACTCCTCGGCCGCAAGGACTTCAGTCCATCTGTCTGCTAGCAAGTCTTGATCAGCTTGAAGTTGTTGCTGCTTTTTCTTCAGGCTGTTTGCCGTGGCCATAAGCCGGCGCTTGAAGCGCTCTTGCTCGACGGGGTCCTCAGGCACGATAAATTATTCGTCGCCGAGGCTCGCCTCGTCTTCGGAGAGAGGCATGTAATTGTCCTCCTTTGGTTCTCCATCTGCTGCCCGCTCTGGAGGGCTAGCTTGTTCGTCCTCCGGCTCTACATCATGCTGGAGGGGATTGTTGTTGTCTTCGGCACTATCCGGAGTGTTATTATCTCCTGTGCCGGTATCACTACTTTTGCTGTGGCGGGACTTAGAGTGGCATCGCTGACGTCGGCGCTTGGGTTGCTTCTTGGAGGGGTCATCCTCCATTGTCTCGTCGCTATTGCCTTCTTTGGGGGTGTCCACACTACTAGGAAAAGGCTTATACATAGAAGTTCACCAGTAGCGTGTGTTTATGGCCCAACGCTACTAGTAGTTAGTAGTAGCGCTGGCTAGAAAGAGCGCTACTGGTATACGTTAGCAGCAGCGCTTGTTATATAAACTCGCGCTACTGCTAAGTGTAACACACCACAATATCTGATCAATAAATATTAGCAGCGCTTGTCGGCCAACCAGCGCTACTGTTAGTTCTGGATCTATAGCGCCTGTTGGTATAAACGCGCTACTGCAATTTTTTCTATCTATAAAATTTTACCAGTAGCGTGTTTTTTTATCCCACGCTATAGGTAGTGCACCACCAGCCATAGATATTTTGCAAGCTGCCATAGCAGTAGCGCGCATAGGAGACCCGTGCTACTGCTATGCCCACCACCCACCTACCACCTTTCCCCTCCTTCCTCCCTTTTCTTCTTCCTCCCCCTTCCTTTCTCCCCCTTTCCTGGCACCTTGCTTGTTCCAATGCTCCCCCTCCACCACCCCTCCATTAGAGCCCTCCCTTCCCCTCTTCTTTGCCCTTCCATCACCCCCCTCTTCTTTGCTCCTGCACCACCCCTCCATTAGAGCCCTCCCTTCCCCTCTTCTTTGCCCT
>NC_041388.1:54491332-54491686 GCF_002162155.2 Triticum dicoccoides
ATGCCCTCCCTCCCCCTCTTCTTTTCCCTCCACCACCCCCTTCCATTAATGCCTTCCCTCTTCTCCTCTCCCTCTCCTCCCACTCTCTCCCTAGCTAGCTAGCTAGTTAGAGCTATATATCTATAGAGCTACTAGGTAATTAAGAAGAAAGGTGCTCGATATCCCTCTCGACACATAGGTGAGCAAAAAAAGTGTTTGTGTGGATAGGACCGAAACTATATATATGGGCGATATGAGAATATACGAATTGTGTGTGGCATAATTTGAGTTGCCTACATTGTGTATTTGATGAAATAATGTGGGTGACATTAGTTGCCTATGTTTTGCCGAAATGTCGATTCAATTCCATTTCGG
>NC_041388.1:54491696-54501906 GCF_002162155.2 Triticum dicoccoides
GGCGATATGAGAATATACCGAATTGTGTGTGGCATAATTTGGGTTGCCTACATTGTGTATTTGATGAAATAATGTGGGTGACATGAGTTGCCTATGTTTTGCCGAATTGTCAATTCAATTCCGTTTCAGTGAATTTCGGGCAAACTCAATATGTCCTATGTTTAGGGAAGGTCATGCCGAATGTTTGTATGAATTTGATCCATGCATGCATATATACGTGGTTATAATATTTGCTCCGCCCGTAGGTGATCATGAAGGTCAATGGAAGGAAGGTGGAAAGATACTGGAAATCCGTTGTGGATGACATGTATGAAAAAATACTAAAGGATGTTTTATGTCCATGTCGAAAATGCAAAGGAAGAGTCAGGCTCGACCCCTTTCAGGGTGGTAAATTCAAGGCGCACCTGCTCATGCATGGTTTCATGCATGGCCATACTCGGTGGATAAGTGAAGATGATGATGATGATGATGATGATGATGATGATGATGATGAGGATGAGGATGTCGACGGGGTAGGAAATAACTACATGGGGCCACCAGACAAAGAGATGACCGATTATGTGCCCGAAGAGGAAGACGGCCTCGGAAATGTCGATGGCGAAGAGGCAGTTCAAGGCGGAGAAGACGCGGACATGCCACCATCTTTGTCGCTACTAAGTTCAGCCATGCGAGACCCGCATGTTCGAGACTTGCTTCGCAAGAAGACGACTAGCGACAGAGCTGCTTCTAGAGAGGAGGCCAAACTGGCGCAACTAGAGGTAGACTCGATGACTCCTTTGTATGATGGTTGCAATAATCCCGAGGTGACCCGCTTGAGTTTCACACTAGAACTTCTAAAGATGAAGGCAAAAAACAAATGGACAGATACAAGCCTGGATGAGCTTTTGAAGTACCTAAAGAAGGTTCTTCCCACGGGAAGCCAGTGTCCTACTAGTGTCGAGGAGGCAAAGAAAATCGTGTGCCCTCTTGATCTGCCACATATTAGATATCACGCATGCATCAATGATTACATCATATATCGGAACGAGCATGCGGAAAAAATCTGTCCAAAGTGCAATGCTTCACGATATAAAAAGGTCGGAAAGAAACCTCCACAGAAAGTTGTATGGTACTTTCCGATCACTCCGCGTCTACAGCGGTATTTCGTAGATCCTAAGGAAGCAAAGCTTATGTGCTGGCACGCGGAGAGGGTGAAGCCAGATGAAGGTGATGAGTCGAAGCTGAGACACCTCGTAGATGCTAGCCAGTGGAGAGCATTAAATGCTGAATTTGATTTTTTTCGCAAATGATCCAAGGAACATCGTGCTTGGTGCTAGTAGTGATGGCATGAATCCATTTGGCAACCAGAACACTAATCATAGCACATGTCCCGTGTTTGTATGGATGTACAACCTCCCCCCTGGTTGTGCATGAAGGAAAAATACATACACATGGCTATGCTTATTCAAGGGCCGAGACAACCGGGAGATGATATAAATCTGTATCTCGGGCTACTGAAAGAGGAGTTACAGACCTTATGGACAATGCCGGCCAAGACATGGGATGCAAGCAAAGGAGAGTATTTCTACATGAGAGCCGCGCTGATCACGACGGTGCAGGACTATCTCGGTTACGGCTATCTCTCCGGCCAGGTGTGCCACGGATATTGCGGATGCACGAGGTGCATGGATGATACAACTTCTCTGCAGCTATCGAAAGATGGCAGGTCTCCGAAAATCGTGTACATGGCATCGAAGATGGCTCGAGAAGGATGACCCATGGAGAAAGCATGGAGATCTATTCAATGGTAAGGCTGAGCATCGAGGTCCTCCACGTAAGCATAGCGGTGCAGAAATATATGAGTTATTGAAGAACTGGAAAGAGTGCCCCTCGCCAGGAAAGACGAAGAAAAAGGCATCGGAGCCCCTGCTGAAGGTATGGAAGACGAGATCTGTTTTCTGGGACTTGGAATACTTGCCCATACTAGACACGCCTCATAGCCTTGATCAAATGCATATCACAAAAAATATCCTTGAGAGTTTGGTTGGAACATTGATGAACATGCCCAAGAGGACCAAGGATGGGCCGAAGGCAAGAAAAGACTTGGAATTTTTGAAAATCAGGAAAGATCTCCAAATGCCCGGTAAAAGGTCGTCAGAGGAGACCGAGACGGAGACGGGGATAGAAGATAGGGGCAAAAAAGTAAATAAGAAGGAAGAACAATATTGCCCCCCCCCCTCTTGATTCACCTTAGATCTGAAGGAGGTCAATCAATTGTTCAAGTGCCTTGCCGGAATCAAAGTTAGTTCCGGATACTATGGGAAGATAAGAAGATATCTGGACACTAAGAAAAAAAGGTTCAGTGGGATGAAGTCTCACTACTGTCATGTGATGATGACGCAGTTACTCCCGGTTGCACTTAGAGGGATTATGGACACACATGTGCGTGAGACGCTTACTGACCTATGCCACTTTTTTTATGCTATCTCTCAAAAGTCGATCAGTGTGTACTTCTCGCCCGCGTTCTTTGATGTCATGGTGCATCTATGTGTCCGCATCGTGGACGACATCATCGACCTAGGGCCAACATTCCTGCATAGCATGATGCCGTTCGAGAGGATGAATGGGGTCATCAAAGGATTCGTTCGTAACATGTCCCATCCAGATGGAAGCATAGCCCAGGGATATCTGACCAAAGAGTGCATCTCTTTCTGTGAGACTTATCTAACCAAAGACCGTGTTGTTGGTTTGCCCGTCAACAAGCACTGTGGAAGGCTCGAAGGTGAAGGTCACACCAACGGTCATAGGGATGTGAATGTGTTACGCTCGGGCCGACAAAACGACATTGACAGGGCAAACTTAGTAGTGCTACAACACCTAGATGTGCTAGAAGATTTCGTGACACTGCACAAAGAGACCATCACAAAGAAATACCGTGACCATGGGGTGCACACGACGGACGCTGAAGTTATTAGAGAGCACAACTCCACTTTCGTGCATTGGTTCAAAGAGCGAGTTCTGGCTAATCCCCCGGAAGAGGGTTGTCCAAACGGAACACTCATATACGCCTTAGCACATGGCCCCTCGACCAACCTCACGACTTATCAAGCATACGATATCAACACATACGCGTTCTACACAGAGGATAAAGATATAAACAGTGATGACCAAAACTCAGGGGTGACGATGGAAGCCATGACCGGGAATGTAATTGAAAGATATTACGAAAGGGTCGAAGAGAAATGGGAGCTTAACTACTCTGGATTGCATTGCGCGACGATGTTTCATGTCAGATGGGCTAAGAATGGACACAGAGAAAACCGACATGTCACTACCATGTGTATACCCGACTCCGATGATAGCGGTACCACCAACGCCATCGCCAAAAATGAGCCATGGGTACACGCTAAACACGTGACACAATGTTTCTTCATAACTGATCCGATCAATCCCAGCCGTGTTGTCATGAGGAGAAGCAAAAGGAGCATCGCCGGAATGGATGGAGTCACCGACGAGGAAGACTATGACCAGTACGGTGATCCAATGAGGGAAGATGATGCTGATGACGATGAAACATATGTCAAAAGAAGAATGAAGACTACATTACCTACAAAAGATCCTAATCCCTGGAGAAGGAAAAGTCACGACCATGGGCTCAATTATTCGACAATGAACAAAAGAGGGAAGAAGATCAGTCTGAAGCATCGTCGTCGCCCAAGCTGACAAACAAATTATTATCCGGAGGGTAACAGTGATATTGCTCTAAAGACAGACCAAATTAAAGGAAGGAAAGTGCAAAAGAAAGATAAGAAAAAGAAAAGTGCAAATGAAAGAAAAAGAAAAGGAAAGGAAGTTTTAGAAAATGAAATGAAACGAAAAAGAAAAAGGAACTAATAAGTTGTGGAAAATGAAATGCAAGAAAAATAAAAAAATAAAAAGAAAAATAAAAAAATAAAAAATTAGCAGTAGCGCGTTTTATCCTGGGAAGCGCTATAGCTAAGAAAAAGAAAAAATTAAAAAAACTAGCAGTAGCGCGTTTTTTCTGGACAAGCGCTATAGCTAACTTAGCTATAGCGCATTTTGCTAACAAGCGCTATAGCTAATTTAGCTATAGCACCAGTCCGCTAGCCCCCTCTTTCTGTCTCTCTCACTCGCGCCGCTCGTCGATCCCCTCTAACGCCACCGCGGACGCCGGCCCCGCCCTGCCTCGACCCCATCCCGCTCCGGTATGCCTCCCGCACCCTCTTCCTTCCTCACCGACCCCTCAGCCCTGGCTCTCTCTCTGACCCCCTCCCGCTCTCTGCAGATCAGCGACCCCGGCGACCCCGACGCCGGCCATCGACCCCGACCCCTTCAGCGCCTCCCTCCGTGAAGCAGCCGGCAACGCCAGCGAGCACTAGACAGGTTAGTGCTAGTTAGTGTTAGTTAGCTTAATTTGCTTAATTTGCTCTTAGTGTTAGTTAGTGTTAGTTAGCTTAATTTGGTATTAGTGCTAGTTAGTTAATTGCTGTTAGTGTTAGTTAGTGTTAGTGTTAGCCCAGTGATAGTTAGTTAGTGTTAGTTAGCTTAATTTGCTGTTAGTGTTTGTTTTTAAATGGAAATGGAAATGAAAATTACAGTTTTTGAAAATTAGCTTATGTAGTTGTTGTCCATTATGAAAATGAGGATTTTTAATGGAAGTGTTTGAAAATTTGGTCACTCTCTCTCTCTCTGCAGATCGAACCTAGGGGCAGATCGACGAGGAGGAGAAGGACGCCCTCAACCCCCGTGGCCCACTCTGCCCCGGCGACCCCGACCCCGAGGTGCGCCACCCCCTGTTCCCTCCCTCTTCATATGTCAGCACATAATGATGCAAGGGGGAGTGTTCATAATGTGGCTGTTAAAGTGTTCATAATGATGCAATGGGTAGTGGAGCTGTTAGATTGGTTAATGAGCGGTTAGATTGGTATAGTTGATATTTTTTGCATCAGTTGGGCAGCAATGTTCATGATTGTGTATATGTCAGCAGCAACAAAGTGACCTATGTTTTGCCGGAAATGTTGATTCATTTCCATTCCGACAAATTTCAGGCACTGTATATGTGCACTTTCTAGCAAAGGTCATGCCGAATTTTTTCGTGAATTTTGGCATGACTTGTGCTAGAAAGTTGGACATATCGAGTGCTCGAGATTTGTCGCTCCGGGAATGAAACAACATTTCCGATAAAACAAAGGTCACTTTTTTGTCATTATTCACTTTATTATATAAAGCTCGATAATTAAACCCCTATGACATTGAACCCTAGGAAACATGACCGACACCGATGAAGCCGGAGGTTCTCAGTCCCAATTAGGTCAAGCACACACCTACCTCGACTTTCTGGAGGATCAGGACAGACAGGAAGCTGGGTGTCCGGACCGCCTTGTCATGACGGATGACGACGGTGGTGGCGCCGGTGCCGACACTGATGCCACCAATGACATCGGCACTGAGACTAGCATTGATGATGTTCCTAACTGCAGCACGGAAGGTGGGACCTCCCAAGCCAGTGAGGGACAGAAGGAAAAGAGGACATGACGCCCAAATGAGCTCGGCACCGGAAGAATGGTGGTCACGACGGTGGACCCTGGCGAGTTCGAGCCAATAGAGCCGCGAGAAGTGGCAGCGTGTTACGGCAACCAACTAGGATGCATCCTACGAGATACCGCTAACATCGACACCACAAAAATACGGAAGGATGAACATTTGAAGAAGCTGCTTCTAACTAGGTTGCATGCAAGATTCCAGTTCCCCGGTCGGAATGACGATGTTGACCCATGGGATGATGAGGGCATGAAAAAAAATCAACAACAAGGCCCTAGGGAAGTTCAGCAACGCATTGAGCGCTTGGAAAACTAGGGTGAAAAGGGCGATTCAAGTAGACCATGAAACCTACGCCGAGATTGTTGCAGACAATCCGAAAATTACGATAGAGGACTTTGAAAGGTTCAAGGAGACTTGCAATGAAGAAGCTGCCAAGGCCAGGTCGAAGAGAGGCAAGCAGCTGCAGGCAAAGAACATGGGGAACCACCGCCTTGGAAGTCGTGGTTACACGGGAAAGAGACCCGTGTGGGCTAAGGAGGACGCAGAACGTGAACGCCAGGGGATCCCAGACCCATTGGCTGAGTTCACCGACCAGCAGGAGCACGACTTCATTAGGGCCCGATTCTCGTGGGACCTCAAGAAAAAGATTTTTTTCACCGATGGGCTGACTAGGAAATTCATGAGATTACTGGTAGTTATCCTTTTTACCACCTTACATATTAGGTTCTGATCAACGAAGTCTACTACATTCTAGTCGCATTCGTAAATGATTCACGGTCCATTTTGCAGAGAGAGCAACACAAGCTTGCGGCCGAGAGCGACTCGTCGAATCAGTCGACTCAGTCGTCGGCGAAGTACAAGTGGGACACTCCTTTCAACCGGTCCATGAACATAATGATGGGACACCCGCCCGGCCAGCGACCACAATATGGACGTGTGCATGGCGTCGGGGATGGGGCAACTTGGAAGTACTATTATAACGAGGACCCCGAGGCCAAAAGACAGAGAAAGAAGTTCAGTCAAGTGAGTATCGACGAGAAGGTGGCGCGGGCGATGCAGAAAGCAAAAGTTGAGACCAAAGCTGAGATAATCGCTGCCTGTAGAGATGATATGGTGGCTGCCTTTACAAGCTTGATTCCAACAATGGTCACATGGGTGCAACAAAATCCAAACACGCCACCAAGTGATTTTCCCATGCCCAGCTTCACTGGGAGAAACTCAATGAACACCGCACCCATACCCATACCTAGTATGGCAACTGCACCTGCACCTCCCACTACAAGAAATATGTCAACTTGTGACTCACACTATTGGTCACTGAATGGTCACTGTTTTCAATTTGTGACCTTTTTGTGACCAAAAACATAAGGTCAAAAGCTGGCGGTCATAAACTGACTATAGCGACCTTTCTTCTGGAATGGTCGTAGACGTTTACGACCAAAATATGTCTACTGTGGCGTTTTGGTCACTAGCAGCCTCCCCAGGCCACCTAGGCATCCGATGTGGCAATCTAATGTGGCACAAGAATCAACCCGGTCCAATTCAGCGTTTTACATGGGCCTAGCCCAACAATTCGGCCTTTCTATATTTTTTCCTATGCTTTTATTAGCTACATGGGCCTGGCCCAAGAATTCGGACTTTTTATTTTCTAGGCCATGGCCTTTTTATTTTATTTTTTTCCAAAAGATGAGCCCACTAGTGAGATGGGACCCAGTTGTCAGGTTCTAATAAGTGGGTCCCAATTGTCACTGTTATATTCTTCAGATCTCAATTTTCCAGTAAATAAATAACAATATTTAAATCCAAACAGAGAGAAAACAAAATGCTTCAAACAGAGCACAACTAATTAGGAAAAATATGGTACACATCACGAATACAATCAGAAAGAGGAAACTTGGCACATTATTACAATCAAACTTGTTCATCCTGGTAACACAGCAAGGATGGTTCATCCTGGTAACACATTATTACAGAAAAATATGCTTCACATCAAGTTTACAATAAAAAAATGTTCACATCAGGTAACACAACTATCATAGTATAACTAGCTCCAATGCTTCTCCCAACTTGTTCATCCTGGACATCACGACAAAACATGAATGAAGGCCAGCATCTGCAAGTTATCAAGAAAAATGGTTAGAACAAGCAAAATCCGAGATTTTTACCATGTAAGCATAGAAGAACAGGGTCAACAACATTTCAATCTTTGAAAATGAACCAGGATTTCAATCTTTGAACAGCAAAAAATTGATACAGTAGATCATTTGCGGTTTAAAACAACCCCTAAGGAGAGACATGTTGACACATTCATTTGGCAACATCTGTAGAAATTGAACCTCATAAACATGCAATGTGCAATGTGTATCTCAAAGAAGTATACATACTTATCAGGTTTAATTAGCACATAAACATGCAATGTGGAATTTGTATCTCAAAGAAGTATATATACTTATCAGGTTTAATTAGCACACAGAAGCCAAATGCTAGTAGCTCATAGTTAGTACACAAGACAGGATTCAACAAAGTAAACAAGAAGGTGGCTACAGTACAAAACTAAGCTCATCACACAGAATAAAATGATATTAAAAGTAAGCTCAGCATAAGCATGAGTTTTTTTGGCACCACCAGATCAAACATAGCAACGCCAGAATAATCATATGAATCATCATTTGCTCAGACCATCTTCCAAGTGCAACTACTTCATCATTCTAGCTAAATAGAGATGTTAAATGACTAAAACTAGAAGTATGCTACAATCATATGGTACTGGTTAAAAAATGTGACTAGAGGACTACACTTGAACACATCACTTGCAATGCCTACTAGAAGGAGCAAGTGTATAGAAGAAAACAAACATTAGACAGGCTGGTCATCAGTCTTTAAAACCTTGATTTTGTATTCCTCAAAGAGAATCTTAGGAATATGTTGTTGTAGCACCATCTGACCAGCCAATCCATCATTAACACACATGCACACACAGAGCAGAGAACGATTTGAAATCAAGTGCAAGAATTGCAGTAGCACATACAACCAGCATGTTACGGTTTGTGGGTGATGGGGAAAATGCATGTGAAGTGCATAAATCACAGAGGGGTGTGTACAATACACACCATCTTTGACAGCAAGCAAAGTGTTTTCATGGTCAAATATAAAGATTGCATTAAGAAAAGTGTTTTCAATTTTTCGACAGAATAGACACTGCAAGAATAGCATACTTCTATGCTGAGTCTAACAGAACAAGGTCCTGCAAAGAACTAGGACTAAACAGACTACTGTAGTATCAATTAACTCGCACATGATTAAAAAAACTCAACATAGAGTGGCAGAGTATTGAGGTGTTGGGTAATTCTTCAGTGGGCTAACAAAATCATCATGTTCCAGTCAGTTCCGAATCCACATATGTGTCCAGCAAAACTGAAAACCAATCGCATACTCGCTGGGATTCGGATTTAAGTACTACTAGTAGGAAGGAGCATATATACCTGCTGCAGGATCGGATAGGGAGAATGTTGTGTGGCTTATCCCGGCAGTTGGGCAACCGCAGCAGGTCATTGAACTCGGGGGTCTTGGCGATCAAATCCTTGGCGATCTCCGCAGCACTGTTCCTCATGAGTTGCCAGTCGATGGCGGCCTTGTATCAGAGGAAGAGATGTTCAAAACCTGAAGTTTTATCTATGCTACACGCTCACACGTACAGACGTACTTGCATGCAGAACCCCTTAGAATAATGGAAGACGGTTGGAAAAAAATACGAGTCACCTGAGCTTCTCGTTGTGGTGCAAGGCCGAGAGCAAGCGGGTGCGCCTGACGGCACCGGAGGGGGCGTTGGGATGGAGTGGATGGTTCTGTGCAGATTGATGAAGCTGAAGAGGAGCCTCCCCTCGTCGCCGAGCATCACGTCGACCTTGGGCACGAAGCGGACGACGTACTTGATGGCGTCGTCCCACTGGCCCTGCCTCGCGAGGCGCTGCAGGTGGTCCATGCTGAAGAACACAATCGTCTCATGGAGCAACCTGGATCAAGCGCGTACGTGCAAAGGATTGATCTCAGACCAAATCGAATCGAAGCAATCCGCATATGGAATAAAAAAGGACGCAAATCAAGCCGGGGAGCGACTGACAGTGGGCAAAGAATTCGACGACGGCGAACTGCTCCCGCGAGGCCGTGAGGAAGGCGCCCAAGCTGGTGGGGTTGAGTTCCACGGCGTCCTCCCCCTGCGCGGCGGCCCCGGCCCCCGCCTCGTCGCCGACGCCCAGCGACCGAAGGGCGTCCGTGCGCCCCGCAAGGGGGGAGGCGACAGCAGGAACGAGGAGGAGGACTCGCGCCACCGCAGAGGCCATGGGATCGGCAAGGAGCTAGATCTCACCGGTCCGGCACGGCGGGGATCCGGCAATCCATCTCGCCACATCCGTACATCTCGGGAGGAAGGGAGGTCGCCGGTGGGGGTGGTAGTCGGCCAGCGGCGGGATTGGAGAGGAATCGGGGGAGCGACAGGAATTGAATGGATCTCGAACCAGGGAGGGAAGGGGAGGTTGAGGCCATGGTTGTGGTCGCCGACGGTGTTGAAGTGGTGAATGCCGCCACGGGAGAGAGAGAGAGGGGATGCTAGAGAGAGGTGGTCATGGCATTGATCTAGGGTTTCGGCGTGGAGAGAAGTAGAGGGTGGAGT